>NC_092373.1:186053997-186410502 GCF_030028105.1 Mobula birostris | reverse complement strand
CAAGGTAGTGTAGTGATTAGTATAATGGTTTATATTATCAGCTGTAAGATCAGGGTCCAATTCCTGCTATTGTCTGTAATGAGTTTGTATGTTCTCTTTGTATGTTGTGGCAACTCACTACCCGCCCAGCACAGTCCTTAATGAGTTGACTTGACACAAATGACACATTTCACTCCATGTTTCCAGGTACGTGTGACAAATAAAGTTACTGGCTGTTATGCAGCTGGCATTTAGGGCAGCAATGTGACATATAAAGTCAATCCGTCTCTCTCTCTTGAAAACACATGTTGTATCTCCCAGGAGCACATGACTTAATCTGAAAATAAACACGATGTAAATCTCATCATATATTTAAGAAACAGAGCTCTGGGAATTATGGGATGTAACAGCTGGTTTATTTAAACTATTTAGTAATGGACGTCTGCTATCTAACAGTAAACTTCAGCATCAGTGTTTCAAAAACATGATGCATCCTTCCCTCCTCCTCTGGCAGCCACCATTGGTTTCCTTCATCTGAAAACCCTTTTTTGTTTATTTGATTCAGTCCTTTCAAATGTGGAAGACTCTGCTTTGTTCTTTTTCCCATTCATGAATTTCTTATCCTCTTCCCTCAGATATATGGGGAAAGAAATAGATATATATATATATTTTACTGAGATCATCCCTGATTCTGCTGAACTATAGAGGGTACAGGTCTAAAATCTTCTCATAGGACAGACCTGCCATGACTGAAATCAATCTGTCAAACTTTGCTGCATTCCCTCTACAATAAGTATATCCTTCTTTAGGTAAGAAGAGCAGGCCTCAACACTGTATTTCATATGCCGTGTCTCTAAGGCCTCAATTAAGTTGTAGCAACAATCAGCTTTAGGAACTCAGTGGGCTGACCAAAATCTGTGGGAGGACAGGTATTGTCAACTTTTTCAGGTCAAAACTGGTCTTGATCCTAAACACATCAAGGGCATGAGGGATATGGGGAGAAAGCAGGAGATTGGGGCCGAGAAGAAATATGGATCAGCCATGATGAAATGCTGGAGCAGACTTGATGGGCCAAATGGCCTTCTCTACTCCTTATGGTCTTATGATCTTATGCTGGAAATCCAAAGCAACACGCACAAAATGCAGGAGGAACTCGGCAGGTCAGGCAGCATCTATGAAAATGAATAAACAGTTGACATTTCAGGCCGAGGTCCTTCTTGCAGCATTATGACCCAAAACATCAATGTTTTCTTTGCTCCTTGAGATGGTGAGACTGCATTTGGAATATTCATATTGTTGCTCCAGATTCCAGTATCTGTTTTCTCTTGTGTTTCCTTTTAAACTGTAGTAAAACAACTTTATTCATGTATCATTTGCCTTCCTATTGGTTTGCTGTACCTGTATCTTCATCTCATTGATTCAGGGACAAGAACAGCCAAATATCCCTGAACACTGGTATTTTTGTTCTCCCACTGTTCATAGAATACTCTGCGCTTTTCTCATTTCCTGCCTTACTTTTGGCAATTACGTTCCATCCACCATGTCCTTCCTCATTCACTTCCCTTGGTTATATACACAAAAGCCTCCTGAGAGGCCACACTGCTGGATGTGATAGCAACATAAAAAACAATTTGGATAAAAAAATGATAAAGAGAACATTCATGGCTATTGGAAAACAACGGGGAGACTGAGACAAATTTGACAGCTTCTTCCACAGGATACAGGGATAGTAAAGGGATATCTCAGAGGTCCTGCAGGAGAATAGAGAATTAGGGATAATCTGGGCTTGTGAGCCTCATGTCAATGGTAGGGAACATACTGGAGAAGCTTTGAGGGATAGGATTTATGCACACTTGTAAAAGCATATCCTGATTGGGCACAGTCATCATGGCTTTGTGCAGGTCAGATCATGCCTTACAAACTTGACTAAGTGTTTCGTGGAGCTGGCAAAGGTGCTTGATGAGGGTAAGGCAATGGTTATTATCCACAAGGGCTTTGGTAAGGCATTTGATAAGAACCCTCATGGTAGGTTGATTCTGAAGATGATATTGCAATGGGATCCAGGGTAAGTTGCAGGTATGAATTCAGAACAGGCTTGCTGATTGAAGACAAAGAGTGAGGGTAGAAGGCTGTTACTCTGGCTGGAAGCTCATGACCAGTAGTGTTCTTGCTAGGACTGTCGACTTAGATGAAAATGTAGGTGAGTTACTTAGCAGGTTTGCAGATGACTCTAATACTGGTGGAGCTGTGGACAGCGTAAATGATTATCAAATAATACAGTGTGATATAGATCAGTTACAGATATGGGCAGAGAACTAGCTGATGGAATTTTATCCAGGTGAGTGCGAGATATTGCACTTTTGGAGGTCCATTGAAAGGGGAATGCATACATTTAATGGTAGGCTCCTCAATAATGAAATGAAATGAAATATCTTTATTGTCATTGCATAGTACAATTTGTCATGCAGCAATACAGCGAAAATGAGTTTGCAACTCTCGTACTCAATGCTATAAAACAATAAATAAAATAAATAAACAATAAATAAACAGCATTGAAAGACAATGGGATCTAGGGGCCCATGTCCATAGGTTACTGAAAGTAACTCTGCAATTAGATAGGGTAGTATGCAGGTGTATATTATGCTTGCCTTCATTTTGGTAAGGGAATTGAATACACTAATAAGGAAGTCATGCTACAGCTACATAAAACTTCAATTATCCCACATTTGTGTGCAGTTCAGGCGGCCTCATTATAGGAAGAATGTGGAGAGTGTGGAAAGGATACAGAAGAGGATGCTGGCTGGATTGGAAGGTTTGAGTTACAGTATAAGGAAAGATTGGGCAAACTTGGGTTGCTCTGCCTTGAGCGTCGGAAGCTGAGGGGAGACAGATGCATACAGTCAGAATCTTTTCCTTAGGGTAGAAACATCAAACACCAGAGGTCAAGCTTTTAAAGTTAAAGTTAGAGGGGGGAAATTTAAGGGCAATATGAGGGACAGGTCTTTGATGCTGAGTGGGAGGTGTGCATGGAATGGGATCCTGGTTCTAGTAGAGGTATCAGGCAATTTGGTGGTGTTTAAGAGGTTTTTAAGAGAGACGTGGATATGACATTGTCGTGGCTATCCCTCGAGGTCGAGGATGATGGTCTTTGTTCCGTTGATCTATTATGGGCTCTCAAGTGGCTTATGAGTCCAGTCTTGGGCCGAAAGACTTGAAGAAGTGGCCCACAGAGCGAAGATGCCTGTGCGTGTGTTTGTTTAACATGTACTTGTCGTTGCACTCCAAGAAGCAGGCGATACTTCACAAATCAACCAACTGATTCCAAAGGCATGGAAACCACGACGATTGGAGCAAGGAATAGAGGGTTATGCCAACAATGAGTCAGTTCCTTTTCCTGCACTATCTGATTCTATACTGCCAGCGCTCAACTACTATATTTTAATTTAACTAGGGCTAGAGTGTGTCTGAAATCATTTGTGGGGAAATGGTAATGAGTGACTGGAGTTATTAATAATGAAAATTTTAAAAAGCAAAGATAAGCAACCTGGAAGCAGATGGATGATTCAAATTTCCTGGCAGACGCCCAGGTAAACTCAAGCCCTTTAAGTAGCGCTGAAACAGGTGTCAATGAGGTTAAGCACACTGTTCATCAGCCTTAACTGTGTAGCACACATTGCTTCAGAAAAACTGCCCCATTCCATCTAAAAAAACATTTACGTGTGCCCACCTACCACCATCCATTTCCACACTGTGCACTTGTCCATTGATCCAATTGTGTTTCTTTGTATTTATTATGAATGCCTGCAAGAAAATGAAACTCAGGGTAGTACATGGTGACATATGAGTATGTACTTTGATAATAAATTTACTTTGAACTTCGAACAGTGTATGCCAGAGCTAAGCTTATGGAATGTATTCTCCCATGCTCGATCAAAGTACCTAACTGCTTAGAAGCTCCGTTTCCTTGACTACAAAAAAAGTTGCTCTGAGCCGCAGAACTTCTAGTCTGGGGACTTGTCCAATAGCTTTCACATAAAGAATATTGGCATATTGCGGAAATGTAATGATCTAGTGGGCGTTGTAACCTTGGATTATAGCCAATCCATGCTGCCTTTGAGATTAATTCCAATAGACTTGTTCGGGGAGTTCCTTTGAGTCTTTACATTAATCAGTTGGTGCCATTATTTGTAAGTGGCAAAGCTCAATAGATTTTTTTTCCTGATTGTTTAGCTGTTGAAACAGCAAACAGCAATGAATTTCAGGATCAATAATTATATGAGCACACTTCAATACAGAGTATTTTCTTTTTATTATCTGTTGATAAACAACTCTCAAAATGCGTTTACCCTCAGAAGCTATTTCAGCATTTTACCAATTATCACTTTACTAATGTCAGTTACTTGCATAACTACGAAGCATTAAGCTAAAATAATTTTATTTACTTACTTATTGAGATTCAGTTCTCTTTCATTCCCTTTGAGCCAACTGCAGCCCCCAATTTAACCCCAGCCTAATCACGTGACAATTTACAATGACCAATTAACCTACCAACTGATAAGACTTTGGACTGTGGGAGGAAACGGAAACACCCGAGGAAACCCATGCGGACATGGGGAGAACACGCGATCTCTTACCTGTACATTAAATAATTTTAACTTCTCAGATTTTCTTCCATAATGGTTCTATTCCATAACTTTGGGTGGGTTTTGATTGCATTTAAAGTATTTTGTTCAGTTCCGGTTACCCCAAAACAGAAAGGATGTGGAGGCTTTTGTGAGGATTCAAAGGTGGTTTACCGGAGTGCTGCCTAGATTAGACAGTATAAGTAATAAAGTGAATTTAGAAAGACTTGAATTGTTTTGTTCTGAGGGCTTGCTGGTAAGGTGGTGGTGGGTGAATATCAAATACTAGATGCCATACCTTTAAGGTTGGGGCAGGGGAATTTAAGGGAGATACATCATGGTTATAAGGGACTTCATTAAAACAGTTATAAATGAGTGTGTCCCCACAAAATCATTCAAAGCTTTCCCCAACCAGAGATGAGATCCACAATCTGCTGAAGGCCAGATTAGAGGCATTCAAGTCTGGTGACAAAGGAAGTTACAAGAGGTCCAGGTATGAAATCTGGTCTGGAAAGCCATCTCACGGGTGAAGTGGCAGTTCCAGACCAACCATGAATCAACGAAGGATGCTCGACAGTTGTGGCAAGGTTTGAATACTATCCCCTCTTGTAAAGTTAAATCAAGTGGCATTGCCCACACTGGGGTTTTGCATCCTGATGAGCTCAATGCTTGCTATGACCATCAAAATCTGGAGGGACCATCACAATCTCCCACAGTCCTGATGATCCTGTGATTTCAGTCTCTGAGGCTGACGGAGAAGCAGCCTTCAGGAGGATGATTACATGGAAAGCCGCCAGCCTAGATGGGGTACCTGGCCAAGTACCTGTGCTGATCAACTGGCTGGAATGTTCACTGAGATCTTTAACCTTATGCTTCGTCATTCTGAGGTACCAATCTGCTATAGGTAGGCTTCAATTATACCGGTGCCTATGAAGAATATGGTAAACTGCCTCAATGACTATCATCTATTAGAACTTACATCCACAGTGATGAAGTGTTCGGAGAGGATGATGATGAAACATATCAACTCCTGTCTGAGAAGTGACTTGGATTCACTCCAATTTGCCTACCTTGGCAACAAATCCACATCAGATACCATTGGCTCTTTGTTCAGCCCTGGAACAGTTATCCCTTTTAGTTCAAAAGCCTGATAGTTCAGGGGTAATAACTGTTCTGGAAGCTGGTGGTGTGAGTCCTGAGGCTCCTGTACTTTCTTCCTGATAGCTATAGTGAGAAAAGAGCAGGTTCGGGGTAGTGGAGGAAACCAGAGGTCTATGAGCCAGTCCTCATCAGAAGATCAGAAGTACAGAGAGTCAGTAACTTTAAATTCCTCAGTGTTGTTATTTTGGAGGACCTGTCCTAGGCCCAGTAAAGAAATGAATTAAGAAGAAAATATGGCAGCGTCTCTACTTCCTTGGGAATTTGCATAGGTTTGGCATGGCATCTAAAATTTTGACAAATTTCTACAAATGTGTGCAGGATAGCATCATGGCCTGGTATGGAAACACCAATGCAATCCTACAAAAAGTAATGAATACGGCCCATTCCATCACCGGTAAAGCTATCCCCACCACTGATCACATCTACACGAAGTGTTGTCACCGGAAAGCAGCATCCATTATCAGGTACCCCAGCTACCCAGAACCTGCTCTCTTCTCGCAGCAGCTACCAGGAAGAAAGTACAGGAGCCTCAGGACTCTCACCACCAGGTTTGGCAACAGTTAATACCCCTCAACCATCAGGCTTTTGAACCAAAAGGGGTAACTTCACTTGCCCCATCGAGATATTCCCACAACCTATGGACTTAGACTTTCAGGGACTCATCATCTCATGTTCTTGATATTTATTGCTTATTTAGTTATTAATTCTTTTTGTATATGCACAGTCTGTTATCTTTTGCACACTGAATCTGTCTTTCACTGATTCTCTGATGGTTATTATGTCATTATGGATTTATTGAGTATGCCTGCAAGAAAATGAATCTCGGGGGTAGTATATGGAGACATATATGTACTTTGATAATAAATTTACTTTGAATTTTGAGGCAAGTTGTTTTACATAGAGACCAATGGTATCTGGAACACACTGATGGGGTGGTGGTGGAAGCAGATATGATCGTGGTGTATAAGAGGCATTTAGGGAGATGCATTAGCATGAAGGGAATCAATGGATATGGACCATTTAAGGCAGATGGGATTAGTTTTTTTCAACATCATGGTCAACACAGACATCGTGCGCTGAAAGGCTTGTTCCTGTTCTGTTCTGTCTGTGTTCTATGTGGCTGGACTTAAAGAGCAGACTTAACTGATTCCTGACTACTTGAACAAGTTATGATCTGAAAATCTGCCTGGAAGTTTATTCAGTTTTTTAAATTATAGTTTTTTTAGGATTGTGGGGATGCCTGGTAAAGACAACATTTATTGTACATCCTTACTTCTCATGTACTTTGTCGGGATAGTGGCCTGCGTGAACAGATGCAAATAACAGCAGTGCATACAGCAACCATTCTGCATTGTTGGTGGGAGGGTTTTAATATTGAAGATACTGATCAAGTGGGAAGGTTCATCCAGATGGAGTCAGGTTTCCTGAATGCTCCTGGATCTGAAATCATCAATAATTTTTTTTCTCAACAATATTTTTATTGTTTTTTTAAATAAAGAGAGCATAGTATAAAGGAGATTTGTGCAGTGCATAACAAATGTATCAAATGTACAATTCATATTTATGAAAGAGATGCACCAATAGTACAATCATGCTTTGATTATCTCCTCACCCCTCCCAGTCCCCAGCTCGAAGCCATCATTGCATTAGCAAATAGAGTTAAGCAGAACCTTTGTCCCCACAGAGCTGCAGTGGTACAGAGAAGGTATATTTTCCTAACCCATAGACTGTTGTATGTTTACAAGTCTGAGTCCGTAGAATTTTACTGGAAAATGCTGGCGGTCAGGGATTTATGTACTGAGGAAAGGAAGAAAGGATGGACTTTTATTTTGGCTGGGAATTCTGAAAATATTCAAGAAAGGATCCCCACACCTTTTGGAACTTTATGTCTGAGTTGAGAATTGAATAATGGATCTTCTCAAGGTATAGACTGGTCACGATGTCCCTGAGCCACTAAGCGTGGGTGAGCAGAGCAGCATCCCTCCACCTGAGCAAGACCGCGCACCTGGCCAAAAGAGAGGCAAAAGACAGTGTGCACCGTTTGGTCAGACTTAGGTGCGTGTTCCCCTCTCTGGAGGTTCCAAAAAGAGCAATCAAGGGGTTAGATTCCAAATTGTAATTAAGTATTTGGGATAGAGTTTGGAAAAAATCTTTCCAGTATTTTTCCAAGCTAGGGCATGTCCAGTACATGTGAATAAGGGAAGCCTCGCCCCTCTTGCATTTGTTGCAGCAGGGATTAACATCTGGATAAATACAAGATAATTTAGTTTTAGACATATGGGCCCCGTGTACGACCTTGAACTGTAACAGGCATTGGCAGGCACATAGAGAGGTTGAGTTAACTAACTTGAGAACTGCATCTCATACATCGTCTGACAGTGAGGAATTTAAATCTTGCTCCCAGACAGTTTTAATTTTGGCAAGGGGGGCTCGCCTCGGAGCCACTAGCTTGCCGCAGATAGTAGATATTAGACCTTTGCGCAATGGATTCATGCAGAGAAACATATCAACAACGTTTGTGTCGGGTGTCTCAGGGAAGTTCGGTATCAGAAGGCTGATAAAATGTCTAATTTGCAAATATCTGAAGAAATGAGTGTTGGGTAGGTTAAACTTTGCAGACAGTTGTTCAAATGATGCAAAGCAGTTGTCTATAAAAAGATCTTTAAAGTGCCTGATGCCCATTCTGTACCAGTCTTGAAATATTAGATCATATATAGAAGGCTGAAAGAGATGTTTACCTGTATATAGAATAGGACTTGAAAGAGAGAAGCCAAGGAGACAACTATGCTTTCTGAACTGAGCCCATACTCTCAGGGTGTGCCTGATAACAGGATTAACAATTGGTTTAGGGGTAAGAAAGGGAGTGCGGATCCAAGAAGTGCGGAGATTGAGACATTCTTAATAGAGTTCAGCTCCATTGTCACCCATATTGGGCAGTCAGATTGGTTGTAAAAATGAGACCAAAAGATGAGACAGCGTATGTTAGCTGCCCAGTAATATAAGCGGAAATTGGGCAGAGCCATGCCCCCATCTCTTTTAGATTTTTGGAGATGGACTTTATTCAGTCGGGGACGCTTGCCCTTCCATAAGTAGGACGACATGACTGAGTCTAGCGAGTCAAAGAAGGCTTTAGGAATGAAAATTGGTATGGATTGAAAAAGGTATAAGAATTTAGGTTGAAAGGTTGGGATTGCTGGGAGTTGGTCAAAACAGAGGCAGTGGGACGCAAATATAATAGTTTAATCCACGTGATAAAACTTGGTCGGAAATCAAATTTTTCTAAAACAGCAAAGAGGTAATTCCACTCCACACGGTCAAACGCTTTCTCTGCGTCTAAAGAAATGACACATTCAGAGATCCCAACTGAAGGTGGGTATAAAATATTTAAGAGGCGGCGTATGTTAAAAAAGGGGAGGCAATTTTTGACAAAGCCGGTTTGGTCTTCAGAAATAATTGAGGGTAGGGTGTTCTCCAGTCTATCGGCCAAAACTTTAGCTAAAATTTTGACATCGACATTTAACAGAGAAATTGGCCTGTATGAGGAGCACTCTGTTGGATCTTTGCCTCTCTTCGCTAGAAGAATGATGCATGCCTCATTAAATGGTGCTGGCAGTTTACCTTGTTTAAACGAATTAGATAGAACCAAGGTTAGTTGAGGTAAGAGCAGTGATGAAAATGATTTAAAGAATTCTACAGGGAACCCATCGGGTCCTGGAGATTTACCAGACTGCTTTAATGAGATGTCTGCAGATATTTCCTCGAATGATATTGGCTCATTCAGTCTCATTTTGAGATCAGGAGAGAGTGTGGGGATATTTAAGCTGTTTAAAAAATTCTGGACCGAAATGTTATCATTTGGGGATTCAGAAGTGTAAAGTCAGGAGTAAAAATTCCTGAAGGTGTCATTGATTTCAGAATAATTCAAGGTGATGCTTCTGTTTTCCATTCGAATTTTTGTGATGTGTTGTTTGGCTTTGAGGCCCCTTAATTGGTTGGCTAAACATTTGCCAGATTTGTCACCATGGATATAGAACCGGCTCTTGCTCTTCAAAAGTTGGCGTTCAATTGGGTGAGTGGAAATAAGGTCAAATTTAGTTCGGAGTTCCACTCATTTTTTGACAGCTCCGGATTTTTAATTTGAGCACATTGTTGGTCTATTTCTTTAATTTGATTGGCCAGATGTAGTCATTCTTTATGGGTCTTTCTTTTCATATTCACAGTGTAGGAAGTTATTTGACCTCTGAGGTCTGCTTTCATAGTGTCCTAAACAACTAGACTTGAGGTTTCAGGTGACATATTGGTATTAAGGAAAAAAACTATCTGGTCCTCCACAAATTTTACAAAATAATTGTCTGACAGTAAGGACGAATTAAAACGCCAATGCTTATTTATTTGAGGAAGGCCAGGAAGAATTATAGTCAGTACAATTGGAGTGTGGTCTGATATCACTATGCTCTGATAAACACAGGAACGGACCAATGGAATCAGCTAATTATCAATTAAAAAGTAGTCAATTCTAGAAAAGATGTGATGGATGTGTGAGAAGAAAGAATATTCTCTCTTATGTGGGTGGAGAAAATGCCATACATCGGAGGTTCCATAGTTGGAGAGGAAGAACTGATTTAATGAGGTAGATTTGCTTAGTACTCTGGGGATAGGAGACGATCAATCCAGCACTGGATCTAACCAACAGTTGAAGTCTCCACCTAGTATGAGAGAGTATGAACTCAAATCAGGCAGCACAGAAAAAAAAATATTCAAAGAAGCCCACATCATCCAAGTTAGGAGCATATATGTTAGCAAACACTACCAATATATTATATAATTTCCCCGAGACAATGACAAAATGGCCGTTTGTGTCTGATATTGTGTTGTGGAGCTTAAAGGGAGCATTTTGGTTTATGAGAATTGAGACTCCCCTAGCTTTAGCCTGAAAAGTGGAGTGGAAGTGATAATCCACCCATCGTGACATAGGATGGGAATTATTATGTGTTTCTTGTAGAAATGCAATTGCTGTATTAAACTGTTTAAGATGTGAGACCACTTTCCTTCTTTTAACAGGGTGATTCAGCCCCTTGACATTCCAGCTCACAAAATTTAACTGACCAACCATTCTCCTTTAAAAAAGATACAGATTGATAGGCATAAGTGGTGTCAAAATTTCGGGTATCAGCTCTGGGGCAAAAGTGTAAAACAAAGAGAAACAGGGCAGAAATAAATCGTGTATAACAAGAACTTCTGAGGATTTTTAAAATAGTACCCATATTGGAGTACCCTCCCCCCCACCCCCCAACCCACAACAAGACAGCTGCCAGAGAACATAGCAGCAAGCTCTTAAAAACCATAATCATCCAACAGTACAACTTTCTGTCACCCGTAGCGTCATCTTCAACTCCGTTATTGTTTTTTAAAGGAAACAGTAAGCATTTAACACTTCTAAACTGACATTGTACTTAGTGAGAGATAAACAATTCCCCCAAGGTTTGTTAAACATGGCTCTGAAAAATGAACCATAAAACAGAAATATAAACTTATATTTGAAAAAAGTAAAAAATAAAAACATAGACAGACTTTACCCAGTGCTCTTCCTGCAAAAGTTTGTAGACTTTATTGAATTGGAAGTAAAAGAAAATACTCGAGAGAGAGAGAGAGAGCAGTCTGAGTGAATATTATTCCACCTATCGTAGTTGTCAGTACCTAACCCGGCCAAGTCAGACCAGACCTCTCTATCCAAGCACTACTAAACTTACCTGCAAAGGGGATGGAAGAAAAGTATTTTATGAGAGTTTGATATAGTGGGGAGGCTATCGATGCATTTCTGTTCTTTGTCTACCGATCGTAGCCACTTCTTGTCACTGCTGGGAAGTCTGATGCGGAGCCGTGCAGGGTATAGTAGAGAAGGCCTGAGTCCTCGGTTGTATAGCTCCATCATTACTTCTCTGTACTCGGCTCGCAGGCTCAAAATTTAGGGAGAGTAATCCTCCCCAACCCAAATCTGCTGGCTGCGGTATTCTAGCTTCCCTCTTTGCCGGGCCTCTCGAACCAGAAGATCTTTAATCTGGTAGTAGTGCCGGCGAAGAATGACTCGGCGCAGTCTCTGTCCTGGGGCTGGTTCAGCTACTAGTGGACAGTGGGTTCTATCAGTCTCTGGTGGGGATGAGAGCGTCTCCTTCCCGAAGATCTCACAAAGCAGACTGGAAAAAAATTCAGTAGGACGCCTGCCTTCCATAGATTCTGGCAGGCTCAGGATGCGTAGGTTCTGCTGTCTGCTCCGGCCTTCCAGGTCAGTAACTCTAGCTATTAGCTTGATATTGTTTTCACGTAAGCTGGAGCAGATATTTTCCAGTTCACTAACGCACTGGCTCAGGTGGTCCGTAGCGAGCTTGAGAGAGGGTAAGTGTTGGCCATGCTCCTCCACTTTGCATTGTATTTGGTCGAGTTTCATTTCCAGCAGACTGAAAGGGGATTTAAGTTCGGCCACTAACGCCACATGGTGTTGGTCTAGCAGCGCGGAGATAGCCTGTACTGTCAGGCCAGCCACTGAATCGTCTTTTTTCCCGGGCTTAGTACTCTTTGAAGTCATTGTGAAGTGAGCGTAGTCGCAGGCAGGGGGAAGAGCAAAAAGTCTAACAGTTTGGTATGAGAGAAGGGGGAAGAAGGAGTGTGGAGATAGTAAATAGGACGGAGTGCTCGTTCTCTGTGACTACTCCATGTTGCTGCGGACCGGAAGTCCAAATTATCAATAATTTAAGTTTTGAATCAATATGATTTAGTGTAAGTGAATCACCATTTCACAGGGCATTTCAGAGTAAAGCATATTTTTGAAGATGAAAATTTACATGTAGGCCAGACTCAAAAAGAACAGCTGATTTCCTCCCCTGTAGCAGGTACATTGTAATATGGACGCATCTACACTCAGTGGTCACTGCATTAGGCACCTCCTGTACCTAATAAAATGGCCTCGAAGTGTATGTTCATGATCTGTTGCTGCTGTAGTCCACCCACTTCAAGGTTCGATGTGTTGTGCATTTGGAGATGCTCTTCTGCTCACTGTTGTAACATGTGCTTATTTGAGTTGCAGTCGCTTTCCTGTCAGTTTGATCCAGTCTGGTCATTTTACTTTGACTCCTCTCATTAACAAGGCACTTTTGCCCACAGAATTATTGTTCTCTTGATGTCTTTTTCTTCATTTCATCATTCTCTGTAAACTCTATACAACATATTCACCTTATCTCCTTACCTGCCCATCACCTCCCTCTGGTGCTCCTCCCCCTTCTTCCATGGTTTTCTCCCCTCTCCTATCAGATTCCCCCTTCTCCAGCCCTTTATATCTTTCACCAATCAACTTCTCAGCTCTTTACTTCACCCCTCCCTCCTCCCAGTTTGACCTATCACCCACCACCTTGTGCTTCTTCCTCCCCTCCAACCATCTTCTTACTCTGACTTCTCATCATTTTCTTCCAGTCCTGATGAAGAGTCTGGGCCTGAAACATTGATTTCAGATACAGAAACACTCAAGAAAACTGAAACCATTTTGGTGAATCTTCCCAACTTTTTTTTTATGCCACGGACCCCTACCATTAACTGAAGTGTCTGTGGATCCCAGGTTGGGAACCTCTGCTTTAAAGGCTGTTGTGCATGAAAATCCCAGGAAATCTGCAGTTTTTGAGACACTGAAACCACTCCATTTGGCACCAAAAATCATTCCTTGGTCAAAATCACCTAGATCACATATCTTCTCAATTCTGATGTTTGGTATGAACAATAACTGAACCTCTTGACCATGTCTACATGCTTTTATACAATGAGGTGATGCCACATAATTGGCTGCTTAGATATTTGCATTAATGAGCAGGTGTACCAAATAAAGTAGCCACTGAGTGTATATGCTTCAAATGAACTTAAATCATTTTCAGTGGATCATATTGGTTTTTACAATGATCCGGTCATTCAAGTTCTTTATTTAAAATTTATTGCCTGTAATGCTACTCACGTTTAGGGCACTAATGAATATCCTCCATCTCCAGTAGTGCTCAGGGCTTCCTTCATCATACCAAAAGCTTCCTCGTGGTTTTCACTACTGTCAGTTGTGCAAGTACTGGGTGGAGACTCAGGAATACTGTTGCACTCAGATGTAGAAGGATTCTTCATTGCTGTTTCCATAACAATTTTATTTTACCAGTCAGGGTTTTTCAGTCCTGAGCTGAACCCCCAGATCTGGAGGACCAGTGGACCACTCTTAGTCTGTCCTCTACCCTTTGACCTGTTTGGCGTGGATGACCCTACCAAGAGCCAAAGCATAAAGCCCTGACTCCAGCCAGCAAAGCTTTCTGGGTCATTGAGGCACACTACCCTCTGAACCATGACAAAGTTGTGCTGTACTTGGAGGAGTCATTTAAATAGTTTCCATTAATTACTAATGGCCAGTACTTTATTTTTAATTCTAATTTACAAATTGAATTTAAATTCCACTGTTGTTGGTACTCTGCATTGTTCATCCAGCTATCTGGACTAGTAGTCTGGTAATCCAATTGCTGTTCCTCCGCCCTAAATTCAGTAGTAACTTTCATAAAAATTCAAAGCCTATCTGGAAGTAAAATATAGCAAGACCACACCAAGGTGTACTACTTATTGTACTCAGCATTAATGAAATTAACGTGGTTATCATAGGCTGAATGGCTTCCTTCTGTCTGTGCTGGAAAGTCCTTGAAGTTGAGTGTAACTAATCATTTTTTTTCAGCCCTGGAGTCATCTTTAACATTCTCCTTTGTCTCCTAAATGTTTTAAACAGAGGCCAAAAATGAAACTATGAAGCTTCCCAAATCTGTTACAAAATAGCAAGGTTATGGCAATTTGTTTAACTCAAAGTGAAAACTGTCTTTGGACTTCATCCAGGTGCTTCATTAAAGTGTGCTTCGTGGCTTGGTCATTCTGAATGATTTCAGCAGATAATTGGTGCTGTTGAGCGAGTCCATTTCTTCAAATCCATGCACACACAGAATCTGAAGACATCCTTATTATTTCATTGTTTATTTCTGCAAAATATGCCATGTTATGACTCATTCCCTCATTTTAACTCTGATACATCATTGCTGGTCTCTGTAGCTCAATGCTGTCAATAACTTAAATAACACTTAACTGCAGTAATGAAGATTGTTTATTATTGGCTGTGAAGAACAGGGCACATAAGATTAATGAGCTTCAACACAACTCTTAGTGTTTGCAATTGTCTTATGCTTTCTATTAATGAAGTAAAGTTTGCTGTTTTATGTACACCCCATTGCATTGTCTTCTCATTGATAGAAATTTAATTAAAAAGTGAAATCTCAATTTATCCTTTGCTCAGTGAGTTGTATCATGTACTACATAATTTTTTTTCAGATATTAGTTTGAAATGCAGCTGCATCTCTCTAGTTGCTTACAGCACTCTTTCAACTCAGTGGAACGGAAGATCAAACACCATATTTAACAGAATTCTGAATCAATATTGCTCATTTTATGTCACCGTGCACAACCCCGTTCAGTTGCTTGTTGTTCATGTAATATCAAATAAACTAGTGTTCAGAATCCTTCTTCAATGTTGTCTTTTAATAAAAAATACAGGAATAAAAGGACCATGCCCACATGCCTGAATAGTGCACAAATGCTTTAAGACCATAAGACATAGGAGCAGAATTAGGCCATTCAACCCATCGAGTCTTCTCCGCCATTCCATCATGGCTGATGATGGATCTCACTCAATCCCATACACCTGCCTTCTTGTCATATCCTTTGATACCCTGACAGATCAGGAAACGATCAACTTCCTGCTTGAAATATACCCACAGAGTTGGCCTCCAACGCAGTCTTTGGCAGAGCGTTCAATAGAATCACTACTCTTTGGCTAAAAAAATTCCTCTTCACCTCTGTTCTAAAAGGTCACTCCTCAATTTTGTGGCAGTGCCCTCTAGTTCTGGATATCTCCACCATGGGAAACAGCCTTGCCACGTCCACCCTATCTAGTCCCTTCATTATTCAGTAGGTTTTAATGAGATCCCCCCGCATTCTTCCACATTCCAGTGAGTACAGAGCTTCCTCCCATAGCTGCCAAATAGTCCTCATACATTAACCACGTGCTGTCCTCCTATCCTGCTTCCCAATTTATAGTGCTTCTTTAAACTTTAATATGGTGAGAGGATCATTTTCACACCTAGAAGATGGTAGAAGTGGGGTTCCATGGGGACTAGCTCTGGGGCCGCTGCTCTTTTCAATTTACATTAATGATTTGTATAAACACGTAACAAACAAACCAGTGAAGTTTTCTGATGTCACAAAATCCATTATTAAGGATGAGATTATGGAGTACCTGGAGGCACATGACAAGATAGGCCAAAGTCAGTATGGTTTCCTGAAAGGAAAATCCTGCCTGACAAACCTACTGCAATTCTTTGAGGAAATTACAAGCAGGGTAGACAACGGAGACGTAGTAGACATGGTGTACTTGTATTTCAGAAGGCCTTTGACAAGGTGCCACACATGAGGCTGCTTAGCAAAATATGAGCCCATGGAATTAATTACAGGGGAAGTTACTAGTGTGCATGGAGCATTGGCTGGTCGGCAGAAAACAGAGAGTGAGAATAAAGGGATCCTATTCTAGCTGGCTGTCGGTTACCAGTGGAGTACAGGGGTCGGTGTTGGGACCACTGCTTTTTACGATGAATGTCAATAATTTGGATTATGGTGTTAATGGATTTGTGGCTAAACTTGCCGATGATACAAAGATAGACGGAGGAACTGGTAGTGTTGAGGAAACAGAGAGCCTGCAGAGAGACTTAGATAGTTTAGGGGAATGGGCAAAGAAGTGGCAAATGAAATACAATGTCTGAAAATGTATGATCATGCACTTTGGTGGAAGAAGTAAAGGGGCAGACTATTATTTAGATGGGGGAGAGAATTCAAAATGCAGAGATGCAAAGGGACTTGGGAGTCCTTGTGCAGGATACCCTAAAGGTTAACCTCCAGGTTGAGTTGCTTGTGAAAAAGGCAAATGCAATGCTCGTATTCATTTCTAGAGGTATAGAATATAAGAGCAGGGATGTGATGTTGAGGCTCTAGAAGGCACTCATGAGACCACACTTGGAGTACTGTGTGCAGTTTTGGGCTCCTTATTTTAGAAAGGATATACTGACATTGGAGAAAGTTCAGAGAAGATTCACGAGAATGATTCCAGGAATGAGAGAGTTACCGTATGCGGAACATCAGGAGAATGAGCGGGGATCTCATAGAAACATTCTGAATGTTAAAAGGCCTGAACAGATTAGATATGGCAAAGTTATTTCCCATGGTAGGGGAGTCTAGGGCAAGAGGGCACGACTTCAGGATTGAAGGGCACCCTTTTAGAACAGAGATACGGCAAAATTACTTTAGTCAGAGGGTGGTAAATTTGTGGAATTTGTTGCCACGATTGGCTGTGGAGGCCAAGTCATTGGGTGTATTTAAGGCAGAGATAGATAGGTTCTTGATTAGCCAGGGCATCAAAGGGTGTGGGGTGAAGGCAGGGGAGTGGGGATGAGTGGGAGAATTGAATCAGCGCATGATTGAACGGCGGAGCAGACTCGATGGGCCAAGTGGCCTACTTCTGCTCCTATATCTTATGGTCTTATGGTAAAATTAGTGGGACGGGCTGATCACATTTAGACAGAAGAATCAATACAGTTAGATCTGAACAAAATCCGGATATGGGCAGATAAATGGCAGATGAAATTTTATGTAAATGTACAGTATTACATGTAGGAAGTAGAAATAAATACACAAAGGGGGTCTTAAATTAGAAAGTGCATTGTAGGAGAAGGATTTGAGCATTGTGGTAGACTCATCACTATCGATATCTAGACAATACACAGAAGCGATCAGGAAGGCTAATAGAATGTTGGGCTAGATAATGCTCTCACTGGAGTTCAAGTCAACAGACGTTGTCCTAAAGCTGTATAATGCACTTATGAGGCCACACCTTGAACGCTGTGTACAACTTTGGTCTCCAAATTGTGTGAAGGATGTGAAGGCTCTGGAGAGAGGCCAGAGAAGGGCATTTAGACTCATTCCAGGTCTGCAGGGTATGAGCTATGGAGAAAGATTGAAAGGAGTAAATCTTTTTAGTCGAAGTAGATGTAGAATGAGAGGAGACATGGTGGAGTGTTCAAAATCATTATGGGTATAATTAAAGTGGATGCCAGCTGCTACTTCAAAATTTATCCATCATCAAGGACACGGGGCTGTAGGAGGAGATTGGTTAAGGGGAGATTTCAGACTAACATCAGGAAGCATTTCATTATACAGCAAGTTGTGGACACATGGAACAAACTACCTAGTTGTGATGTTGAGAGTAGTACCTTAGAGACTTCCAAATCTAAACTCAATAGTTATTTCAACACATTATATGAATAGGAATTCAGCAAGGTTTGTTGGGATGAATGTCCTGTTCTTGTCAAAAACGTTTAAATGTTCTAATGGTCTAAATAATAAAAATAATGCATGATTTTAAGAAGTGTTTGGGAATGATTACATACTATTCTTTCAATTACTATTGATTTTTCTATTCAAGGTCCCTTTCCTTCTCAGACTGCAAAATAGTAATTGCTTTACTTTTGTCTCATAGAAATTACCCAAGTTACTGGTCAACCTTACTCCATTTAATGCCAAGGTTGATATTAGCCAGACCAAGTTAAACAACAGAGATACTAACAAGTATGTTTGGCTGGGACGTACCAGAGCTATCTCATTGTCTCCCAGCAATTTCCTGACCCCTAAGGGATGGGTTGTCTGACCTGACTCTCTGTTCTCCGAAAGCACAGGACTGTGCAAAAGTCTTAGGCACACGTATATATCTAGGTAAGGTGCACACTACTGTAGTAATTTTATTTATTGCACTGTACTGCTGCTGTTGCATGACATGTGAGTGATGATAAACCTGATTCTGATATGGGTGTTTACAGGTATTGTAGACTGAGAGTGGGAAGGGGTCAGGGTGAGGGAAATCATAGTTGGGAAAAGGGAAAAGGAGAGGGGAGGGAGTGGGAGGCGCTACGGAGACATTGTAATGATCAATGAACCTATTGTCTGCAGTCAACGACCTTGCCTTGTGCCTCAGGGCTGGGTGTTTCTGCACCTGCACCACCCCTGCTCTTGACGTTCCTTCTCTGCCACCTGTCCCACGCCCATCCCCCAGTGCTCCACCCTGACCATTCCCAACATCCTTTGCTCCCGCCAGATCTACAAACTCATTCTCTGTTCCACATTGACAAATTGAGTACTGTACAAAATTCTTAGGCGCCCTAGCTATATATATTGTCTAAGACTTTTACTGTACTTCCTGAAAGTGTCAGTCACTGTCCCAGGATGGGAATGCCAAGTCCCTCTCCTCAAGTACTCTAGTGTCCTTACAATGGCTCACTGCTGTCAGAGATCTTTGAACTATTTTTAAAGGTCTCTGATAATCAAACGTCCGAGTAGTTTTAAATTATTGAAAATAATAATCAAATTATTTCAATTTATTTATATTTTAAAATAATTAAATGTATTCACATAACATTAACAAACAAAACACTTACCTGCAGTTACCTTTTCAATTAATTCATTTCAAATAAACAGGGCTGTGGTCCTTCTATCAACTGAACGCAGGGTAAAGCTGACTGCAGGATGTGTAGTTCATCTACTCGAATCGCTTGGTGTTTCTGGGTTGCATTTTGGATTAAGTGCTGAGTTCAGCAGTGGGACAGGAGATGAAATACACTGGCCAGAGGCAAATACGTTCAGTCCAATATGTTTTTAATTTAAATTATGAGATTTCTGATAAACATTTCTCTTGCTGGTGCAGATAACTCATTACTAATGTTTCTTCTTTTTCTTTTTAATCTGATGATGATAGTCTATAATTACTCATTTGAAGGCAGGCTTGTAATTTCTGAAACTGAACATGATGATGGGTTTTTTTCCTTTTCAGACTATGAAATATCATATGTTCTCTTTTTCACTTTTATCTCAGGTTACTGGTCTTAAGCATGTGTCAGTCTGAGGAGAGCTTCAGAAAGTTAATCTTTAACTTGGCAGCAGCTAATACTTTACTCCCCACACTACCTTAAATCTCTCACTGAGTGCCTTATGGATCAGGTCAGTCACATTGTCTCTACCAAACAGTTTCTGGATGCAGATTTTCCTCTCCTTTCCAATGTTTGATCTCCTAGCACCACAATTTTCCAACTGCTTCCTATAGACATCACATAACTACTGTATATGAACTGCATAGAATTGGCTTCTGAGGCCAACGCTCAGCTTGCTCTTCTCTGGACTAACGAAACACATCCAGACCATAGTCCTAAGGCTGAGAGTGGCAGAGCAACATTGGACTCTAAAGTCATGTCAATCTCAATATGTCATTTCCTTTTTTTTAAATGCTTTTTGAAAGTTTAGTTTGTCAGGCCGTTAGGTTATTGGAATGGACTTTAACTTCTTTATTGGCATGTTAGTTACAACAATTCTTGGCAACTAGCAAGTATCTCAGGGCCATCCAATTACTCCCAGCAAGCAGGCAGCCTCCCATGGAAACAATCCATAACAAAAATACTTCCTTCGCTGCAATCTTCAATGAATCATAATAGATATTCCACATTATCTTTGGCACTATTTAACTACCTTGAATTTCTCGTGCATTTTTGGAATATTGCTTCACGTTTCATTAACTCCTGTACTGAAATATTGTTTTAGATTAAGGTTTCCCCACCTGCAGTCCATAGGCCCCTCAGTTAATGGTAGGGGTCCAAGGCATAAAAAAGGGTTAGGCACCCCTGCTTTAGATCTTCTATAATTGGGACATTTTTGTGTTAATTCTGACCATTGATTCAGTAGAGCTGAAATGCTGATTTGTTTTGTGCCTATGAAGACAGATTAATATATTTGTCCAACGGAGAAATAGCAAAATGTTTAGAAAAAGCAGAGATGAGGATATTTTGATTCTGCAGGGGGGATATTTATAGGCAGAATGTGATTTTAGTCCAGGAAAATGTGAGGTCATGAGTTTTGGTAGGAGGAACCTAAAATATACAAAACTATGAGGGGCAAGTGCAAGCAGGCATTTTCCACTGAGGCTGAGTGAGACTAGAGCTAGAGGTTATGCGTCAAGGGTGAAAGGTGAAATGTTTAAAGAGAACACGAGGGACAATGTTTTCACTCAGAGTGTGGTGACAATATGGAAGGAGCTGCCAGTGGAAGTAGTGATATGGGTTCAATACTTATGAAAAGTTTGGATAAGTATATGGATGGGAGGGGTATAGAGGGTTACTGGTCAACAGGACTAGGCAGAATAGTACTTTGGCACAAATGTAGTCAGCCGTAGAGCCTGTTCCTGTGCTGTTGTGCTCTATGACTCCATGACTCTAATGAAGACTATAATATCAATCAAAGGGAGTGAATATGAATGGAGAGAACAAAGATAAATGCTGGAAGAACTCTGCAGGTCATGCAGCAATTGTGGAGGCAAAGAGATGGTTAAGGATTCAGTACTGTTCTGACGTAGGGCCTTGACCTGAAATATCAAGCATCTCTTTATCTGTACAGTTGCTGCTTGACCTGCTGAGCTCTTCTAGCCATTTCTCTTCCACTCCGCGATCCGCATTCTCTTCTGTCTGTGTAGTGGGGTCTTGTGATCTTGTGCATGAAGCTCAAAAAACAGGCAGGTGAAGTGAGTAATGAAGAGAAAATGGTATTATTTGAAATGAGGATGGAGTTTAAAGATTAACAACGTATTGTTACAATTGCAGGGTCTCGAGACACTGCACTTGGAGTATAATTTTAGACCCCTTAACAAAAGGGTTATTGTCATTGCATGCACTTCAGAAAAGATTCTTAAGGCTATTTCATAGAAAGGGAAGTTAGAACTAGCACTAATGAATGAAAAAAACTGAAGGTGTGTATTCTTTGGAACTTAGAAGTATCTTATTGAAACTTAAGCTCATTAAGTGGGCATGACAGTGAGATGCTTCCACTAAGGGGAGAGCCTCAAACAGGGAAGCATGGTTTCAAGGTCACAGGGTGCTCATTTATTACTGAGGAGTGCAGGAATTTGTTTTGTAGAAACTGATTATCTTTGGAATTCTCTACCTCAGTATTGTGGAAGGAAGATCATTGGTGGTATTTAATGAAGAGGTAGGCTAACACAGTAGCATAGCGACTAGCTCATCCGCTTTATAGTGCCAACGATTACTGACTGGGGTTCAATTCCTGCCACTGGCTGTAAAGAGTTTCTATGTTTTCATCATAACCACATGGGTTTCCTCCAGGTAATCTGGTTCCTTCCCACATTCCAAAGTATGGGTTAGGTTAGTGAGTTGTGAGTATGCTAAGTTGGTGGCATTAGTGTGGCAACACTTGCCCAGCAAATCTTTTCTGATTTCATCTGACACAAAATGATACAATTCAGTGTATATTAAGGATCCCAGTGTTGGTGAGCCCAGAATTTGAGACCTGGTGTTGGGTGATCAGCCATCCTGGAGTTGACGCCGATGATCGAATCAGAATACTGGAAGTCAAGGCCCAGTGGCCGGAGCCCCGTGTCTGTAAATCTTTGTGAGTCCGCTGGAGTAGACAAAGACCCAAAGCCTGTGTATCCATGTCTGAATTCAACTCTGAATCCAAGTCTGATGGAGGCTGGACCCCAAAAAAAGACTACCTGTCTTGGGGTTATAGGACAGTGTACATACTCAGGTGCAAGGGACAGTCGGGGCTTGTTTGCTGTGTTCTGTCTTGTTGTGTTGAGCGTCGTGGGCATGCTACATTGGCACTGGAACGTGTGGCTTCACATGCGGGTCGCCCATTTCACACCCTTAGGTGTGCTGGTTGTTAATATAAACTGTGCTTTTCACTGCGTGTTGCGATGTACACTTGATAAATAAGCTTGTGTCTTGAACCTTGATCAGAGTATTGAGGAAATTGTCTCAGAAGAGCAACTGATGCTCTGAACAGAGCTGCCATAACAATTCTGAATAGGAGTGGGCTTTGCAGACCAGATTGCCTACACCAGCTCCTTTTTTTCTTGCATATATTCTTTTGCATGAAGATCTCAATAACATCTGAATAATAGAATCCACTTCCATTTTATCCAAGAATTTAATGGCAATGTTTTGCCAAGGTTAATGTTTTTAGTCTGTCATTTCCACATTCTCAGAACTATTCTCATTTTACATTTTCCTTTTTGAACATTCATTCAAAATTCAAAGTAAATTATTATCAAAGTATGTATATCTTATACAACCTTGAGGTTTGTCATGTTCAAGGCAGCCACAAAAGAAATAACCACAATAGGCTCCACAAAAATCCACACAACAAAGACTGACAAATGTTCAATATGCAGAAAAAGAACAAATCGTGCAAATAAAATAAAGAAAGAAATAATACACAGAACATGAACTTCACAATCCCTGAAAGTGAGACCTCAGCACTGAGGCGAGTGAAATCTGTCCGGGAGCCCCATGGCTGCAGGCCACGGTTGCAGAGTTCAGGACCGGGGAGAATAAGACTGGCCCAGGAGCCTGGTGGTTACCGAGCAACAACTACTCCCAAACCCGACAGCGAAGACCCCAGAGTCCCATTGGTGGCAGTGAGAAGAAAGGGAGACAGGTCAAACCCAAGCAGATAAGATAGCCTCAGGTGGGATCTTGGCTGACACAGAGAACACCAGTTTGACCTCCACCCTTGGCATCAAGGCCTTAATCTTTTCAATCTACCATGATACTTAAATTGACTAATTTTTTTTTCATTCTGACCCAAAGTCCACCCCAGTAATGGCTTCTGTACCAGCACTCATAGGAGTCCAGACTGCTAAATCCTTCAAGAGACTGCAAAAATGCCAGATCATTCAATCGATTCAGAAGCATACCTCTCAAAGGAATATTACAGGCTGCTGATCGAAGTGATCATAGTCCAGAAAATGTACAGTTGGTAGAATAGTTAGTAGTTTTGTGAGCTGCTCTTAGAACGTCCGTGTATATTGCCCGTGCAAGCTTGATGTGAAGTCCATGGGCCAGAGTTTGCCAGTAATCAAAAGAGTTTGGGGTTAGGCCTCATTATCAGAAGTGACAGAGTATTGTTTAGTCAGGGCTAGTAAGTTATGGGCATGCTATGTTGGTGCAAGAAGCATGGCGACACCTGGGGCTGTCCTCAGCACATTCTCAGACTCTGTTGGTTGTCGTTGCAAATGACACATCTTACTGTATGTTTGGATGTTTCGATGTACATGTGATAAATAAAGCAGAACTTTAAACTTTAAAGAACATCAATATGGGCTTCTTATTTTCTTGCCTGCTGATTTGAAAGATTTTGCAGAGCAATGTGTCCTTACTGTTCTGTGAGGATTTAGATACTCCTAGTCTCAAAGGCACATTGAAGGGCATTTAGGAGGGTAGAACTCCCTGTGGCTTGATAGGCCATGAGTGCTTTGCCAAGTTTGAAGTCCTGATTTTCAACCATCATCAACCAAAGGCAAGACTAATGAACAAAAGTCAATAACGACTTCCTTCATCGAAGTTTACCTTCCATCAATATTTAATTGAATCTTGAATCTTGAATATGGAACCTTCACTGAGCGTTGGCTCTTGTGGAAGGGGAATAAGAGCTGCATGATGTCTGCAATGTGTGCCCTACCCTGAAATTTACCAGTAATGTTCTTAGCTTCTTCTCCATGAAGAATCAGGACCAGTTTGATGAGAATAATCAACAGATCAAGTTTGATGAGAATAATTCAACACCACTTCAAGGTATTCTGAATTGGAAGCTCTGCCCTGCCTCAAAGGGAAAAATACATGGCCATAGGCTGCGTGTTTGGATCACATCAAAGCATTTCATGTTTAAGAAAAACTGTAACTTAGTTATTTTACTCCAAAACCTGAACACAAAGCACTGCCAAGATTATCCACTGGTCTAACACCTACTCCCCACTGAAAACCAATAATGGAAGGGAGCTTCCAAGGAGAACCAGTAACCCTGCTGGAAGGACACTTTGAAGACTTCCCCAACACCAATACTGTCATTGGCATGAGAGTCCTTGACTTTAGCTCACACCAACATATTACTCCAACCTTGCCTTTACTCCTGTACAGGAATTGGACAGGCTTATGCTAACTAAAAAGCTTCAAGACCTGTTGACACAGAACTGTCTGTGCTGAAATTCTAAAACTCAGTGATAAAGAGCTTCATTACAAATTCAAGTTTTGATCATCCACATCTGGAAAGAGGAGGAGACATACAAATCACCTCAGTTTACGAAAGGTAGAGGGATCCAAAAGAACTCCTCATTATACAACGATTCTAACACCACAAGGTCTAATGAACAATTCCTTTTCACCCAAGTATCAGTTTCTATGAATGCTAAGAACAGCTAGAAGTTTATTAATCTTTTTTTTACCAGTAAAGGTGCAGTAAATCTAAAGCAAATTGCATTTGTTTTGACAAGCTGAAGCATTTAAGTCTTTCATCCAATAATCATGGTTGCCAAATGGAGTTCTGTCACCATATTAAATAACTTGTTTGTTTTACATATTCTTTCCCATTAACTCAAATCAAAAACAAAAATTAAACATTACTGGTTTTTATGCATCTGTTTATGTAAAATAGTCGCCAAGAGCATTCCCTATTATTTCTTGTAGCGAATGAATCCTTTGTTTACCAACACAGTAAATGAAATGAAATTCTTGTTTGCAGCAAAAATATTTGTTAAGTGAATGTTTGCTAAGTGGAACAGAACTGTACTAGAGGATTGCGGCATGGGGTCACACGGTAGCGTAGTGCTATTTCAGCAGCAGTGACCTGGGTTCAATTTCCACTGATGTCTGTAAGGAGTTTGTACATTCTCTCTTTAACCGCTCCAGTTTCCACTCCGGTTCCAAAGATGTAAAAGTTAATAGAATAATTTGTCAGATGGGTGTAATTGACCAGTCCTCGCAATCTGGGCTGGAAGGCCCTGTTACTGTACTGAATTTCTAAATCAAAATAAATAAAAATAGATCAAGTAATGGTGACTATCTTGAAGTAAAGAGACAAATGTGACAAACTGCAGAGTGGTTTCTCTACTGTCTGCCTATTGGAAAGTTATCACCAGGTTCCTCCTCAGCCATCTCCTCCAGTTGACCAACGAGCTGCTCTTTGAATTGTAGTGTGGATTTTTTCTGTCTGAAACTCAGTTCGTTATGCAACAGCTCCAAGAGAAATGCCAAGTGCAGCACAAATCACTGGACATTGTTCTTATTAACCTTGTTGAAGCCTCTGACTCTGTCAATCAGGAGTAATAATGGAACCATAGTGACATTTTTGGATACCGATAGAAATTTATCTTGGTTTTTCATTTGCTTCATATTGACAAGCACCGACAAATAGGCTTCCAGCAGAGCCGATTTTGGTGCAGGCAAGGATACATTATTGGTCCTACACTTTAATCAGTCATTCTCATCACAATGCTGGGCCTCACTATCAACAAACTTCCTGCTGGAGTAGCTGTGGCTAATGGAAAGTGTTCAGTCCATGACTCCTCAACTCCAGTATAAAGTCAGTCCAACCTCAGTCCAAGCTGCAGAACATCAGAATATAGAACACAAGAACTAGGAGCCGTATTAGGCCACTCAACCCTTGAACTTATTCCTCCATTGAGAAAGTTGATGGCCTTATGCTATGTTGGCCTTAACACTACATTCCCACTCTCCCCTGTGTCCCTTAATTTCCTTGTGGTTCAATTATCTGTTAATCTCGATTTGAGTATATTCACTGATTTTGCCTCAGCAATTCTCAGGGGAGGAGAGATTTCCAAAGATTCGCAAACCTCTGAGAGAAAAAACTCCTCCTTATCTCTCTCATAAATTGGCTATCCATAACTCTGAAACTAGCTTATTTTATTTTGTTTGAAGATACAGCACGCTAACAGGCTCTTCCAGTCCAATGAGCCCAAGCTGCCCAATTGACCAATTAACCAACTAACCCACAAGTCTTTGGAAACCAGAGCATCCGAAGGAAGCCCATGCTGTCACAGGGAGAATGTACAAGCTTCTTACAGATAGTAGCAGAATTGAACCTGGGTTGCTGGTGCTCTAATAGCATTACACTATCTGCAAGGAAATTAAGGGACACAAGGGGAGAGTGGGAATGTAGTGTTAAGGCCAACATGGCATAAGGCCATCAACTTTCTCAATAGAGGAATAAGTTCAAAGGTTGACTGACCTAATACAGCTCCTGATTCTTGTGTTCTATATTATCACTGTTGTGCCACCCAAATAGGTCATGAAAACAAAAACCATCTCAACATCCAAGCTGTCAAACCATCTTAGAACCTCACATAAGGTAAGATTATCTCTCATTTTTAGCTCCAATGAGCTTAGACCCAATACGCTCAACCTGTTAGCTCCCCATCTATCCCAGTTAGCAACTTTGTGTACCTTCACTACACATCCCCAATGCAAGCATAATTTTCATTAAATCTGCAGACTAAACTTCTACGTAATAGTCCAGGTGCAAAATTACATCAAAACTTCCTTCCTGCTATACTCCATGATCCTTGCAATAGAGGTCAGCCTTCCCTCAACTTTCCTAATTACTTGTAATACAGTACCTGCATGCCAACCCTCTGTATATCAAGTACTAGGATCTACAGATTTACAGATCCCTTTGTACTGCAGCATTCTATAGCCCCACTCTTTTCAAATAACAATTTGCTTTTTTATCCATTATTTCAAAGTGGATAGTCCCTCATTTTCCACTTGTACTCCGTCCGCCAACTTCTTGCTCACCCACCAACCTATCTATATCCCTTTGTTGGTTCTGTATGATCTGATTACCACCCACTATCTTTGCAGTGCGCAGACGTTTGCTCATCAGTGTCAATTCACTGAAGCATTTCTATGGTTTCTATAGGTCAGTGGGACTAGGCAGAAAATAGTTCGGCACAACCAAGAAGGGCCAAAAGGCCTGTTTCTGGGCAGTAGTTTTTCTCTGGTTTCTATGGTTTCATTCGAAAACTCAACAACTGAAAGGGGCAAGGCTTTCTATCAAACTGCCCACGCATTAAAACACTTCTCTCTTATGATAAAGGCCCAGTTAGAAGTTACTGCAGTACATTGTGCAGATGGACATATTGTAGTCAAGGTAGAGGTAATAACTGGAATGGTGGTAGTTAAGTGAATTGATTTGAACTTGTGGAGTTGGGTTCCTTGAGAGCTTTCATATCTCCCTCTATCCAGGCAAGTGTAAGTTATTCCATCACAATTCTTTTTCCAGAATCATGGTGTCAGAGTCATTCAGGACTGAAAAAAGCCCTCTACCTTTATGTCCACTATCAATATTTTACATTATTTCTACACTAATCTCATTTTATTGACCTTGCATCCTCATACAGTCCCCCGGATCCCACCACTCGCCTACATACAGGAGCAATATACAATGGCCAACTAACCTTCCAGCATTCACATCTTTGGCTTCTGGGAGGGCAATGGAGCACCCAGAGGAAAACTGCACATTAAACAGAGAGAAGATAAGAGCTCCATGTAGGTGGGAGCTGAAGGTTAGGAATGAATCCTCTTCACTGGAACTGTGAGTCAAGGGGTCCTTTGCCCAGTGAGTCCATGATAAATGCAAGGCACTATTTATTCCAATGTGACCCAAACACATTTTATTTTTAGCATATTCCCATCAAGTTCCCTCAGTTACATGCTATGAATAATTAACGGTAGCAACTTACCAATTTGCAGAGACGTTGGCATCTAGGAAACTAGAACACACAGAGAAAATGCAAATAGTCACAGGCAGATGTGTAAGCTCCGTGCAGGTAGCAACTGAGCTCAGGATTGAACCCCGTCACTAGGATGTGTGTCCTCCAAGTGACCACAGACTTGTCATTGGGTTTGGAGGCTTGCGTGTCTCAATGACCCAGAGAGTTATGTTGGCTGGAGTCAGAGCTTTATGCTATAGCTCTTGTTAAGGTACCCCATGCCAAAGAGGTCAAAGGGTAGAGGGCCAGACTTAGAATGGTCCACTGGTCCTCCAGGTTCAGTGGTTCAGCTCAGGGCTAACAACTCTGACTGGTAAAACAAAATTGTTATGGAAACAATAACGAAAATCCTTCTACATCTGAGTGTGCCAGTTTTCCTGGTGTCCGCCTGGGATTTGCATGACTGAATCAGAATTAGAATCAGATTTAATGTCATCGGCCTATGTGGAGAAATTTGCTAATTTTATGGCAGCAGTGCAATGAAATACATGATGAATAAATACAGAGAGAAAATGGAATTACATTAAGTATATATATTACCATAGTTTATATATATATTAAATAGTTAAGTTAAAATAAGTATTGCAAAATAACAGAAATAAAAAAAGTGAGGTAGTGTTCATGGATTCAATGTCCATTTAGAAATCAGATGGCAGAGGGGAAGAAATTGTTCTGTAATCACTGAGTGCATGCCTTCAGGCTTCTGTACCTCCTTCCTGGCAGTAACCGTTTGTAGAGGGCATGTACTGGATGGTGGGGATCCGTAATGATGGACACCACCCTCCTAAGGCACCGCACCTTGAAGATCTCTTGGATACTATTGAGGCTGGTACCCATGATAGATTTGACTAACTTTACAAGTTTCTGCAACTTATTTCGAGCTTGTGTAGTAGCTCCCCCTACCACCCACCTCCCCACCACCAATACCAGACGGTGGTGCAGGGAGTCAGAATGCTCTTCATGGTACATTCGTAGAAGTTTTTGAGTGTTTTAGATGACAAACCAAATCTCCTCAAACTCCTCATGGAATATAGGCCGCTGTCTTGCCTTCTTTATAGCTGCATCAATATGTTGTGTCCAGGTTAGATCCTCAGAGATATTGACACCCAGCTCACTTTCTCCACTTCTGATCCCTCTGTGGGGATTACTTTGTCTTCCCTTGACTTACCCTTCCTGAAGTCCACAATCAGCTCTTTGGTCTTACTGATGTTGAGTGCCAGGTTGTTGCTGCGACACCATTCAACTAACTAGTATATTTCGCGCTTGTACGCCCTTTTGTCACCATCTGAGATTCTGCCAGCAATGGTTGTATTATCAGCAAATGTATGGATGCTGTTGAAGCTATGTCTAGTTACACAGTCATGGGTGTAGAGAGAGTTAGAGCAGTGGGCTAAGCTCACATCACTGTGGAGTGCCAGTGTTAATTATCAGCGAGTTGGAGATGTTATTTCAAATCCGCATAGATTGTGGTCTTCCAGTTAAGAAGTCGAGGAGGTACAGAGGCCTAGGTTTTGTAGCTTTTCAATCAGGACTGTAGGAATGACTAAGTGCTGGGCTGTAATCAATGAACAGCATTCTGACACAGGTATTTGCATTGCTCAGGTGTTTAAAGGCTGCGTGGGGAGCCATTGAGATTGCATCAGCTGTAGACTTATTGTGGTGATAAGAAAAGTGCAGTGGGTCCAGATCCTTGCTGAAACAGATGTTGATTCTACCCATAACCAACCTCTCAAAGCATTTCATCACTGTAGATGTCAGTGCTGCTGGACGATTGTCTTTGAAGCTGCTCACACTGCCCTTCTTGGGCACTGCTATAAGTGTTGCCCTTTTGAAGCAGGTGGGAACTTCCTACTGTAACAGTGAGAGATTGAAAATGTCTTTGAATATTTCCACCAGTTGGTTGGCACAGGTTTTCAGAACCTTTGTGGGTGCTCCATTAGGCCCTGCTACCTTGCAAGGATTCACCTTCTTGAAAGACAGCCTGACGTCGGCCTCCAAGACAGAGATCACAGGGTCAGTGGATGCTGTGGGGATCCTCATAGCTGTGGTTTTATTCTCCCTTTCAAAGCGAGCATAAAATGTGTTGAGCTGGTCTGGTAGTGAAGCACCATTGCCATTCATGATGTTGGCTTTTGCTTTGTAGGAAACCCTGCCAGATTTGCCATGCATCCGATGTTGCCTCCAATTTCTCCTGGAATTGTTTCTAGGAATTCGAAATAACCCTCTGCAAGCCATATCTGGTTTTCTTATACAGTCCTAGATCACCAGATTTAAATGCCACAGATCCAGCCTGCAGCAGACTACAAATCTCCTGGTTCATCCACAGCTTTTGCTTTGGAAATGTACAATAAGTTTTAGTAGGCACACGTTCACCCACATAGGTCTTAATGAAATTGATGACAACTGTGGCATACTCATCCAGGCTCAAAGATGACTCGTTGAACACAGTCTATTCTACTGATTCACTAACAGTAGTGAAAACTGAGAGGTAGCTACTGACACGATGAAGGAAGCCCTGAACACCACCAGGGATGGAGGACCTTCATTGCTGTCCTAAATGCCAGGGGTGTAATGGGCAGTAACCAGATAAGTACTGGAGATGTGAGGCAGCAGTTCTATAGCTGTGCCACAGTGCTATCCCGAGATTTAAATTCTGTATCAAGAAGGTTTTATAAATCTGTGTAGAGCACATGAGGGAATAAGAATTTATGTCTTGCAAGTAACAGATAGGCATTGGGAAGAATGGAGTTAAAACACTGACAACAGACTATCCAACTGTCTGCACAAGTTATAATAATTAATTGGAAGATCCATTTGAGGTTTTGGCTCATGACCTTAGAATTATGTTAATGGTGATAGTTTCAACACTTGTGTTTACAGAAAGCAAATTGAAGAAGCTTGTGGAGTCAATATCTAGATCATTCATTCTGAGAGTGACGAGGTTTGGGATGTAAAGGTAATATTAAAAAGTCTCTTGTTCCAGCAGCGTGAGCTGTGTGGTGAATGGAAAAACTTGGTATCGTATGGAGCTATTTTGAGCTGGAGTTGAGGGCATTGTGGAGCCAATCCAGAATGGCATTTGGTCTCTGGTACACTGGATCTGGGGAAGTGCTTTAAGAAGATGCTCATTTGAAAGAAAAGAAAAATATTTATATTCCAAAAATTGCAATCTCTTGTAGAAGTAATCGGACACATTTTCCTTTGTAGTTACATTGGCTTCAGGTTCTAATTCCATCAGACATGGGAAATTCTTTCGGTTTTCCTGTGCCAGCTGTATCCTCACTCCTATCACTTTCAAGATTCTCTGCTGGAAGTGATGTGTGATGAGCATCACATATGCCAAAATATAAACATCCAAACTAGTTGGAAAAGGATGGTACTTTAAAATATTCATCCTTGCTTTCAAGTGTTTAATAGCTTTTTCTACTCCTGTCCTATAACTCTCTGATAGATCTCCATTCCTTCAATTCTGGTCCTTTGCATCTTTTTTGTTCTTATTCCACCACTGGCAACCAGGCTTTCAGCTGATGACAGGGACAAATAAACTCTCTCACTAGATCTCTACGCCTTTCTACTTCCTTTAAGGCATTCCTTGAATTCTACTTCATTGATTAGGTTTTGCCTTTGGAGGTCCTGATATTTCTATCATTCATTCTTTGAAGTTTTTTGTTTCATGGATGTCTGTGAAGAATAAGAATTTCAGGTTGTATACTGTATACATTCTCTGATACTAAATTGAACCTTTTGAACCATTTGATTATATTCTTGTTTGGCTTGACTGTAATGCACATCTCATAACACTTCATCTGTCCACTTTCATTTTCTCACACTTGCTGAGCTATTACCTCTTGAGCTTTGGACTTGTTAAACTTTATCAAGTAATTTGTAGATGGCTCTATTAGAAGGCAACACTCAAATCTTGTTTCTGTATTAACAATGTTGATGAGACTGTAGATAACATCATTTGTAAATTGGAACAATTACGAGGTTTGTGAATGGTACCTAAAGTGGTGGACAGTGAAGAAGATTGCCTAAGGACCCCAAAACCTTAGAATCAGAATCAGATGTATTTTCACTATGTGTGATGGAACAAGGGCGTAGTGATATAATTTGGAAAATGTAATGTAGGCAGGCCTTATACATTTAATGACAGGGCTCTGTGGATAGTTGTAGAATACAGAGACCTGGATATACAAGCACATAGTTCCCTGGAAGTGTTGACAGAGGTGGACAATTAGCTGACATTCCCTTCATCAGACAGGGCATTGAGTACATGAATATACAGTAAGATATATTACAAGACATTTGTGAGACTGCATGTGGAATATTTCATTCTGTATATGGATTTCAGCAAGGCATTTGATAAGGTACCCCCTGCAAGGCTTATTGAGAAAGTAAGGAGGCATGGGATCCAAGGGGACATTGCTTTGTGGATCCAGAACTGGCTTGCCCACAGAAGGCAAGGAGTGGTTGTAGACGGATCATATTATGCATGGAGGTCTGTCACCAGTGGAGTGCCTCAGGGATCTGTTCTGGAACCCTTACTCTTCGTGATTTTTATAAATGACCTGGATGAGGAAGTGGAGGGATGGGTTAGTAAGTTTGCTGGTGACACAAAGGTTGGGGGTGTTGTGGATAGTGTGGAGGGCTGTCAGAGGTTACAGCGGGACACTGATAGGATGCAGAACTGGGCTGAGAAGTGGCAGATGGAAGTCAACCCAGATAAGTGTGAAGTGGTTCATTTTGGTAGGTCAAATATGATGGCAGAATATAGTATTAATGGTAACACTCTTGGCAGTGTGGAGGATCAGAGGGATCTTGGGATCTGAGTCCATAGGAAACCCAAAGCTGCTGCGCAGGTTGACTCTGTGGTTAAGCGGGCATACGGTGTATTGGCCTTCATCAATTGTGGAATTGAATTTAGGAGCTGAGAGGTAATGTTGCAGCTATATAGGACCCTAGTCAGACCCCACTTGGAGTACAGTGCTCAGTTCTAGTCGCCTCACTACAGGAAGGATGTGGAGGCCATAGAAAGGGTGCAGAGGAGAGTTACAAGGATGTTGCCTGGATTGGGGAGCATGCCTTATGAGAATAGATTGAGTGAACTCGGCCTTTTCTCCTTGAGTGACGGAGGATGAGAGGTGACCTGATAGAGGTGTATATGATGATGAGGGGCATTGATCGTGTGGATAGAGGATTTTTCCCAGGGCTGAAATGGTTGCCACAAGAGGACACAGGTTTAAGGTGCTGGGGGGTAGTACAGAGGAGACGTCTGGGGTAAGTTTTTTACTCAGAGAGTGGTGAGTGCGTGGATTGGGCTTCCGGCAACGGTGGTGGAGGCAGATACGATAGGGTCTTTTAAGAGACTTTTTGATAGGTACATGGAGCTTAGTAAAATAGAGGGCTATAGGTAAGCCGAGTAATTTCTAAGGTAGGGACATGTTCGGCACAACTCTGTGGGCCGAAGGGCCTGTATTGCACTCCAGGTTTTCTATGTTTGTATGTTTCTATGTAGGAAGGATGTGATTCAGCTAAAATGAGTGCAGAAGGATACAGCTGAGACTGGGAGTTTTCATGAGTCTGAATAGTCTGGGACTGTTTTCCCCTGCAGCGAAGGCAGCTGGAGAACGTGACCTTATAGAGGTTTATAAAATCAGGAGGGGCATAGATATAATGGATAATCATGGTCTTTTTTCCTCAGGATAGGGATGATTGATTAAAACTGGAATGTATAGTTTTAAAGTGTTAAGGGAAAGAGTTACAGAAGACCTGAGGGGCAAGCTTACACCTAGAGAGTGATGATTAACTGGAAAGAGCTGCCAAAGAGCTGATAAATGTGGATGTAGCTATTACAGTTAAATATAATCTAGACAGGTACATGGACAGGAAAAGTTAAGTGAGATATGGGCCAAATAAACACCAATAGGATTAGCTCAGGAAAGCACTTCAGTTGGCATCGATAAACTGGGTTGAAGAGCCTGCTTCATTCTTGTCTAACTTCATGACTCATTCTCTGAATACACTCCAAGAGTTTGCTAAAGTTACTGCGACATTTTTGCTCTGGGATGTTCTCTACAAAGAAGGAAAAGGACATGTTGTCTTAGTCACATGTTGCACGTGAGCAGAACTGTAAATACATCACATTAATGTGGTGCCATTACCACCTGAATAATTTCTGTGGTGCAAGGTGTGCTCACCCCGACCTGCCAGGGCACCCCATGATGGAGTCTAAATGCTACCTTTTCATATATTAACATCCTGAGATGGAAGATTGTGAAAAATAATGACAAAATCATAGCTGTTTCAAAGAAAGATCTAAAGGTTACATAGAAATACAAAATGACTCATTGAGCTTCATATTCAAATTTTACTCTTAAAAATATTTTTAAACTTCTTACATTGTCCTGAATTATGCCTGGTTTGAAAGGTTCATGGTATTCAATATTCAGTATTCCAATGGACACAAGTTGTAATTTCTAAAATGCTATTTCTAATTAAAATTTTATTTACTTAACAAATTCTTTGTTCATTTCAGGAACGAATTTAATTGTCTGCTAGACTTTTACCTAAAATCAGGATGAGCGAGCATTTCACTCCCATCCTAACTATCACATATTGGCTTCCTGTATCTTTTAGAATTGATTATAAAGTTCTCTTATTTGTTCTTAAAGCTCTCATGAGTGCATTCTATCCCATTGTAAAGCACTTTGAACTACATTGTATATTGCCAGGGTCTAGGGATGTTTCTGATCATGTCCATGATATCCTGAAGTGGGAAGGTGAACATCCAGAGGTCGTGGTACATATTGGTACCAACAACATAGGTAAGAAAAGGGAGAAGGTCCTGAAAACAGACTACAGGGAGTTACGAAGTTGCGAAGCAGGACATCAAAGGTAGTAATCTCGGGATTACTGCCTGTACCATGTGACAATGAGTATAGAAATAGAATGAGGCGGAGGATAAATGCGTGGCTGAGGGATTGCAGCAGGGTGCAGGGATCCAGATTTCTGGATCACCAGGACCTCTTTTGGGGCAGGCGTGCCCTGTACAAAAAGGGCAGGTTGCACTTGAATCCCAGGGGGACCAATATCCTGACAGGGAGGTTTGCTAAGGCTATTGGGGAGAGTTTAAACTAGAATTGCTGGGGACTGGGAACCGAACTGAAGTGACAGAGGGAAGTGAGGTTGGCTCACAAATAGAGAAAGCTTGGAGACAGTGTGAAAGGGAGGATAGGCAGGTGATAGACAAGGGATGCACTCAGACTGATGGTTTGAGGTGTGTCTATTTAAGTGCAAGCAGTATCATGAACAAAGTGGATGAGCTTAGAGCGTGGATCAGTACTTGGAGCTCTGATGTTGTGGCCATTACAGAGACTTGGATGGCTCAGGGACAGGAATTGTTACTTAGAGTGCCAGGCTTTAGATGTTTCAGAAAGGACAAAGAGGGAGGCAAAAGAGCTGGCGGTATGGCACTGTTGATCAGAGATTGAGTCACAACTGCAGAAAAGAAGGAAGTAATCGAGGAATTGTCTACTGAGTCTCTGTGGGTGGAAGTCAGGAACAGCAAGGGGTCAATAATTCTACTGGGTGTTTTTTATAGACCACCCAATAGTAACAGGGACATCGAGGAGCAGATAGGGAGACAAATTCTGGAAATGCGTAATAATAAAAGGGTTGTCATGATGGGAGATTTTAATTTCCCAAATATTGATTGGCATCTCCCTAGAGCAAGGGGTTTAGATGGGGTGGAGTTTGTTAGATGTGTTCAGGAAGGTTTCCTGACACAATATGTAGATAAGCCTACAAGAGGAGAGGCTGTACTTGATCTGGTATTGGGAAAAGAACCCGGTCAGGTGTCAGATCTCTCAGTGGGAGAGTACTTTGGAGATAGTGATCACAATTCTATCTCATTTACCATAGCATTGGAGAGAAATAGGAATAGACAAGCTAGGGAAACGTTTAATTGGAGTAAGGGGAAATATGAGGCTATCAGGCAAGAACTTGTAAGCATAAGTTGGGAACAGATGTTCTCAGGGAAATGTATGGCAGAAATGTGGCAAATATTCAGGGGATATTTGTATGGGATTCTGCACAAGTACATTCCAATGAGACGGGGAAAGGATGGTAGGGTACAGGAACTGTGGTATACAAAGGCTGTTGAAAATCTCATCAAGAAGAAAAGAAAAACTTACAAAAGGTTCAAAGAACTCAGTGATTATAGAGATCTAGAAGATTATAAGGCTAGCAGGAAGGAGTTTAAGAATGAAATTAGGAGAGCCAGAAGGGGCCATGAGAAGGCCTTGGTGAAAATCCCTTGGTTGCTTTGTGGATCCAGAAATGGCTTGTACACAGAAGGCAAAGAGTGGTTGTAGACAGATCATATTCTGCATCGAGGTCGGTGACCAGTGATCTCAGGGATCTGTTCTGGGACCCCTTCTCCTCATGATTTTTATAAGTGACCTGCATGAGGAAGTGGAGGGATGGATTAGTAAATTTGCTGATGACACAAAGGTTTGGGGTGTTGTGGATAGTGTGGAGGGCTGTCAGAGATTACAGCAGGACATTGATAAGATGCAAAAGTGGGCTGAGAAGTGGCAGATGGAGTTCAACCCAGATAAGTGTGAGGTGGTTCATTTTGGTAGGTCAAATGTGATGGCAGAATATAGTATTAATGGTAATACTCTTGGCAGTGTGGAGGATCAGAGGGATCTTAGGATCTGAGTCCATAGGACACTTAGAGCTGCTGCACAGGTTGACTCTGTGGTTAAGTGGGCTTTTATCAACCATGGGATCAAGTTTAAGAGCTGAGAGATAATGTTATAACTACATAGGAACCTGGTCAGACCCCACTTGAGTACTGTGCTCAGTTCTGGTCACCTCTCTACAGAATGGATGTGGAAAATATAGAAAAGATGCAGAGGAGATTTAACAGGATGTTGCCTGGATTGGGGAGCTTGCCTTATGAGAATAGGTTGAGTGAACTTGGCCTTTTCTCCTTGGAGTGATGGAGGATGAGGGGTGACCTGATACAGCTGTATAAGATGATGAAAGGCATTGATTGTGTGGATAGTCAGACTTTTTCCCAGGGCTGAAATGGCTAACAGGAGAGGGCACAGTTTTAAGGTTCTTGGAAGGGGATGTCAGGGGTAGGTTTTTTTTTATGCATAGAATGGTGAGTGTGTGGAATGGGCTGCCATCAACAGTGGTGGAGACTCCTGGATAGCTACACGCAGCTTAGAAAAATAGAGGGCTATGGATAACCCTAGATAATATCTAAAGTATTTACATGTTCGGCACAGCAATGTGGGCCAAAGGGCCTGTTTTGCGCTACAGGTTTTCTGTGTTTCTATATTTGAAAAGTGCTCCTTAAATGCTTTTGTTATTGTTATTATCATCTCTGGACTTGTCCAGTAGTGATATGATGCTCTGTTGACATTTCGCCATGCAATACAACACACGATCACAAGGGACTGGTGAGGGATGTCACCTAGTGACCTATGACAACTCTGGAGGAGTTACAAGCTTCAGCGGCTGAGATGGGAGAGACTGCACATACAGCAACTGTTGCCCGGGTGCTTCACCAATCACAGATTTATGCAACAGTGGCAGAGAGAAAGCCACCATTGAAAAAATCTCACATGAACTCTCAGCCAGAATGCACGTGAGAGACTTTGAAATCAGCTGGAAGGAGGTTCTATGGTCTGATGAAACCAAAATTAAGCTTTCAGGCTATCAGACCCTGGAAGGCTTGTGAAGCAGAGGGTAAAATAAATGCAGCAAAATGCAAGGAAATCTTGGTGGAAAACCTGATGCAGTTTGCAAGAGAACTGCAACTTGGAGGCAGATTTGTTTTCCAGCAAGACAATGACCTCAAACATAAACCAAATGCTACATGGAAATCACTTTAAAAAACAACAAGTTTAATGTCCTGGAGTGGCCAAGTCTGTTACAGGGAATGAGACAAACCCAAGTGCAGGACACTGGCACAGAGATTAAGTTAGGATGCAGATGAGAGTGGCTGGAGCTGAACAACAAACAGGAAGGTGAACAGGAAAGCAGGAGATAGGCAGAACTTATCTTAACACAGAGCGTAAAAGGCAAGTGGCAGACAATACTTTTCTTGACACAGAGGGATGGAGTTACACAGGTAAACTTTGGTACTGAAGTAAAACTTAGAATACTTATCTTGACATGGAGAGACAGAGTTACACAGGTAAACCTCAGTACTGAAGTAAAACTTAGAATGCACAATAAAGCAGCCACACTGGCAAAAACAATGATCTGGCAGTGAGTGGATGCAAAGCCGGGGTTTTTATGCTGCAGGTCTTGATGAGAACCAGGTGTGTCGCCATCAAAGGGAATTAGGAGAAAATGGGGAATTAACAGTCGGGACTGTGACACAATCAAAGGGAATTAGGAGAAAATGGGGAATTAATGTCCAGCATTTTATGTGTGTGTTGCAAACTGGAAGCCCCAGATTGCCCCTGCAGACGGAACAGAGGTGCCCCACAGGCATTGGACCAAAGAGTTGAATCCAAGGGATAAGCTGAGACCATGACACCATAAAATATAGAAGAATAAAGCCATTTGGCCCATCAAGTCTGCTCTGATTTTAGCTGCTTCTTCTCCAATTGCAGGGTGAATTCTTTCATTTTATGATCACTTTACCTTAAGCTCTCTGATCAATTCTGGTTCATTGCACAACACCCAATCCAGAATAGCTGATTCCCTGGTGGACTCAATCATGAGCTGCTCGTAGGCATTCTACAATTTTCCCTTCTTGGGATCCAGCACCAATCTGATTTTCCCAGTCTGCCTGCATATTGAAATCCCCCATGACAATCGTAGCATTCCCCTTTTGACATGCATTTTCTGTGCCCCATTGCAATTTGTAGATCTCAGCCTTGCTACTGTTTGGAGGTTTGTATATGATTCCAATCAGGGTTTTTTTACCCTTGCATTTTCTTATCTCTACCTACTTCGTCTACACCTTCCGATGCTATGTCACCTCTTTCTAATGATTTGATTTCATCTTTTACCAACAGAGCCACCAATCCCCCCTCCTCACCTATATGCCTGTCTTTTTGATGGATTGTGTATCCTTGGACGTTAATTTCCCAGCTATGGTTTTCTTTCAGCCACGATTCAGTGATGCCCACAAGGTCATACATGCCATTATCTAACTGTGCTACAAGTTTATCTATCTTATTCCGTATACTGCATGCATTCAGATATAACACCTTCAGTCCAGTATGCATCATTTACGTTGCAATGCATCCTGTTGATTGCAATTTTGCCCCATCATCAGCCTCTCCTTGCTTGGAGTCTTCCTACACTTTGCCTCTGCTTGTACACCAACTACCCATCCTCAGCACTATCACTCCAGTTCCCATCCATTTGTCAAATTAGTTTAAAAAATCTCTAGCAAACCTGGCCACAGGGATGTTGGACCCCTCGGGTTCAGGTGTAACCCACCCCTTTTGTACAGACCATCCCTTCCCCAGAAGTGATCCCAATGATCCATAAATCTAAACCCCTTCCTCCTGCACCAGTTGCTCAGCCATACATTCATCTGCCAAAGCTACCCATTCTTACCCTCACTGGTGCATGGCATAGGCAGCAATCCACAGATTATTACCATGGAAATCCTGCTTTTCAGCTTTCTACCTTGCTCCCTAAACTCTCTCTTCAGGACCTCCTCATCTTTCCTACCTTTATCATTCATGCCAATATGTACCAAGACTTCTGGTTGCTCACACTGCCCATTTAGAATGCCATGTATACAAACTGAGACATCCATGAACCTGGCAACTGGGAGGCAACATGCCATCCAGGTGTCTCTACTGTGTCCACAGAACCTCATCTGTATTCCTCTAACTATGGAATCTCCTATCACTATTGCAGTCCCTGTCACCTCTCTTCTCTTCTGAGCCACAGCACCAGGCTCAGTGACAGAGACCCAGCCACTGCAGCTCTTACCTGGTAGGTCCATCCCCTCAACAGTATTCAAAGTGGCATACCTATTATTGCGAGGAACGGCCACAGGAGTACTCTGCATTGGCTGCCCATTTTCCTTCCTTCTCCTGACTCTCACCGATTTACCTGACTTCTGCAACCTCAGGGTGACTTCCTTTCTGTAGCTTCTATCTATCACTTCCTCAGTCTCCTGCGTAAGCTGAAGGTCATCGATCTGCAGCGCCTGTTCCTTAACACGTTCTTTGAGGAGCTGCAGCTCGGTGCACCTGGTTATCCGGGAGGCTGGAGGTTTCCCAGATTTCCCACATTTCACACACTGCCCCTGGAGCCACTTTCACTGCACTAACTGTACCCTAACAGATGAGAAGAAGAGGAGAAAGTTACCAGATGCTTACCTCCCCCAAGACTGATGGTGCCTAAGCCTGATGAGCCAAAGCCAGTCCAACACTGGGCCACTCACACAATGGCCACTCCACTTACCTCTGCCTTATCTTTATTCCCCTTTACTAACGAATCCTGTTCACTGATTGGGCGCAGTCTAACTCTGAAAACTGCTGCAAAGCGCTGCCTTTTTAATCTTTAACCCTGGACTTCAGTGAAAGCACCGCTTCTTCTTGTGCTTCTGTTCAGATTGGCTCCAATCCAACTTCTTTGTCCTGACTGCCTTTGCAAACAAGACAACATATGAATGGGTTTGGCATTGTTAGTCATAAAGGAAATAATTTATGTAAGAAAATATCAAACTCAAATGATTCAAGGACAGTGGAAGTAGATGAACCGATGGTCTTTGTTCTTGCCATGTAGTTGAAGGAATAGAGGTTGCCATTTTGTGAAGTTGCTCTGTAACCTGTCTTGTGAAGTGGTTTTGCTCAGGCATAGCCATACCAAAGTGCTTTAAAGTGGACACAATGAGGCTCTTGATAATCTGCTGAACTAGGAATCATTTCCAAACAAGAAGTTACTTGTGAGGTGTTCTTTGATATGATAAAACATGTACAACGTTTGTACATCTATGAATGAGATTGTCTGACCAGAGTAACCCAAACCTAGCAACTACTGGTCTGCTCTGATTCAGAACAAAAAAAAACATTAATTACAAGACTTCATTTGGAAGAAGAACAATAAAATAACACTGGCTTGGAGCAAAGCCAATGGGGAACTGAGGCATGTTAGCCAGATAGGCCAGAGCAAACAAGATTGAAATACAACATTTGAACTGACAAGGAAAAAAGTAAGAGTGAGGGGCTTCAAATGCAAAGCAGTGAGAATTTGGGAGACTAACGAATGCAAGGAAGACCCCTCATGCCAGGGGTTGGGAGAAGGATCATTCATGTGGTCCAGGAGAGATCCACTATAAATTGGAGAAGTGGTCTGGGTGAGTATTGGTACAGAGGGATCAGTAGAATTCATGCTTTATAATCTTGACCTGGAGTCAACATAGTTATGTGATATTTGTGCAAAGACAATAAAGTGCAAACTTTGTTTAATTAAGAGTTTTGTAGTGACTTGCCTTACATGGATTACTTGATGACAGTCAACAGCAGTAAGGAGCCTTCAAACAATGAAGTCATTGGGCAACAAGGTTGAAAACATTACAATGGTTAGAGTCAAAAGCTGTAAAAGGAAAGATAGTTCTGATGGTTGAAGGTCAATCTTCTTAGACCCAGGAATTCTTCACACTAGTGTCCTCAGCCTAACCATTTTCAGTTGTTTTATCAACGACTTTGTTTCCAATTACAAGGTTGGCTGGGGATACTTGCTGATGAATGCAGAATGTACAATTCTATTAGCAACTTGTTACACAAGGAGTTGTCCATTACTGCATATAGCAAGATGAAGAATACATTCAGGTTTAGGCAAAGTAAATTTATTAGGTAAATTGCCTTTATGTCACCATACATTTCCTTGAGGTTCATTTTCTTGCAGGTATTTACTGAAAAACAAAGAAGTAAAATAGAATTTATGAAAACTATGTATAAACAAAGACTGACCAACAACTAATGTGCCAAAGAAAACAAACTGTGCAAATAATAATGAGAACATGAGTTGTACAGTCCTTGAAATTGAATCCATAGGTTGTGGAATCAATACAGACTTCAGACGAGTGAAGTTATCTATGGTGGTTCAGGAGCCTAATAGTTGAACCTGGTGGTGTGGGACCTAAGGCTCCTGTATCTCCTGCCCAGTAGTAATAGACAGAAGAGAGAGCATGGCCTGGATGTTGGGGGTCCTTGATAATGGGTGGATGTTTTTTGAGGCAGAGCTTCTTGTAAATGTGGTTGATGGTGGGAAAAGCATTGCCTGTGATAGACTGGGCTGTATCCACCACATGTTGTAGACTTTTCCATTCCTGGCCATTAGTGTTTCATACTACATCATAGTACAATCAGTCAGGATACTCTCCACCGTGCTTCTATAGAAGTTTGTTAAAGTTTGAGGTGACATGCCAAGACAATGCAAACTTCTAAGTAGTTAGAGTTGCTCCTGTACCTCCTTTTTGATAGCACTTAAGTTCTGGTCCCAGGACAGATCGTCTGGTAGCACCAAGGAATGTAAAGTTACTGACCCTCTCTTCTGCTCCACTAATGAGGACACAGGCTGATAAATGACAAATAAAACACATGTCATGACATGCCCGGCAGCCACTTCTCCTTGTCTGGGCTTGGGAAATGACTTGTTAACTCTTGTCCTTAAAATCTGTACTGCTTAAGCTTCTAGACGTAAGTGTAGTACACAGTTAGATATATAAAGAAACACTAGCCTTTGCAGACAGACGGTTTAGGTGAAGTGGATCCTGAAATGTGGGAAAATAATCTCGAACTCTCTCAACCCACTTGAATCTATGCACTCCCACTGTGGCTAGTTGGATGAATTTCTCCTAAAAGGTGAGTCACGTGTTCAATTATTTCAGTGTGGTTTCTAAGCATAGTACATGCTTTTAATTAATTGACACGTAGTTGTACAGGCACAGCAGGTATTCTCCGGTGCTCCAGTTCCTTCCCACCTTCCAAAAACGTACCGGTTGGTGGGTTAATTGGTCATGGTAAATTGTCCTGTGATTAAACTAGGATTAAGGTTAGGGGATTGCATACTGTATCTCAATAAAATAAAAAAAAAACATAAAATAAGAATCTTTTTACCATGGTCAAAATAACTAATGCCTGAGGGCATGCAAGTAAGGTGTTCAAAGGACATATGCAGAAAGCTTTTTACACAGAGAGTGTTGGGCTGGAATACATTGTAAGTGGGGAGGGAAATACATGCAAAATGTTCTCGGGTAGATGGATGTGCAGAGAATGGAGGGATATGGACTTTTTGTACCTAAAATGGATGAGCTTGGTTAGGCCTTTAATTGCTGGTTTCATTAGTTCAGCACAGCATCTTGGGCCAAAGGGCCCATTCCTGGGGGTGTGCTCTTTAATATTAATGTTTTCACAGTGAGCAATGTCTCCTGTAATCCAGAATTACTGTCCCTCTTGATTCTACATACTTGCTGCCAATCTTCTCTCCCCCCTCCACCCCCACCACATTAGCCCTCCATGATTTCATGACTTCTAACTGAGAATTAGGAAAGAGGATTGCTCTGCCTATTGCAGAACCAGGCTTGTCAAACAGGTTTTCAGCCAGTTTAAGGCCTGTTAGAAATACATGCATGTATCCTGAGGAGTTCAGACACTCTCAACATCATTTCTTGGAAATGGAATTGGTGTTGGTTTATTATTTTCTCATGTGCAAGATTAAGTAAAAAGCTTGTCTTGTATACTGTTCCTACAGATCAATTCATTACCCAGTCCACTGAAGTAGAACAAAGAAAACAATAACTGAATGCAGAATAAATCATACAGCCATGGAAAAATTGCAGTGCAGTCAAACAATAAGGTGCATTAACTAGACTAATTCATTGGAGATCCTTGACAAGTCAAAGTAAATTTATCAATGTACATATATGTCACTATATACTATCTTGAGAGTCTTTTTACTTGTAGGCACATAGAGGAAAATAAAGAAATACAAGAATGGAAAAGCCCTCCCCACCATTGAGCACATCTACTCAGAGTGATGACACAAGAAAGCAGCATCAATTATCAAGGACCCCTACCATCCAGACCATGCCCTCTTCTCACTGCTGCCATCAGGAAGAATATATGTGAGCCTTTGGTTCCACACCATCAAGGTCAGGAACAGTTATCAACTTCAACTATCAGGCTTTTGAACCAGCATGGAATACATCATTCACCTAAACACGGAACTGATTCCACAACCTATGGGCTCACGTAAGGACTCTACAACTCGTGTTCTTCATATTATCTACAGTACCTATCTATCTACAGTATCTATTTCATTATTATTATTTGTTAATTTGTTTTGCTTTGCACATTGGTTATCTATCTTTTATGTAGTTCTTCATTGATTTTATTGTATTTCTTTGTTTTACTCTGAATGCCTTCGAGAAAATGAATCTCAGGGTAGTACATGGTGACATATATATTCTTTAATATAAATTTACTTTGAGCTTTGAACTTTTATTTCAGAACCACCAATGTTTACTCAATTCAGTGGCCGGTTAAGGTTGGGTAATAGATTTCTGCTGGCCCATGATGTCAATGGCCTGTGCAAATAAATGGAAAATACTCTATTTCGATTTTTAACTAAGTGATAATGAGTCAACTTTCAGAAATGTACCATGGGAGGTACTTACTGATGATCAACAATCCATTGGCTTCCTTTCACTCGTGGTGTTGTTTGCATAGCTCTGCTCTTGACCATTGAAAAGATATTTGAAGGCTGTAACTTAGAATAAGTTATGGGCTGATGAGTTCAGACCTCTGAGATGCGGAGCCAGACATCCTGTTCCAATTGTCAAAACTCCGGACGGGTTCTTCAAATTTTGATGCCAAGTTTCTTGGTTCCCATAATTTGATTTGAATGTTTTTATTGACATAGCATTTGTGCAATGGCTCCTTTCAGAATGGATAGTGCGATTGTTAATGAAGCGTTCTCAAGGCTAATGTGTTCTTTGGAAATAGTCCCTTGATTAAGGCTTAAGAAAATACTGTAAAAAACAAATCAATAAATAGAATGAACTGTAGTTACAAAATGAGTCAAAATGAGTTAACTGGGAGGAAACTAAAGATTTTCCAGTTTGATTTACTTTTTACTTGGCTAAGACCAATGTTTTTTTTTGTATTTGGAAACTTCCCAAAGCACCAAAAATTGTACAGCATGGAAACAAATCCTTTAGCCCTCCGTGATTATGCCAGCCATCAAGAACAGGACCTATCCACAATATATCCATCCTCTTTTCCAACATTCATCCGTGGCATTTCATGCATATCTAAATACTTCTAGACTGTGGCATTTCAGTGCATATCTAAATACTTCTTAACTGTTGTAAGAATAGCTGCCTCTGCCATGTCCTCAGATGGGGCATACCAGATCTCAACACTCTTGGGTAATAATATACTTCTGCTGTCATAACTAAAAGGATGTCAAGCTAGGGAACAAACTGGTGGATGTCCTTTGCAGTGATTTTCCAGTGCTATTGTAGACTTCCTGTAGTGTGGTGACCAGAACTTCACATAGAATTCCAGTCTAACCAATGCAGTTGCATTCTAACCTCCTTAATCTTATACTCTATGTCCCATCTAAGAAGACAAGCATCTAATATGTATTTTTGAACCATTTATCTATTTATACCTCTGTATTTAGGAGCCCTTGTACATGTAAAAGGTCCTGCCATTCATCGCATTTATCCCAGGGTGATTACTTCTCTCAATTTGCATTACTTCACATTCATGATTACATTCCAAATACATTTCTCTGCTCATCTTATTAACTCATCATAATCATTCTGTAGCCCAAGGCTGCTCTTGCTATTAGCAACACTACTAGATTCCATGTCATCTTGAGATACATTGGTCACACTTCTTGTGTTCATGTTGATATGGAAGCAACAAACTACAAGAGTTCCAGCACTAATCCTTGTGTTACACCTCCAGTCACAAACTTCCAATCACAAAACAAACTTCTACAATTCCCCTTTGCCTCCTATTGCCAAGTGAATGTTGGATCCAGTTTGCCAGGTTACCCTGGATCCTATGGGCTCTAACCTTGTGGACCAGACTCCCATGCAGAACCTTGTAAATATCCTGCTGTAGTCTCTGTGGATCATCTCTGCTGTACCACCCTCACTTAAGAATTCATTTATCTTCCCTTTGAAACAAAATCTGGCAATAAGCCTGATAGGATCCTTCCCTAACAAGTCCATGAAGAATATCTTTGATTAATCTATACCACTTTGACTGTTGATGAATCTTATTTCTCAATTTTTTCCAATAATTTACCCATCGATAATGTTAGACACATCAGCCCTGTAATTCATGGTTTATCTTTGCTGCTCTTCCTGAATCTGCCGATTAATGCCGCCTCTTAACTTCCTCCACTCCATGGAGAACAGGTCTAGGTTCTCTGGTCTCTCCTCATAATTGAACTGCTACATTCCTGGCAACATCCTGGTTAGCCATCTCTGCACTCTCCCTAGAGCTAACACATCCTTCCTGTACCTTGGTGTACAGAACTTATGCCTTTCTGAACATATTATCTATTTGTGTTGTCACCTTCAAGAATATGTGGATTCCAAGGTCTCCCTGTTCCTCGCCACTCATGGTATATCTCTTAGCCACATTAGTTTTCCAAAATGCATCACCTTATATTTAACTCCATCTGCCAACTACAGTCCATTTCACAAACACATCAATATTTCTCTGCAGCCTTAGACTACTTTTCACATTATCAATAACTCTGCCAATCTTTGTGTCTTCTACGAACTTACTCATCTTGCTTTCCATATCCACATTCAGCTTGTTTCAGGTCAAACAAAAACAGTTCCTACACTAATCCTTGTAATGACAGCCATGCAATCACAGAAATAACTGTCTGCCATCTCCCCGGTCCCCTGTTGCCAAGCCAGTCTTGAATCCCATTTCTTAACTTACCCTGGTCCCTAACCTAAGAATTGAAAATACACTTGGACTAAGATGTTAACTGTCCTGTACTATCACCAGTGGGATCATCAGTTTATCTGCCACCCGTCTTCAGGAGTTTTGGCCCGCTTATGATCAAGACTCCCTCGAGGTGGTGGGCCAGCAGTGCTAAAGCACCACCTCCCACTGGTGAGCTTAAAAACGGCATCTGCCTCTATTTGTTGGTCGCTTCCATCCAACAGATAGTCTACTCTTCAGGAGTCTATGCAACTACTGAAGGGTTTGCAAAAGATGGATACACTGTCCGAATATTTGCCCCTCTGGACATACTTGGTCCATACCCATGATGATCCTGTCTCTGCTGCCTCAGCTACAGCCCTGCTGGTTGACTTGATCTCTCTTCTAGTGAAGCCAAGGTCACGCAGCCACTTCTGGAAAATGAACGCAATAAAGCCACGGCAACTTCGAATGGATAGCATGAGACCTTCCACCCTTTGTCTCTGCACTCTGATCTTAATTCTGCATACTTGGTTAACTTGCGCTCATGGGCTTCATCGATGTTGTCTTCCCAGGGGACTGAGAGTTCACCAATAACCACTTCTCTACTGGTGTCAGACCATACAATTATATCTGGACGCAATGTGGTGAAAGCTATTTGCACCCGGAAACTGCCTTTCCCATCCAGGTTGGCCTTGACACACCAATCATCCGCTGAAGAAAGTATGCTTGATTGTGGGCTTGCGCTGTACACCCTTGACTTGGAGCTTTCTTTCACAAATGATATGCGATGTTCTGTGCAGCATGGGGCATGAAATAAGTTGTGCTGCAGTACTCTCTGCTCAACCGCTTCTATTACAACTTTGAGAACATTGTTATGTCTCCAAGTGCTGGAAAGATTGACTCTGCATGCACTCAAAATATGTTGAAGTGTTCCCTTCTCGCCACAAGCAGCACACCTGTCTGTCTTATCTTCATACCAGGTGCTGAGGTTGGCAGGTGTTGGGAGCAGATCGTACACTGCTCTGCATAGAAAAGAAATGCAGAGTGGTTCCATCAGCCACAGAACATTCCAAGATAGATGTCATTGTTTAACACTTTCCCACCGGGTCCAAGCCCCTTGTTTGGCCAGGCCAGCTGTTTTAGCTAACCTCTTCACCTCTTCTACCGCTTGTATTTCTTGTGTTACAAGCTCATGGTGCTCCTTACCTGTAGATGACCACCACTTGTGGGTTGTCCATCCAAGTCCCTGGTGGCCTAGCTGGATAACTCCAACCATCCCCTTGCGCTTCAGTCTAGACTCTGCCTCATCAACTGCTACATGGGCTGACTGCTTCCTGCCTGATCTCACATCTGGCTGAGTGTTCTTGATGACAGGGTCATTTGAGTCTCGAAGCATCAAGAATGATCTTACCTTGGCAACCTTGACCTCTTCAACAAGGGATTGCACTGGGATGGTAAGCTTTGTCTGGCTACTGTGGATTGCAACATTGGTGAGGCTGCTCGGTACTCCAAGCCACTTCTTCACATACTTTTCGATCTTCTGTTCCATTGCCTCAACATGGGACATTGCCACTTCATAGACAGTTAGTGGCCACATTATCCATGGCATCAGTCTGAACTGCAAGCACCACAACTTCAACTTGCCAGGCAAGCCACACTTGTCCACAGACATCAGACCTCTGCTGATCTGTTCTCCTGTCTCTTGAACCCTCTTGGTGTCTCTCATCTCCTCTGTGTACCATCGCCCGAGGCTCTTAACTGGTTTGTCCTGAATGGATGGAATCTCCTCTCCACAAAGGGTGAAATGAAAGTCAGCCAGCTTTCCTCTCCTAAGAACAAGGCTCCTTGACTTCTTGAACTTCATTCTTCCCCAATCCATTAGCTCCTCAAGTCTAGATATTACACTTTCCACTGCCTCTGTGCTAGGACCCAAAAGGGTGAGATCATCCATGAATGCTCGTATTGTTGGTAACTCCCCTCCGCTCTCAAGTGGGACATCTGCTCCCACTGATTCTGCAGCCCTCACAATGACCTCCATGGCTAACACAAAAAGGATGAGTGAAATCACACATCCCATTGGGATTCCAACGTTCAAGCTCAGCTACCTAGTTGTAAACTGCTGAGTGGAAAACCTCATCTGGAAGTCGTTGTAGTACTGCATAATAAAGTTCCTCACCTTAGCAGGAATCCACAGGAATTCCATCGCAAACTCAATCAGGGCATGGGGAACAGAACCATGCGCATTTGCAAGATCAAGCCAAGCTACAGTCAGATTTCTTCTCAACCTTTTTGACTCCTGGATGGTATGCCATATCATACTAGTATGTTCAAGGCATCCTTGGAAGCCTGGTATTCCTGCCTTTTGCACAGATGTATTTACCAATCCATTCTCTATCACAAATGAAGATATTCTTTCTGCTAGAATGCCAAACATAATCTTCCCCTTTACGTTCAGGAGTGAAATTGGTCAGAACTGATTCAATGTAGTAGAATTCTCTTTCTTCGGGATGAATACTCCTTCAGCCTCACTCCATGACAAAGGAACAACACCTTGTCTCCACATCACCTTTAACAATCTCCACAAGTATTTCCTTAGCTCTTCAGACTTCTTGAACACCTTATACGGCACTCCATTAGGTCCTGGCACTGAACCTGACCTTGCCTTTCTGATGAACTGTTTGACTTCTGTCAATTTGGGTTCTGACAGATCGAACTTCACTCCTGGCTTGGTAGGCTTCACAAGCCCTGAAATGTCAAGCAAAGGAGCCTCCCGCTGTTCGTTAGAGGAAGTGCTTGCCAGGTGATCCTCAAGTTCTTGTTGACAGATGTTAAGCTGCCCGCTCTTACTTTGTTCAAGCAGTTTCTTTGTGAACTGGTGAGAGTTCTCAAAGAACGACTTTCTTGCCTTCTCTCTGTTCTTCCTCTTTTTATGTTGTGACTCTGCACAACCGAGTGATGCTAACTTTCATTGAAAATACTCTTGGAGATTAGCAAACCCTGGCTTGTCACCCTCACTTGCTATCTTCCACTTCTGTCTCAACAATCTAAGCTCTCTCCTCAATCTACTAATCTCTTTCTGGCACCTGCTTGGTGTCTGTGTAGGCTTTGCTTTCTTCAACTCGGCCAATCCACACTGTTACTTTCCAACATCGTAAATCATATCGCCCATCATTTCAAACTTTCTCTTTGATGTTCCCATGAAAGTGTTCTCCAACATCATACTGATATCCTCATCAAACATATGCCAAGCCTTCTCATCTGCCATTGCTAGCCACTTGACCTCCTTCTTCTCTACCTCCTCACCACTGCCATCATGCGAAGGATCTACCTGGGTACTGTTGTCTGAGACCTGACCTGGGTTATCTCTTGTCTGACCTGGAGTATGATGACTCTCTCCAGAGCAAATCACTGTGGCTTATGTATCAGTGGTTGAAAAGACCACATCATCTGTGCTTGAAGTAACTTCATCTTCATCCACTGGGATGGAATAGCACTTCAGCTTTGCTTGGTGGACTTATAAACCTTTAATGCTAGAAAACACACTCCCGCACCAACACATCGGACACTCAGAGCCTCTTTTCCTAGCTCTTGGTCGTAGTCATTCCCTGTAATTAACTGTATCCGTCCGATTGGGTCCATCATTCTCCCTCCCTCTCAGAGGACCCCAAGGGTATGTTTCTCTATGTAAACTAGAAGCTTCAAGGGGTGGATGCTCTTCTGAGCTGTGTCTGGACTGCCAATCCCGACATCTCCAGTGCCAGTCTTCCCTGGCTGTCCGCTGTCTCACTATGCTGTCACAGGACTACTCCCGGCTGCAAACCAGACTATTCCTGGTAGTCACTGGTGTCCAGAACAAAAGAATTGAAAATACACTTGGACTAAGATGTTAACTGTCCCGTGCTATATATAAACAAACCTCCCACATCCACTGCCTTATCCTTATTGAAATACTTTGTGACCTCTTCAATTAATTTAATAAAATACTCAGACAGGATCTGCCCTTAATAAAGCCAGGTTAGTTGTCTCTGTTTAGTCACTATCTTTCCAAGTGATCATTAATACTCTTCCTCAGAATTTTTTTGACAATATCTTTCATATGCTGTTATATTAGGCTTACAGGTCTATAGTTACCAGGCTCTTGCTTGCTGCCTTTCTTCAAAGGTGACACAATGACTGCTGTCTTCCAGTCATCAGATACTGCACGTGTCCAGCAAATCTTGGTCTGACAGTGCAATGCATTTTCCCCTTTCACTCCTATATCATCCAAAATATAGTACTTGAGGATACTAAGTTGCCACTGCTGCTAATCCTTCAGAGTTATGGCAACAATATTATGTTATCTCAAACTGAGTTCATCCACTTTTCCAATGATACACCTTGCATTAAAGTAGATGCAGGTTAGCATTGAATTCCTTTGAAGCTCTCTTATTCTGCATCTTACTTTTATTTTGCATCAGTCTTCACAGTGGAAGACAGCTGCAGTGTACCAGACATTCAAGAGTGTCAGGGAAGTGAAGTACGTGCAGTGAAAATTACAACTGAGAAGGTGCTCAGGAAGCTTAATGGTCTGAGGGTGGATAAATCTCCTGGACCTGATGGAATACACCCTTGGGTTCTGAACAAAATTGCTGGAGATGTTATGGAGGCATTAAGAATGATATTTCAAGAATTGATAGATTCTGGCATTGTACCAGATGACTGGAAAATTGCAAATGTTACTCTGCTATTTAAGGGTGGGAGGCAGCTGAAAGGAAACAATAGACCTGTTAGCCTGACATCAGTGATTGGGAAGTTGTTGGAATCAGTTGTTAGGGATGAGATTAAGGAATACTCAGAGGTACATGACAAGAAAGGCCAAAGCCAGCATGGTTTCCAGAAAGGAAAATCCTGCCTGAAAACCTACTGCAATTTTGAGGAAATTACAAGCAGGATATACAAAGGAGATGCAGTGGATATGGTGTACTTGGATTTTCAGAAGGCCTTTGACAAGGTGCCACATGAGGCTGCTTAGCAAGAGCCCATGGAATTGCAGGGAAGTTACTAGCATGGGTGAATCATTGGCTGATCAGCAGAAAATATAGAGTAGGAATAAAGGGATCCTATTCTGGCTGGCTATTGGTTACCAGTGGAGTTCCACAGGGGTCAGTGTTGGGACCGCTGCTTTTTACAATGAATGCTAATGATTTGGATTATGATATAATGGATTTGTGGCTAAATTTGCCAATGATACAAAGATAGATGGAGGAGTGGGTAGTGTTGAGGAAACAGCTCGCAGAGAGACTTAGATAGTTTAGGGAAATGGGCAAAGAAGTGGCAAATGAAATACAATGTTGGAAAGTGTATGGTCATGCACTTTGGTGGAAGAAATAAACAGGTAGACTATTATTTAGATGGGGTGAAAATTCAAAATGCAGAGATGCAAAGGGAATTGGGAGTCCTGTGCATGATACCCTAAAGGTTAACCACCAGATTGAGTCGATGGTGAAGACAAATGCAATTTTGTCATTAATTTCCTAGAAGTATAGAATATAAGAGCAGGGATGGGATGTTGAGGCTCTGTAAGGCACTCATGAGACCACACTTGGAGTATTGTGTGCAGTTTTGGTCTCATTTTAGAAAGATGTACTAACATTGAAGAAAGTTCAGAGAAGAGTCACAAGAATGATTCCAGGAACAAAAGGGTTACTGTATGAGGAATGTCCAACTGCTCTCAGGCTGTATTCCCTGGAGTTCAGGAGAATGAGGGGGAATCTCAGAAACATTCCAAATGTTAAAAGGCCCCAACAGATTAGATATGGCAAAGTTATTTCCCATGGTAGGGGATTCTAGGACAAGAGGGCACAACCTCAGGATTGAAGGACATCCAATTAGAACAGAGATGCAGAGAAATTACTTAAGTCAGAGGGTGGTAAATCCATGGAATTTGTTGCCACAACCAGCTGTGGAGGCCAAGTCATTGGGTGTATTTAAGGCAGTGATAGATAGGTTCTTGATTAGCCAGGGCATCAAAGGGTATGGGATGAGGCAGGGGAGTGGGGATGACTGGATCAGCCTATGATTGAATGGCAGAGCAGACTCAATGGACCAAATGGCTTACTTCTGCTCCTACAGTGGCATGCAAATATTTGGGCACCCCAGTCAAAATTTCTGTTACTGTGAATAGCTAAGTAAAAGATAACACATTTCTTTAATAGTTTAAGAAAACTTTTTTATTTCCATCTTTTACAGTTTCAAAATAACAAAAAAGGAAAAGGGCCCGAAGCAAAAGTTTGGGCACCCTGCATGGCAGTACTTAGTAACACCCCCTTTGGCAAGTATCACAGCTTGTAAATGCTTTTTGTAGCCAGCTAAGAGTCTTTCAATTCTTGTTTGGGGAATTTTCACCCATTCTTCATTGCAAAAGGCTTCTAGTTCTGTGAGATTCTTGGGCTGTCTTGCATGCACTGATCTTTTGAGGTCTATCCACAGATTCTCAATGTTGTTTAGGTCAGCAGACTGAGGGCCATGGCAAAACCTTCAGTTTGCACCTCTTGAGGTAGTCCATTGTGGATTTTGAGGTGTGTTCAGGATCATTATCCTGTTGTAGAAGCCATCCTCTTCATCTTTGGCTTTTTTTTAAAAAAAAACAGACAGTGATGTTTGCTTCTAGAATTTACTGGTATTTAATTGAATTCATTCTTCACTCTACCAGTGAATGTTCCCTGTGCCACTGGCTGCAACACAAACTCAAAGCATGATCGATCCACCCCTGTGCTTAACAGTTGGAGAGGTGTTCTTTTCATGAAATTCTGCACCCTTTCTTCTCCAAACATACCTTTGCTCATTGCAGCCAACAAGTTCTATTTTAACTTCATCAGCCACAGGACTTGTTTCCAAAATACATCAGGCTTGCTTTGAACCTTTTGAATAGAGCTTTTTCTACTCAATACCTTGTGGACCTGGAAGCAATCCAGAGACTACAATCTTTGAGGTCATGCTTTTTAAATGGCTATTCAGCTTCCTAAATTCACATTACAGGACCTCACCCCTTCTCCTACCCATGTCATTGGTACCAACATGTACTATAACCTCTGAAAATCCACTCACTCCTTTCAGAATGTCCTAGCACTAGAGAGGCTACACAGTATTTATTGATGCTTCAAATTGCAGCATTTGCAGTTTTAGTTGTGTTTTTTAGAACTTCTTACATAATGGCCACTTTCTCTGAAATGCTCTGCCAGTGTCACTTTAACCACTTTATCATGTACATTCCCAAAGATGTATTTCCTCCTCCAACAGAACTCTCTGCAGACTGTCTCTCTTGGATTGATTTTCTGTCTTTGAGTCTTTTGTAATAAAGCAATCCCAGTTAATATTACAAAGAACAAATACTCAAATACAGCTGATTAAATTTCCAAACTGCCATAGACTCCCTTGTAAAGAAAATGGTAACTCTTAAACATAAGACTTTAGAAAAAAAAAAACAATTTACAATACTGGACTAACAAAAGGCATTACCAAACCTTCAAAGAAATGAAAAGCATGAATTCAAGCTCCAAGCAAGGCCAAAAAATGAGAAAAACAGTCCCGTCCCCCAAATAAGCAACCTTAAGGAAGATAGTCACTGGATTTATATTAAGTTACAATGTGGAAACATATTTGACTCCACAAGCTAGTACTAGTGTATATGTTCCCAATTAACTCTTCATCTTAGTCCTAGCAATCACTCAGGTAATTTATGATGCCCTGCTAAGGGGTTGTCTATTGGAGGATCTTTAGGTGGCTGTAGAGGCCAATCTGGGATCAACATAAGTGGAGAATGCTGTGTGTGATTTAGGGAGGCTGATCCACAGGTAGCTACCACATGGCCCTTGACAGATCTGGGCCACTGTCCAATATCATGGTATGAATGCAGGACACACGGGGACAGTTCACTACTGCAGTCTTCCTCCCCCTACACAGCTGTTGTGATGTGTTGTCATCATCCGCCAGCTCCACTGGTGAGGTCTTGGCTAGATGGTTCTTCATCTGGCCCCTCCTCCTTAACCATGGATCAACATGTCTGAATGGGAATGGGAAGTTGAATTAAAAATGTGGCCACTGGGAAATCCCACCGATTGTGGCGGATGGAGTGAAGGTGCTTGATTGTCTCCGATGTAGAGAAAGCTGCAACTGGAGCCTTCGATACAGTGGATGACCTCAACAGACTTGGTGATGGATGAAGAAATGATGACAGATTTTCAAGTCAGGCTAGTGGAGATTCACAGTAATGATACTATATTGCATTTGTTGTATTGCTTCCTTGATAGTTGAGGTCAAACATGTATTAGGTGCTGCCAGAATCACCTAGCTAAGTACATTTTGAAGATGGAAATAGAGAAAATGAACTTTTAGTGTTCAAAGTAAATTTATTATCAAAGTACATATATGCAACACACTAGTTAAGATTTTACTGCTGGTGTTGTAGGGTATTTCATGTAATGGCTTTCTGTAGAAACAATGTGTTCTGCTGATTGTGTTTGGGTTACTATTAAAGATAAGGGGTTGGGATGTTCATGCTTCGGAATATCATGCCATCCAAACAGGGTAGTAGAATTGAGAGAAGGTTCTATAGAATGCTGGGTGGAGAGGTTTTGTGACAGAAACAGAGGTGGGTCTTGGTCTTTTTTGACAGAAATAGAGAGAGAAGAAACTGAAGAGAACTGGCCATAGGATTTGATCCCATGGGAATGCTTGACTCAACGGAGACCAATAGGGGAAATTCTACCAGTGATCAGTGAATAGGAGTTGGTGCCGTGAGTACATTGGACACATCAGCTTTTGGAAGATTCTAGCTCCAATCTGGACATATTTCACTGCTTTAGTTTTGCTGGGCCCTTGTGTTTATTTTTTCTTTTTCTTTCTTTTTTAATAATAGTTTGGTTAAGTTAACATTTACAAATTTCTTTATAATTATTTCTTGCCAATGGTCAATTGCATAGGGGCCAGCCAGTACTTACAGTATTCATACAGATTGGAGTTCAGGTGGGCGAGACATCCCAACTTCCTGGTTTTGCTGGGACCCAAGTCATATCGACCCTAGACGTACATAGTCTGAGAAAGGTGGTTTCCTCACTGCTGAGTCCGGTGGCTGTTGGTAAAAAGGGGTTTCATGGATGTCACCTTGAGACTGATGTGAATGGAGTTCCAATCATTGCAAAGCAGTTTCATTTTATCTATGATGTCAGGCTTGAGTTGTTAAAACATCTAGGCAAGTGGAGAACATTCTACCACCACTCTAGCTTGAACCTTGCAAAGGGCTAACAGCTTTGGTACGTCAGGAGTTGAGTCACTTGCTGCATGATACTGAATTTCTGACACATTCTAGTGTTTATCTGTCTATTCTATCTGAGCTTTTGGCCAATGATTAACCCAGGATTCAGTTGCAGGTGAATCAGTGATGTATAGACAGGCAGTCTTTAACTGGAATACATGCAAACAATGTTATATAGGCATTTTTCACAAAACCTATACATTCCTTTAACTGATCAATTCCATTTAAACACTGGGGAGCAGAATCATATCTTGCAAAATTCAAAGAGTTAGAATGTTGTTTGTAAGTTTTGATGTCCAGGTTGTGCAACATCGATCTTTGAGCACTCTCCCTGCACCTTTCCACAACAGCTCAACTGATCAATGGCAATTTAAATAACAAGCAACACACATCAAAGTTGCTGGTGAACGCAGCAGGCCAGGCAGCATCTGTAGGAAGAGGTGCAGTCGACGTTTCAGGCCGAGACCCTTCGTCAGGTCCTGACAAAGGGTCTCAGCCTGAAACGTCGACTGCACCTCTTCCTACAGATGCTGCCTGGCCTGCTGCGTTCACCAGCAACTTTGATGTGTGTTGCTTGAATTTCCAACATCTGCAGAATTCCTGTTTGAATTTAAACAACAACTTCCTATTCTTTGTTTTAGCTAAAGCCATTTGCTTTGTAAAAATAAAGAAACATTCAGCAGGTCAATTATCATTCATGATGAATTCACATTAAGGCAAGGACCTACCCAAGGATGAACACCTTGAAATAAGAATAGCATAAAGGGAAGGGATTTGCATTGACATGCAAAACATACACAAATACACAAAATTGCACTGCACATTTACACTGCACACATACAGTATATACATGCTTACACACACATCTTAACAAGAGAAGAAGCAAAGGTTAAATGGGAGGCTGGTTGATCTGTTTTTGGTTGAGTAAAGAATGCTGGTAACATATCACTTTTGAAATTGGAGCAAAATCTTTGCTCTGTCAAGTAGCTTTACTACCTTACCCAAAGATGCTGCTTCTCATCCTCAACACTATAGTGGACATTTGATCCTAATTAGCTGCAAAGTCCTGAAGTGGAACACAATCTCTCTATTTAAGAGATAAAAGTAATGCCAACTAAACTATACTGACATTTTAAAGACTAATAAATTAAAGCCTGCAAGTTGTGATGTTGGATCCTTCCAAATTGAAACCCTTCGCTGAATGCTATGGCAGTGTCATTACCTTCTTTACTACATAAACAAAACCCCTCTAAACAGCACTCACACAAGCTCATCATTAAAGTAATACATATCACATTCCAAATTTTAATGAAAGGATTCCTAGCATGTAACTTAGAAGATATTGTTGTACAGTACTTTGCGCCATATTGAATAGTTGTGGTTGTATCTGTTCTTCAGCTTTCATGCATAACACTTATTTTTAACTAATGTTGCTGGTGGTTGTATATGGTTCTGTCAAAGTATTACAGATCAGTAAAGACCAGGGGACAATGAAAATTAAAAAACATCCCCTTCCTTGTTTTGAAATGGAACTTGTAGATCCAAGTTTGAAAAGAGACATAACATTAATTTAACCTATTTTTTTTCCAATGTGGTGCAAAACTCCTTCAACTCTGTCAACCTTAAATAGTGCCAAAAGGCATGAGGTTGTCATAAAGCTAAAGCCAGTCAATCAGCTCAGAGTAAAGTTCCTTCCCATATATTCACCATTTCAATTACCCAGTGCAGAGAGAATGAAATGATCTCAATTTTTTTTCCTTCCATTATGGAAGAAAGCACTGAAGCAAAGACACTTTTAGGGATGTGGAAACATCTTTGGAATGCTTTAAAGTTGTCTATTTAAGAATAAATTTAAAAAAGGCAAAGTCAGTAACCCACAAATTGATTTGCTTCAAAAGGTTCAATAATAGTGATAATTCTTTTCAGTGTAAATGTGGATTATAAATATGATTGCAATATTTAATGTGATTCACCTTCAGAAGGATTAATTATCTTGAATGGATGCCTTTACTCTTTGTTAAGTTCTTTTGTAACTACTGTAGAATTAAAATTAAATTAGATTATCCATTAAGGTCTGAATATTGACAGGAGCCAAAAGGCAATTACAATGACCCCATGTTTAATTAGCATTCAGAATGTGTTAATGCACATGTTCAGTTGCCAGCAGCTGTGTGTATAAATGACAGTGATGTAAAGCAAGCCTTCACCAGATCAGCAGCTAAGGAAGCTATTGGCTTTAGATCATAGTTTAACTGTCAAGGTTGTAGTTGAGGAAATGATTGAATGTGTTAACAGAATTTCTTTTCCTCCAATTTAATGCTCATGTCAGACTATAAAAGCATGGTTTAAAAGATGATGCAGAGAAAGAGATTAGATGTCACAGTGGGGTGCTGGGAACAGACCCAAATGCAAGACACTGAAGTACAAGGAACAGGATTTGACTAGAGTGGGGATGTGACAGGATTCAGGCAAGGAGTAGGGACAAGAACACAGAGTTGGGCTAGGGAAAGCAGGACCAGGACTATGAACCATAGACTAGGTGAAAGGCTTGGACTCCAAGCCCAAGACTGGACAAGGACCCAGAACCTGGGTCTTGCCTTGGGCTCAGACCCCAGAACCAGGCAAGGACATGACATGGCTTAAGGCTGGGGTCTTGGGTCTTGAGTTTGGCTTGGGATCCTCATGGTTCAGACTCTTAGGTCTTGAGCTTAGGTTGGGATTCTTGAGGCTTGGGGTCTGGGGTCTTGAGTCTTGAAATGGAGAGGCTGATAACTCAGAGACTGGAGCTGAGAGACAGACTGGGAACTGAACATCAACATAGAGCCCAGACTTATCCTTCAACAAACCAGGACTCATCTTTAACACAACACAAACATGAGACAGGACAGAACATAGACAGAGCCAGGACTTATCCTACAACAAGCCAGGACTCAACTTCATCTCCACACTAAAGTGGGACAGGTCTCTCCTTCAGGTAACAGCAGAACAGCCAGACTTACCCAGCAGAGGCAAGGACAAGACAAGACAGGTCCCCCCACAGGGCAATAGCAAAACAGCCTAGCTTACCCCATGGAGGTGAGGACAAGACAGATCCCCCTGCAGGGTAACAGCAAAACAGCTTGGCTTACCCCACAGAAGCAAGGACAAGAAGAGACAAACACCAAAGAACAACAGACAGTTCAATCTCTGCTCCAGGGAAGCTGCAAGTCTCAGTTCAGCCAGCAACCTCAGCTGGCTACAGAATCAGCCAGATCCCTACCTAGCTCAGAGTAACTGGCAACCACTCAGCTGGCCCAGGAAACAGCCAAATTCATACCACAAAGACTACTCCAACAAGTGGCAACAAGGCTCCATGAAGCAGTGGCCATACAACCAGGTCTAGAGATCACAAATGGTTTCACTAGCCTTCCATCAGCAAGTTGCTCCAAGAGTGACTGACAAGACAAACCAGCAGCCCACACTCAATCCCAAGGCTATTTATATCACAAGCCCAAAGATGGGAATCAGGTGCCTTTGATTTAGTCAAACAAGGGACAGCTGGGAGACACGGAGTCCTGAGTCCATGGACCGGACCGTGAACTGGAATGTGGACTTCACGGACCGAACCATGACATTAAAGTTGGCACTATAGTTCTTCAATTTAACTTCAGGCAGTTAAGAATCTAATGAAGCAATTTATAGAATTCAAGAAAATTCAAGCCACTTCTCCAAATGTAACCTGGAACTAAGATGTTGAAAAAGAATGGAAGAAAGGCACAAGAGACTGCAGGTACTGGAATCTAGAACAGCAATCTACTGGAGCACATCTTGCTGGTTAAGACAATCCTAGTGATAAGGAGCACCAGGACTGACCATTTGATAGGCATTTTACACAAGCAATATGGGATGAAGTGTATTCAATAAAAACTTTCCAAGGAATTGGTTAAACCTCTCCTGATGAAGGGTCTCAGCCTGAAATGTCAACTGTTTTTCTCTATTCCATACATGCTTCTTGGCTTGCTGAGTTAGAAACATAGAAACAAAGAAAACCTACAGCACAATACAAGCCCTTTGGCCCACAAAGCAGTGCCGAACATGTACTTGCTTTAGAAATTACCTAGGGTTCCCGTAGCCCTCTATTTTTCTAAGCTCCATGTACCTATCCAGGACCCTATCTTATCTACCTCCACCACCGACGATGGCAGCCCATCCCACGCACTCACCACTCTGTTTAAAAATCCTACCCCTAACATCTCCTCTATACTTACTTCCAAGCACCTTAAAACTTGTGCCCTCTCGTGTTAGCCATTTCAACCCTGGGAAAAAGCCTTTGACTATCCACACGATCAATTCCCCTCATCATATTATACACCTTCATCAGGTCACCTGTCATCCTCCATCGCTCTAAGGAGAAAAGGCCGAGTTCACTCAACCTATTCTCATAAGCCATGCTCCCCAATCCTGACAACATCCTTGTAAATCTCCTCTGCACCCTTTCTATAGTTTTCACATCTTTCTTGTAGTGAGGCGACCAGAACTGAGCACAGTACTTCAAGTGGGTCTGACCAGGGTCCTATATCGCTGCAACATTACCTCTTGGTTCCTAAATTCAATCCCACGGTTGATGAAGGCCAATTCACTGTATGCCTTCTTAACTGCAGAGTCAACCTGCGCAGCAGCTTTGAGGTCCTATGGACTCGGACCCCAAGATCCCTCTGCTCCTCCATACTGCCAAGAGTCTTACCATTAATATTATATTCTGCCAACATATTTGACCTACAAAAATGAACCACCTCACACTTATCTGGGTTGAACTCCATCTGCTACTTCTCAGCCCACTTTTGCATCCTATTGATGTCCCGCTGTAACCTCTGACAGCCCTCCACACTATCCACAATACCCCCAACCTTTGTGCCATCATCAAATTTACTAACCCATCCCTCCACTTCCTCATCCAGGTCATGGTTAAAAATCATGAAGAGAAGGGGGTCCTAGAACAGATCCCTGAGGCACACCACTGGTGACTGACCTCCATGCAGAATATGACCCATCTACAACCACTCTCTGCCTTGTGTGAGCAAGCCAATTCTGGATCCACAAAGCAATGTCCCCCTGGATCCCATGCCTCCTTACTTCCTCAATAAGCCTTGCATGGAGTACCCTATCAAAAGCCTTGCTGAAGTCCATATACACGACATTTACTGCTCTACCTTCATTAATGTGTTTAGTCACATCCTCAAAAAATTCAATCAGGCTCATAAGGCATGACCTGCCTTTGACAAAGCCATGCTGACTATTTCTAATCATATTATGCCTCTCCAAATGTTCATAAATCCCGCCTCTCAGGATCTTTTCCATTAATTTACAAACCATTGAAGTAAGACTCAGTGGTCTATAATTTCCTCGGCTATCTCTACTCCCTTTCTTGAATAAGGGAACAACATCTGCAACCCTCCAATCCTCCAGAAACTCTCCCGTCCCCATTGATAATGCAAATATCATCGCCAGAGGCTCAGCAATCTCCTCCCTTCCCTCCCAGAGTAGCCTGGGGTACATCTTGTTCAGTCTCGGTGACTTATCCAACTTGATGCTTTCCAAAGGTCCAGCACATCCTCTTTCTTAATATCTATATGCTCAAGCTTTTTAGCCCTCTGTGAGTTATCCCTACAATTGCCAAGATCCTTTTCCGTAGTGAATACTGAAGTATTCATTAGGTACCTCTGCTATCTCCTCCGGTTCCATACACACTTTTCCACTGTCACATTTGATTGGTCCTATTCTCTAACGTTTTATCCTCTTGTTCTTCAGATACTTGTAGAATGTCTTGGAGCTTTCCTTAATCGTGCCCCCCCGAGGCCTTCTCATGGCCCCTTCTGGCTCTCCTTATTTTCGTTCTTAAGCACCTTCCTGCTAGCCTTATAATCTTCCAGATCTCTATCATTACTTAGTTTTTTGACCCTTTTGTAAGCTTTTCTTTTCTTCTTGACTAGATTTTCAACTGCCTTTGTACACCATGGTTCCTGTACCCTGCCATCCTTTCCCTGTGTCATTGAAACGTACCTACGCAGAACTCCACATTAGTATCCCCTGAGCATTTGCCACATTTCTGCCATACATTTCCCTGAGAACATTTGTTCCCAATTTATGCTTCCAAGTTCCCGCCTGATAGCCTCATATTTCCTGATAGCCAATTAAACGCTTTTCTAACTTGTCTGTTCCTATCCCTCTCCAATGCTATGGTAAAGGAAATAGGATTATGACCACTATCTCCAAAATGCTCTCCCACTGAGAGACCTGACACCTGACCAGGTTCATTTCCCATACCAGATCAAGTACAGCCTCTCCTCTTGTAGGCTTACCTACATTTGTGTCAAGAAACCTTCCTGAACACACCTAACAAACTCCATCCCATCTAAACCCCTTGCTCTGGGGAGATGCCAATCAATATCTGGGAATTTAAAATCTTCCTCCACAACAACCTTTCCAGAATCTGTCTCCCTATCTGCTCTTTGATGTCCCTGTTACTATTGGGTGGTCTATAAAAAACACCCAGTAGAGTTATTGACGCCTTCCTTTTCCTCACTTCTACCCACAGAGACTCAGTAGACAATCCCTCCATGACTTCCTCCTTTTCTGCAGCTATGACACTATCTCTAATTAGCAGTGCCACACACCCACCTCTTTTGCCTCCCTCCCTGTCCTTTCTGAAACATTTAAAGCCTGGCACTCGAAGTAACCATTGCTGCCCCTGAGCCACCCAGGTCTCTGTAATGGCCACAATATTATAGCTCCAAGTACTGATCCATGCTCTAAACTGATCCGCTTTGTTCATAATACTCCTCACATTAAAATAGACACAGCTCAAACCTTTGGATTGCGCGCATCCCTTTTCTATCACCTGCCTATCCTCCCTCTCGCACTGTCTACAAGCTTTCTCTATTGGTGAGCCAACTGCCCTTTCCTCTGACTCTTCAGTTCAGTTCACACCCCCCAGCAATTCTAGTTTAAACTCTCCCTAATAGCCTTGGCAAACCTCCCCGCCAGGATATTGGTCCCCCTTGGATTCAAGTGCAAACCGTCCTTTTTGTACAGGTCATGCCTGTCCCAAAAGAGGTCCCAATGATCTAGAAATCTGAATCCCTGCCCCATGCTCCAATCCCTCAGCCACGCATTTATCCTCCACCTCATTGTATTCCAATACTCACTGTCACATGGCACAGGCAGTAATCCCGTGATTACTACCATTGAGGTCCTCCTTCTCAACTTCCTCTTCCTTCCTAACTCCCTGTAGTCTGTTTTCAGGACCTCCTCCATTTTCCTACCTATGTCGTTGGTACCAATATGTATCACGACCTCTGATTGTTCTCCTTCGCATTTCAAGATATCGTGGACGCGATCAGGAACATCCCAGAACCTGGCACCCGGGAGGCAAACGGCCATCCGCGTTTCTCTCCTCCAGCATTTTGTGTGTGTTGCTTTGGATCTCCAGTATTTTCAGATTTTCTCATACTTATAAAATATTCCTTCCTTCTTTGCAGCCTCATGTATATAAAGTTACAAAAATGTCTTCCTTGTTCGCAGGTTCATCTATAATGCCAGAAACCAAAACAGAAAAAGTTAGAATAACTCAGCCAAAAAAGCAGCATCTCTGCAAAGAGGAACTAGTTAATGTTCCCTCCCCAGAATAGGGGCAGAGTGAAGGTTTTTGTCGTTGGGTTGCAGCTGGAATTTCCAGTTGGCGGACGATTTCCCTCCACACCGCTCTGACATATTGGGAAATCAGGTACGTGGCAAGTTACAGCAGTGGTTTGCCTTTGCCAGCTGCCGGGTGGGTTTAAAGAGATTACCACCTCCGTTTACAAAACAGAGCTGGGGGGAGGAGTGAGGTTTAAGATTGTTTAGGACAGATCAGGTGATAAGTGGCATCAGGATTTACCCTTAGGGAGGAACTTTGTAGAAACATGACAAGAAAGGGACATAAGCATAGGAATGGGAAAGATTGAGAAAGTGGATTCAAGAGTTCTTGGATTCAATGCCAGCTGTTGCTGTGATGTGGGGTGAGAGTAAAATAAACTGAACACTTAAAACTGTTGAAATAATGAAATAGTAAATTTAGTTAAAGACATTACAATACGTGAAATAATTGAATGCAGAAATATTAAGTGAGATTTAACATCACTGAAGTAAATTTTAACTGTTTGTATCTCTTTAATGAAGGCTATTGAAGGAAAAGGGTTTGATTACTCACAAGCTTGGGCTGATTGGTGGTTGAGGGGCCAGATGTGAAGTTTACTGGTTCTTCAGCTCAGAATGATCTAGTGATCTAGAGCAGTGGAGTGATCTGGAAAATTGGGTGGAGCAGTGCGGCAGATGCATTTTAATGCATTTGAATTGACGTTTTGGGTGGGCCCTGTAGTTCGCATGAACTGAGTGGGCTGAAGGGCCTGTGTCTGTGCTATATTGCTTTGTGACTCCATGATCCTGAATTACAACAGCTTTTGTTTCGAACAAATAAATTCTACGATTTACAATTCAATTTTTATATCTTTCTCATTCACCTATTGTTTAATTCTCAAAGGTTTAATCAGCATGTTCAGAGACTTTGGAAACAAATATAAATGTTTTGATTAATTACAGGTTGAATACCCCTTATCCAAGATGCATGGGGCTAGAAGTGTTTCAGAGTTAGTTTTTTTTTCAGATTTTGGAATATATGATGAGATAGTCTAGGATCACCATAATTTCTATGTGCTACTGGTAAGCAAACTTGGTCTTATACTTGTTCATCAGACATAGGTACTGATGCAACTGTTCAGTGTGTTAGAATTTCATTAGCAATAATCTTTGCAACTTCTCTGCTGCTTCATGATAAAGATCCAGATTCAATTTACTATCGTATGTAAAAACTAAACAACTTTGACGCTTGCTTGCTCACAGGTGGCCACAAAGCAAGAATCCCGAAAGAACCCAAATTAAGAATAAAGAAAGCATAAAGACAAAAATAAAAGTCTAACATTCAATGCGCAAGAGAAAGAAAAAAAGTACAAATCATGCAAACAATTAAAGTGAACAACAGCATTCCGAACCAAAATTAAGTCTCAGATCCAAACTCCAGAACAGTTTGAATTAGACCCACACCCATGCTATCATATTAGCCGGCAAAGAACACAACAGCCGGGGCAGTCTTCACAGCCTCAGCACCATACAGTTGACCATCGCAGAGGACGAACGAAATTGACTCTTGTCCTGACCGACCCTGGGTCTTTCCAGTCTATCTGGACCGACATTTAACTTGACCTAACAATGGAACAGAGAAAGATTCAGGCACCCTGGAGAGAGGAATGGAGATCATGTAGAGCAAGTGAAATTGGCTCTCCCCTCCAATCCGGACCAGCGTTTAAATTGGCTAAACAGTGAATCATACCTCACAGAGATTGCAGCAAAAATCTCTGAGCCTAGACCACACCACCCAGCAACTCGCTCCAGGCCTAGATTTTGCCACCCAGACCAAAGCCAGATCAATCTCTTAAAATCAGCTCAGCACCTTGTGTGATCCAAACTTGCTGGCGGGCCAGCTGTATGGGCATTGGAATTCCATCTGCAATGTTTCTGCAACACAGCATCTTGGCTCATCCCCCGAACTCGCTTCATCACTGCTTGCCCCTTCACAGTTTGTGGTGATAATTTAACACAATTTAGCTCAGAAAAGGTATTTTTAGTAATGTTTTTAGTTGGATTTCTTTGCTTTATCAGTAGATGCTATATAACCAGAAATCTTAAAAAAATTATTGCCATGCTTTTTCTTAAGTTTCTGCAACCAGCCTGCTGACTATTCACAATTACCTTCAATTTTTGATTCACCTTTGATAGATCTTTGCTTGTTTCATGATCAGCATACTGTTAAGTAGCATATATTCTCTCTGGCGCTGCCAAATCCACTCTTTCAATACACAACCGGGAACTTCATTTTCTGTTTTTCATTACTTTCTGTTCATTACATTTGTGTGGTCACTGCTCAGAATTGCTTGGGGTGCACATAGACATGTGCATCACCTGGGAACCATCCCAGCACCTTATGGAGTTTTCCATTTGGGAAGTCATGTCAGCACGCAAAACACTTCCAGATTTTGGAAGTTTTTGGATAAGAGGTACCCAACCTGTACTAATAAAAGATTTTAAACATAAATTGCAGCCTGCATTCTATTTGTAGGAGAATTGAAGGAAGTAAGATGCTCAGCCAATCCAGTGTAAAATGTTGTGCCAAAATTCGAGTCTTTCTTCCTCGTAATTTTTTTCCTTTATAGTTTCTTGCCCATCCTGTGCAAAAACAAAACAAATGGAATATAGAAATAATATTGTCATTGTTACTGACTTAATTGTGACTTGTGCTAATATTATTTTGTGACTATATGCACTGGGTCGTAACTATATGTGCTGTGTGTGAAGATACTGTGTTTTGCACTCTGTTGCCAGAGAAACAATGTTTTGTTTAGCCATATACATGTGCATGATTGAATGACAATTAAACTAGAACTTGGTAGAATTTGAACACAGAAGTGAGGATGTAAGAGTACAGTATAAAGGAACTACACTTGGATATGGTGGATATTTCTGGTCTCCACATTTCAAAAACTGATCCATTTGTTATGAGGGAAATGTAATTGAAGATTCATTGGACTGGTTACACAAATATGTAGTGACTAAGTCCGATGTCTGTCCATGTGAGCAGTGCAGTTGGGGGAGTGGAACTCTCCATCATTCCTGGGGAATCATTAAATTCCTGGATGATGCACAGTTGGAACAGGTACGCATATGCACTTTAGAAAATGTCAGGAAGGATGAATCCTGCATGAAGAAGAACAGTAGGCAAGAATCAACCAAGAGGATTCCTCGTGGGCTGCACTTTGTGACACTAAAACCTGGATGCACATCATGGCATCTAATCCGGACTGAATACCAACAGGTGTGGACATGAGAGAGCATGCTGGCTAGGAAAGAAGAACACTGCGGGTTAAAGTGCTCCCAGGTGAGAACTCTCAGTAGAGATGGACGCAGATCTTGCAGAAAAGAACAAGATCCCATGGATACAGTGCAGCCAGCAGAGAGATCCCAGGCATGTACCAAAGATTTACCAGGATTCTGCCTGGAATAGATAGCATGACTTAAAAACATTTGTTGAACAAGTTAGGGCTTTTCTCTTTGGAGCGAAGGAGGAAATGAGCTAATTTGTTAGAGATATACAGGATGACAACAGGCAGAGATAGAATGGATAGCCAGTTACGTTATCCCAGGGAGGAAATGGACAATACAAGGGACATAATTTTAAGGTGCTTGGAGGAAACTATAGGGGGGATGTCGGAGGTAAGATCTTTACACAGAGAGTGGTGGATGCTTTGGATGCCCTGCCAGGGGTAGTGGTAGAAGCCGATACATTAGTGGCATTTAAGAAACCCTCAGATAGGTACATGGATGATAGAAAAATGGATGGTTATGTTGTAGAGAAGGGTTAGATTGATCTTAGTGTAGGTTACAAGGTTGGCATATCATGCTCCGAAGGGCCTGTACTCTGCTGTAAAGTTCTCTGTGAAAGATTGGAGTAAACATCTAACAAGACGAAGGGCATGAGAAGGGCATTACTTACTCCATTCCCATCAGCCCTACTGGGGCATAGGCTGCTGACAGTAGATCATCAGTGTTCTTTGTCCTTGGCCAGCTTTACATGTTGCCTCCAGGTGCATCCCATCTTCTTGGTGAATCCTCCTCTCTGAGTGAGGTGGTCTTTAGAGCTTCTGTTGGCATTTCTGTGGTACTGGGTTTTTATGAGATGGGGTTGCTAGCCTCATGCCAAACAATCCTTCTTTTGCAGCCAGTCAACACGAGAATCACATTTATAAAAAGGATTTTGTGCTGACATTGGAGAGGGTTAAAAGAAAGTTCACAATAATGATTCCAGGATAGAAAGGCTTATCATATGAGGAGCATTTCAAGGCTCTGGGCCTGTACTCACTGGAATTCAGAAGGATGAGGGAAGGTGGGATCATTGAACGGGCTAGATAGAGTGAATGTGGAGAGGATGTTTCCTATAGTGGGGAAGTCTAAGACCAGAGGACACAGCCTCAGGATAGAGAGACTTCCATTTAGAATGGAGATGAGGAGTAGTGAATCTGTGTTTATTCATTGCCACAGGCGGCTGTGGAGGCCAAGTCATTGGGTACATGTAAGGCAGAGGTTGACAGGTCCTTGATTAGTCGGGGCATGAAGGGATACGGGGAAAAGGTAGGAGATTGGGGTTGAGAGGAAAATGCGTCAGCCATGTTGAAATGGCAGAGCAGAATCAATGGGCCAAATGGCCTACTCTGTTCCTAAATTTTATTGTCTTATAGATTGCGGTGAACCAATTGAGTCTGAAATTGCATCCAAAAAAAAAAGAACAAGCAGTGAAACAGCAGGAATTGTCTGTGTTCTGGAGCCATGACATCATTGTCAGCAGGAACAGCATTAGAAGAAGATGTCATTGCTCAGATGTAAGTTCATTGGAAGCTTTGAAGTAAATAGCTGGGTGTTTGAACATGCCATTTCCTGGGTGAAGCATTTGGACAAGCTATTCCAGAAATGGATTGTCTGGTGGGGAGTAAGTGGCTGCACAACACTAGAAATTTCAGAAAGACACTCTTGTCTCTAAAACAGTTTTTGGAATGTGTAATGTGTTAACAGGGTGAACAGTGTTAACAGTGTAGAAAGGAAAACATGTTTTTCTAAGTGACCTAGTACAAAAGTCCCAGGATTATTTCAATCCCAATCTTCAAAAATTGTGTAGGATCATAAATTTGGTCAGTGGACAGGACTGTCAGTGAGCATCTTGTCATGGACCATCATTGGTTAGCACGAAGCTATTACAGTGCGGGGCATTCCAAAGTTCAGAGAACAATTCCGGTGCCATTCTGCAAGGAGTCTTTAAATGTCCTTCCTGTGGAATGTGTTGGCTTCACTTAATACTCTAGTTTCCTCCCATAGTCTAAAGGGTACCAGACAGGTTAATTAATCGTCGTAAATTGTTCCATGATTAGGTTAGGGTTAATCGGGTTTGTCGGGGATCGCTGGGTCAGTGTGGCTCGAAGGGCCGGAAGTGCCTTCTCTGTACCTTATCGCTAAATAAATAAATAAATACTGCCTCTCTGAAGGATTTTTCTCACATTAGAGCCTCTGCAATTTCCAGACTATGTGCTGCCTGATAAGATTTAAGATTCAAGTTTACCTATCATGTCTACATTGAAACATACGGTAAAATATGTTATTTGCATTAACAACCAACACACCCGAATGTATGCTAGGGGCAGCCGCAAAGTCGCCACACATTCTGGTGCCAAATGATAAGACTTGTGTGAGTTAGTTCGTGGTTGAACTAATGAGTGAGTTTGATAAAAGTTATTAAACATACAAAAGTTTACATTTAACAATTCATGCAAAATTGCAGTGTCCATGTGAATATCATCAAGGAATGCCAAATAATTCTAGTTAATGCAAACTGTCCATTTCTTATATATCTTGATATCCACACTGAAATTATTATAGATCTTCACAAAATTCAATTCTTATAGATCACCAGTTCAACAGCTAAGTCTTCCAAACAGCATAGATTAAGTTAAGGCGATTTTTTCCTGTTGAGGAATAAAGACTAGCCAAGAAAATGGAAGAATCCCTGCCTTTTTTCCAAAAGTGCTTAGAATCCAACTTATTCAACTAAGAGACAGGCTGGGTCTTGGTTTAATAATGCAGAGGAATGCCAAACACTGAAAATACTGGCATGAAAGTATCTGGAATTCATGTCTAAGTATCTGGAATTAGACCTGAATCTCTAGCCTTCCAAGATAAAGTTGAAAGTTCAGGCAAAGACTGTCACAACAGACAAGGAGAGGTGACCAAAGAAGTCTACTGCATACATTATAGGAAAAGCATTAATACAAGACTTACTGTGAGAGACATTGACAGAAATCAGTTTATAATGGAAAATGGTCAAATACATAGAAATACAATAACATTAAAGGGCACTTCAAAAAATGAAATGGACTTCCAATGCTGTCATCTCCCTAATTCAGCAAGACTGTCAGCTTTGACCAAGTGTGCTCCCATCAAATAAAGCACAGGATGGTTACTAAATGAACTGACAGCCAAGTTTCCTTTTATTTCATAGCATAAAGTGACTAGACACAATGTTTCTTTTCTTCACTCCATCACAGAATCACAAAGAGGACATGAAGATCACAACTTGAGAGTGCACAGGGTAACTCATGATACAATGAGTGGCCTCCTTATTAGGTACAACTGTTCACCTGCTTGTTAATGCAAATATCTAATCAGCCAGTCATGTGGCAGCAATTCAATGCATAAACACATGCAGACATGGTCAAGGGGTTAATTTGTTGTTCAGACCAAACATCAGAATGGGGAAGAAATGTGATGTAAGTGACTTTGACTGTGGAATAATTGACAGGGTGGTTTGAGTATTTCAGAAACTGCTGATCTCCTGGGATTTTCATGCACTGCATTCTCCTGAGTTTACAGAGAACAGCACAAAAAAAAAAGAAAAAAAAACGTACAGTGAGTGCAGTTCTGTTGATGAAAGCACCTTGAGAGAGAGAGTCAGAGGAGAACGGACAGACTCGTTCAAGCTGACAGGAAGGGGACAGTAACTCAAATAACCACGTGTTACAACATTGGTGTACAGGAGAACATCTCTGAATACACAACATAGAACATAGAAAATCTACAGCACATTACAGGCCCTTCGGCCCACAATGTTGTGCTGACCACGTAACCCACTCTAGAAGCTGCCTAGAATTTCCCTACTGCATAGCCCTCTATTTTCAACAACATGTTGAACCTTGAGGTGGGTGTGCTACAGCAGCAGAAGACTAGGAACATACAATCAGTGGTCACTTTATTAAGTACAGGAGGTATCTAATAAAGTGGCCAGTGAGTGTAGATATCTTAACCCAGCCCAAAGTTTTGTCACTTTGCTGAAGTCTCATTTACATGAGCAGTGATTTTAATGTACAAGTGTATGAAATACACAACCAATAGTTCTGTTAATTAGACGTCATTGACATAAGAAAGCAACCTATTTACTTAAAGTTTGTTGCTTTAATTTTCTTTATGTGTTCAAGACTGGGTACAAGGAGCTGCACTATAATTTATTCCTTCATTCCTGATCAGGGCATGTGGACAGCAAATATACGTGAACAGCATATTAAAAGGACAAGGCACAGTGCAGACAAATTTCAGATTTATAAACAGGCAGCCGAGGTTCTCATGGTAAGGCAGAGGGCATCCTAATCAGCAAGTCATAAGCGGTGCGACACAGAATGCCGACCTGCGGTTAAATTTTAGAACAACTGTGCTACCACAATTCTGGAGTACAACTCTACGGTGGACAGTCCCAAGCCTGGCTGCAAAAGGAGGAAAGTTGGGTATAGAGCTAGCAGCCCCATCCCATCAAAACCCAGAGCTACAGAAATGCAAACAGAAACTCCAAGTACCGCATCCTTGGGAGAGGAAGGATCTTCCATAATGGGCTACACCTGGGGAAAACATGAAAGACTGGCCCAGGACTGAGGACTCAGGTGGGCTGCTGTCAGCAGCTTATGCTCCAGCAGGGGTGATGGGCTTTTGTAGATAAATACAGTATTCTGAAGTACTGACCAAGAATTGTTTTTTCCCTTTCACGTTTCTGGAATTTCTCCTACTCCGTACACTTTCAGGTAAATAGAAGTTCTTGCAGAGTATTGATAACTGCTTTGCAGGTTCTTTCAATTCAAGTAGAAATCTGTGTATAGCTGTTAGAAATGGCCAGGAAAAAGAGTGGGCAGATATGATGGCATTACTGATAATCTCATCTCAATCCTGAGAAACTGGCAGTTCGTTTCAGCCTTCACTGACTGTTTTGTAGAACACCTGCATTCTACAAAACCGAAGAAAGGGAATTGGATCAACCATGTTGAAATGGTGGAGCAGACATGATGGGCCAAATGGCCTAATTCTGCTTCTATATCTTATGATCTTGTGGTCTTATTTAGGCCACTGAAAAAATAAGTCTCCTGTTGCCTGCTACCTCAGTTCTCTATCCCACACCCACTCAGAGCAGTCTTTCTATGACTTTCTGCACTGTTGTAATAGAACATAGGACATAGGACATAGAACAGCCCACAATTTTGTGCTGAACCAATTAAATTAGTAAATAAATAACCAACTAAACTAATCCCTTCTGCCTACACAATATCCATATCCCTCCATTTCCCACACATTCATGTGCCTATCTAAATAAAAGTCTCCGATTTATCTGACTCTACTTCAAGTCATTATTGGCAGTCAATGCATTCCAAACACCCACCATTTTCTGTGTAAAAAAAACTTGCCCCCCTCATTTCCTTTTGAATTTACCCCCTCTCACCTAAAATGCATGACCTATGGTATATTTCAAACCTGGGAAAAAGATACTGTCTGTCTACTCTATCTTTGCCTCTCAGGATCTTATAAACCTCTATCAGCTTCCCTGGCTCCAGAAAAAAGCAACCCACGTTTGTCCAACCTCTTGTTATAGCACATGGCCTCTAATCCAGGCATTGTCCTGGTAAACTTCTTCTGCACCCTCTCCAAAGCCTCAACATTCTTACTATAATTTTACAACCAGAATTGTATGCAATAGTCCAGATGTGGCCTAAATACAATTTTATAAAGCTGCAACATGACTTTTGAATTCAATGCCTTGACTAATAAAGGTAAGCTTGCCACATGCCTCCTTAATCACCCTATCTACCTGTGTAGCCACTTTCAGGGTTCAAAGGCTCAAAAGTTCAAAAGTCTAATTTAATAAGACCATAAGGTATAGGAGCAGAAGTCAGACATTCGGCCCATCGAGTCTGCTCCGCCATTCAATCATGGGCTGATCCAATTTTTCCAGTCATTCCCACTCCCCTGCTTTCACCCCATACCCTTTGATGCCCTGGCTAATCAAGAATCTGTCTATCTCTGCCTTAAATACACCCAATGACTTGGCTTCCACAGCTGCTCGTGGCAACAAATTCCACAGATTTACCACCCTCTGACTAAAGTAATTTCTCCGCATCTCAGTTCTAAAAGGATGTCCTTCAATTCTTGCCCTAGGATCCTCTACCATGGGAAATAACTTTGCCATATCTAATCTGTTCAGGCCTTTTAACATTCGAAATGTTTCTGTGAGATCCCCCCTCATTCTCTTGAATTCCAGGGAATACAGCCCAAGAGCTGCTAGACATTCCTCATTCGGTAACCTTTTCATTCCTGGAATCATTCTTGTCAATCTTCGCTGAACCCTCTCCAAAGTCAGTATATCTTTTCTAAAATAAGGAGCCCAAAACTGCATACAATACTCCCAGTGTGGTCTCACGAGTGCCTTATAGAGCCTCAACATCACATCCCTGTCAGAGAAATGTATACAATATACATCCTGAAATGCTTTTTCTTCACAAACTTCCACAAAAACGGAGAAGTGCCCAAAGAATGAACGACATTTAAATGTGAGAATCCAAAAGTACCCCCCCAGCTCCCCTCCCTCCCACGCATAAGTGGCAGCAAGCAACAATCCCCCCTCCCCCCACCTGCCAAAAAATAGCAAGCATCAGCAGCATCACCAAGCACTCAAGTGTGAGCAAAGCAATAGCAAAGACACAGACTTGCAGTTACCCCAAAGGTGCTATGAACTTGGACCCCAAGATCACTCTGACAGGGACAACAAAGCTAGATAGGGTGGTGAAGAAGGCATGTGGTACAATTGCCTTCATCAGTTTCCATGAGTCGGGATGTCTATACAAGATGTTGGTGAGAACACACTTGGAGTATTGTGTTCAGATCAGGTCACCTATAGTAAGGGTATCGTTAAGCCGGAAAGGTTGCAGAGTAAGATCCACAAGAACGTTACAGGGACTGGAGTTATGAAGAGAAAATGGATAAACTTTGACTTTTTTTTTACACTGGAGTGTCGGAAACTGAGCGCGTGGCCTGAGAGAGGTATATAAAATTATAAAGTGAATGCCCTGTCCACCGAAGCTGGGCTTTTACAATTGTGGCCTCAACACTCATGGTCCCTGCCCTGTTGAGAACCTCTAGTTTCGTGAGTTGGTTCTGCCAACTGATGCCATGGTTTGCTTCATACCGTGCATATGCATGAATGATTCTTGAATCCCCAAGCAGCTTCTGTATGGTGAGCTTTCGTTGCACAAGAGCAATTGAGGTAAGAACTTCAAAGTTTGCAAGGAAGCCAACATTGCACATGCTGGGCTTGTAACAAAATGGCTGGAGCAGAGTGTACAAGACCAGAGAGGCTGGTGAGACTTGCTTGGAACCGCTTACAACAACCTGGAGGAGAGATGCCGAGCAGTACTAATCGCTGCCCAATAAAGAAGGAAAGCAATAGCAGAGGTTCCACTTCCAGATCCAGCATGGCTTTCACATCCTTATTGTAGACGTCTATATCGTTCACAACTTGGACTCAGCAGCCACCTATGAAAACACACAACAGAACTGCACAAACTGTCATTGTCAGATATGGTGGACAATCAATCAGTCAATCATTTCTGTTATTCTATTCATTTGTACATTGTGACCCACATCCTTCTCAATCATCCAAGAAGCTTTGCTGCCCTCCAGTGCTCTTGTCCCCTTTTCCACATTAAATTTCCTCAGGCATCCACTGCAGGTTTCTTGTGGAAAACGGTTGCCCGTTCTCCTCTCAATCTCTATGTTTTTCATCTCCGCAGTTGTGTTCTTCAACATGCCCCCATAGTTATAGCCTTCATTAAAGACATTAGAATATCTTTAGTAAGAAGTATTGCATTTCCCCTGAGCTATGTTGACCTAGGCATCCTCCATTGAACTTCCACTGTTTCTTAACTTGATGAGACTTGCACTGGGTTTGACTGTTATTCTTCCTTTCTTAAGCACAACAAAGGTGATTTTCCCCCCTGCAACTTTAACTGGGAAACCCCGTGAAGATCTATACTTGGCCCTCTTTCTCTTTCTCATCTACACCTTTCTCCTTGGCAGAATCAGGCAAGACCATCTGCTAGGAAATTTAATGAAGCATCCCTGTTTCACTGGAAGCTTGAGTAACAACTCCATTACAGCATGATGATAGGTCCTTCCACAGCCACTGACTTTGCAGGTATGACAGCCAAATTGATTCATGCTTTTATGTCTTTTGACATTAGTTAAAGAGGAGTTTCTGTGATGGAAGTCTCCTGTAAGGATGAGTGACTCAGGAACATTAAAGTCTTTTTATTACTGAGCCATTCTCACCAGTAAAATGGTTGGAATGTGCCCAAGACAACCGGTTACTAAAAGATGGCATTACACACCAAAGCAGTATAAAACCATAGATATTACTAGGCAATGAAAGAAAAACACAGTGGACTCATTCATAAGGGAATCCCCAGTGGAGAAAAAACAATAACATCTTTTATCCAACAACACGTTTGTTCTCCAAAACATTAGCTTCGTACACTGTCATGTCTTCACAATTTATATTGAGCATCCCACCATGTAACTTATACTTTGTTCCCATCATGAACACACTATCCACAGGTTTTGACCAAATAGTGAACGTTCTTCATTGCAACATTTTCGAACCAAGACAAGACACAATTAGAATCTCAGGCAATGGTATATGTGTCCATCAAAAACCTTTGTAGCTATCTGCAATGCTGTCACTAGATAGAAGAGACCTATGTCATGGAGAGTAAGATATTTGAACAAATATATTCAAAGATTCAAATTATATTTATTATCAAAGCATGTATGCAGTATTCAACCTTGAGATTTGCCTTCCCCACAGACAGCATGAAGCAAAGAATTATGGAACCTGTTCAAAGAGAAATATCAAACACTCCACACGCACAAAAAAAGTACAAACATCAGAAAAATGAGTGATAAGCACAGAATATATAACACAAAATCAAAAGAGACCAGGCATATTTCAGTTCAGTTCAGTTTTTATTATCTCCAGGTAGCCCTGATTCAAAATCACCCAGAATTACAACAAAAAAAGGAGCGAACAGAAACTAGAAACACATTGTAATGTGAAATACAGAGTCCAATCCACAAACCATGTCGACTTAACCCTGCTCCGGCACCATCTTCTGACAGCATCGAGAGAGCAGCAAGTGACAGAAAGAGGGAGAGAGAGAGAGAGAGAGAGAGACTGTCACACGCAGACACCTTTCTTCAGCAGCCGTGTGTGAGGGGTTGTTAGACAGTGCTCGCTCGCCTTCCCCGTCCTCTCAATGATTTCAATCTTCCTTGGCGCTTTAATTAGCAAGATTGGTGAGATCATGGACTTGTGCCCGAATCCAGACTTCTGAGCCTCCAGGCTGTATGCTTTGTCCACAGCCTCGTGGAACTCTCACGGAGACGGCAAAGCGCCAGATCCCTTAATCGGCCTGAAATCTCACTGCCAAAATGTAGATCTCGGGCACTGATCAGTCAATCACAGGCTACAAAAGTTGCAGAAACACATTTGAAAAAGAAAGAAGATGTATAAAAAGTGAAGGGAGTAGGTTCATGAGCCATCTGGAGATGTCGCCCCTGGTGGCGCCATTTGCTGGTGCTGTCTAGATGTATCCTTATGTAAAATATATGTACATAAAATGTATATTCATTTAAAACATTTGTATATCTTCCCTAAAAATTCTAATAATATACATATATGTACAAAATATTTGGGGAAGAATACAGCAGGAAACATATTATCTGAAAATAAAAATCACAACCTCATCTGCATTAAGTAGTATTGTAGATGTAAGTCTTATGGTAGAAGAGCAGGTTTTTTGAAAGCCTCTCCTAAGATTGCCTTCTCTGCTTTCATTTCAAGGGGTAATAAGATGTTCTTGCTTTGAATATGGTTCAATATCTCTGTCACTAGTGTTCTATCAGATTTCTGCATCTTAACGAGCACCTAGACCTTGGTTTGGTTACTCAGAAGCACAACATAATTATGAGAACACCTCTGATCACACCACAGCCTGGGATCTGCACCAAGTTGTTGGTGTTTTCAACAGCAAAACATGTTTTTAATATAAAGTCCTGAAATTTGGACTGGCCTCAGTTCCAAAACTGTCATGGTTGATATGTGCACCAGAGAACCAGTACATTAATAGCAACAAAGGCTCCTTATATGCTCATAACCAAGATGACTGGCGCACTAGAATTTTGGAATGTATTATCAAAATGAAATATCAACAAATCGGCAGTGGGTCATGTTTTCAAATCGCTGTTATTTTGGTTAGAATGCTTAACCTGCTCATACTTAGCTCTTGTCTGTGCTATTTTGACTATGGCATTAACCCATTAAATAACGCTTCTTAGAAATCTAAATGCCTCACAACTGACCTGATGAAGGATGCTTACGGCATTAAAAAAGTAACATCAAGGACTCCTGTCAGAGGTTAGGTTCTGCATGCCTGTGAGGTACCAGCTGAACTGTGCCAACACAGAGGAAATCAGACTAGCATTTTTTTCAAAGGTGAGTTGAGGTTAGAACTCATGACTAGAGCTAATCATAGTTCTAACCATATAACTTATTAAACAGATGGAAAGTGCATTAGAAATACAAGCAAAAGTTAGTCATACAATGCTGAAACAGCTTCTTATTCAGAATATCACAGTTCTCACATCTCGTCCTTATTCCTAGACAATCCCACACTCTTTGACAACCTTGTTCTCCAACGATCTTTCGCTGATAACACAGCTATTGTTGGCAGAATTTCAGATGGTGACAAGAAGGGATACAGGGGCAAGATACTGTAGATCAGCTGGTTGAGTGGTGTCGTAGCAACAACCTTGCACTCAACCAAGGAATTGATTGTGGATGTCAGGAAGGGTAAATGGAGGGAACACACACCAGTCCTCATTGAGGGATTGGCAGTGGAAAGGGAGAGCGGCTTCATGTTCTTGGTTGTCAACATCTCTGTGGATCTATCCTGGCCCCAACATTTTGATGCAATTACAAGGAAGGCGTGTAGCAGCTACATTTCATTCGGAGTTTGAGCAGTGGTGGTATGTTACAAAGACAGTCACAAATTTCGACGGAAGTACCATGGAGAGCATTCTAGTTGCCTCATCATCTGGGGCCTCTGCGCTGGATGGGAAAAAGCTGCAGAAAGTTGTAAACTCAGCCAGCTCCATCATGGGCACTAGCCTCCCCTGCATCCAGGACACTTTCAAAAGGCGATGCCTCAAAGAGATGGCCAGGACATGCCCTTTTCACATTGCTACCTTCAAGGAAGAGGTACAGGAAACTAAAGACACGCACTCAATGCTCAATGTTTCAGGAACAACATCTTCCCCTTCTGCCATCAGATTTCTGAATGGACAATGAACCCATGAACACTACCTCAGTATTTTCCCTCTCTTTTGGCACTACTTATTTAATTTTTTATATGTTTACTGTATTTGATAGCTTTTATAATTATGTATTGCAATGTACTGCTGCCACTAAACAACAATTTCAAGACATATGCCAGTGATATTAAACCTGTTCCTGATTTTGAATCCAGATTTGAATATATACTACAAATGGGCATCTGCACATCACTGGGTCAAAGAATTCTAATGACTTAGAATATTCTGAGTCTATTTTTGTTTAGGATTAAGCAAATTGTTCAATTCCTATCTACAAGCAATTAATAAAAAAAGTGAAATCCTGAGGTCCAAGCCCAGATCTCTGGTGACAGCCCTTGACAAGTCTCATCAGGCAGGTAACACTTTTGTTATTCTTGCTCTCTGTCGCCTACCTTCCAACTAATGAAATATCTGTATTCATAAAGTCTGCTCAAACACAACTTTTACTTTTATTAATGGTTCCCTGGGTGAAATCGTAGCAAATGCATTCTGGAAGTCTATCCAACCAACATCATTGGACTGTACCTTCTCTTCCATACCTGTTAATTAAAAGTGATTTACATAAAATCCATTTCACTGGTTAGCTCATTTTCTCTTTGCTGGTGATGGAATTTTTTCTGGTTTCCAAGCCTCAAGTTTACTGCCAGTGCTCTTAACTCCTTCAAAAGATAATTGGCAGGTCAATTTTTCTGAGCTACGCTCCTAAACTATGGAACTCATTACTGAAAACTGTGAGGAATGTTGACCTAGTTGACACTTTTAAATGCCAAGCTTGCTTTTAACTAACATCATTTTGCCTTTTATTCTCATATTTGCCTTTCAAGTAATTGTAAAGCATTTTGAACTACTTTGATTGTATGAAAAGTACTCAGATAATAAATTATTATTATTATTAATGTTATAGATGAGCTCAACACATGCTATACACATTTTGAACAGAAGGAAAAGGTATGTCACCATCCTCCCTGACAGTATCCAGTACATCTGAATCTACAGTCACTATCACGGATATACCATCAGGCTTCTATCAAGGAAAGCTGTTGTCAGACACTTGTAAAATAAAATGGATTTCTGGCCTCAAAATCAAAAATGGATATGCCCAATGTATCAGTAGAGACAGCCGGTAGTAAGAATCTTTGTTCCCATGATTGGACTGTTGATAATAAGAGGGCTTGGGTATAAGTAGGAGGTTTAGAGGGAATCTGAGAGGGATACTATTTTTTACATCAAGAGAGTGATTGAAATCTGGAACACACTGTCTGTGCAGGTGATACAGGCTAGCTTACTGACAGTATTTAAGATTTACCTGAACAAGCACTTGATCCACTTAAACATAGATAGCTACAGACCAAATGCCTTTATTGTTTACCTGCACTGCACTTTTTCAGTAGATTTTACACTTTATTCCGCCTTGTTATAGTTTTATTGTGTTCAGGTTCAATGCACTCTGTAAGGATCTGATATGGGTGAACAGTATGCAAGACAAGCTTTTCACTGTATTGTGGTACATGGGACAACAATAAACCAATTCCAATTCCAAGATCATGAAATGATTTGAAACCTCCCAGAAATGTGAACTGTGCATTCCTGAGATCAGTACAAAAATGTGGCATTGAAGTTAAAACATCCACCATGATCATACTGAGTAATGGAGGAGGAATAAAAGGCTGAATTGCCTGCTTCTGCAATTGTATCTTATCTTTCTTGTATTCTTATTTGCTCTCCTTTTCTGACAATATAACAAAACAGAAAATGCTTGGAATGCTTGTCTTCCTTAAAGGGGAAATCCTTCTTCATGATTTGTAAATGATAAACAAAATGTTCACTTGCCTATTCAAAGAGCATTGAATATAATGCTTTACCCATTCCTAAACGGGTGTTGGTGTGAAAGAAAAGGAAGTCTTTGGTGAAGTGGTATAGGATTTGGGGAGACCACACTTGGAGAAATGTTTATATTTAGTCTCCATAACAAGGAAAAGTGCATTTACCTTAGAAACAGTACAACTAGGGTTCATTACATCAGTTCCTGGTTTGGAGATGTTTTTATGAGAATAAATTAAATTGAATTAGCCTGTGGTATCTTAAGTGTGGTGAGATGACCAAGGCTGTGAAAGGGGCTGACAGAGCAGAAACAGAGAAATCGTTTCTTTGAAGATTCCAGAAGTAGGAACCACAGACTCACAATAAGGAGTCGACAATTTAGAATTTATACATGGAGTTGTCCTTTCACTTAGAAAGCTGCAAATCTTTTGGGGTTTTCTTAACCTCAGTGTTGTGTATGTTTAGTTACTGAATACATACAAGGCTGAGGCTGTCAGATAATCAGGGGTTGTGTGGTTAAGGGCAGGAAAGTGAGGAGAGATTAAATAAGTTATTTTGAGTCTGCAGCACTGGTTCTAAACCCCTCAGCCAATGGAAATACCCATTCTTCTATCCAACCTGTCAAGTCCTCTAAGAATTTTCTAAGGAAAGACAGATTGAGATCAGTGAACAGTCATAGTGATTCAGAAAAAACAGACTATAGATCCTTTTCACACCTTTATTTATGAAGCTCTCAAATTCAGTAGTTGACTAGTATGCTGCTACAACCACAGCATAGAATTGTTAGTAGATAAAAGGTACATTTTAAAAATCTAAGAAATCGGAAGAGCAAAATATTCAGTTTGGAGCCTGTTCCACCAAGCAAAAAGAATGTTGTTGATCATCTAGCTCACTATCATTTTCATACCATATCTCCATATCCCTTGATTTCTTTGATATCCAGAAATAAACTGACTTCAGTGTTGAAGAACTCAATGGCTGAGCCTCCATAGATTTCTGAGAGAGAAAAGTCCAAAGATTTATCAAACGCTCAGTGAAGAAATTTAACCTAATTTCAGTGCTAAATGGCGTACCCCATATTTTGAGCATGGAACCAGTGATCCCAGACTTCTTAGCTAAGGGAAACACACATTCCTCTATCTAGTCTGTGAAGTCCTCTAAGAATTTTGTAAGTTTCCAAGGGGGTCACGTCTCATTTCTCTAAACTCTAAAGTATGCAAGCTTGACACTTCCCTCACTCGCATCTCCTCCAATTCCTGGACATTTGTACTCACCCCATCTTCCTGCCACCTTAACAAGAAAAGAATTCCTCTTGTCCTCACCTACCTCCCAATGAGTCTTTACACCCAACAAAGTATTCTCTGCAACTTCAATGGGACCCTACCACCAAACACATGTTTACTTCCCCTCAACCCTCCACTTTCTGCAGGAGTCTGCGATTCCTGTGTCCATTCATCCCTTCCTACTAATCTCCCTCCTGGCACTTACCCCTAAAAATTGCAGAAGTGTTACAGCTGCCAGTTCACCTCCTCCCTCACCTCCATTCAGAGCCCTAGATGGTCCACCCAGGTGAGGCAAAACTTCACCTGCCTATCTACTTTATCCAGTGTTTCCGATGTGGCCTCCTCTACATCGGTGAAACTCGATGCAAATTGGGGAACTGCTTTGTCGCGCACCTCCACTCTATCTGTAAAAAGCAGAATTTCCCAGTGGCCAACCATTTTAATTCCAATCCCACTTACCTTTCCAACACGTTGGCTCATGGTGTCCCCTTCTGCAATGATGAAGCCACTCTCAGTTTGGAGGATCAGCACCTCATATTCTGTCTACGTAGCCTCCAACCTGATGACCTGAACATTGATTTCTCCAGCTTCTGCTGATTTTTCCCTTCCCCCTTCCCTCTCCTTCAATTCCTCACTCTGACAGCTTACCGCTTCTGCTCACCTGCATTTCTCTGACCCCTAGTGCTCCTCCTCCTTCTCTTTTTCCTATGTCAATACTCCTCTCCAATTAGATTCCTTCTTCTCCAACCCTTTACCTTTTCCAGCTACCAATCCCAGGTTCTTACTTCACCCCTCCCCCACCCACCTGACTCCACTTCTTGCTTGTCCTCCTTCCCCTCACCCCATCTTTTTATTCTGGCCATCGTCCTCCTTCCTTTCCAATCCCGATGAAGTGTCTCGACTTGAAACTTTGACTGTATTTATTTATATAGATGTTGTCTGACCTGCTGAGTTCTTCCAGCATTTTGTGGGTGTTGCTCAGTATGCAAGCTTAACCTTTTCAACCCCTCTTCATATGACAGACCTGCCATTCCAGGAAAATGTCAGCTGAATCATCACTGAACTATGTCTGGAAAAAAATATCTAATCTTTAAGGGAAGGGGATCATGATTGTACGCGATACTCCAGGCGCAGTCCCACTAATGCCCTATTTGATAATGACATTGTTATTATTGTACTCAAGTTCTAAAGCAGTAAAGGCCAAAATACCATTTGCTTTCCTAAGAATCTCCTTGATAGGCATGAACATTGATATGTTAGGCATATGGATGACAGAAAAATGGAAGGTTGTTTCGGGGAGAAGGGTTAGATTGTTTTTAGAGTTGCTTACCAACTCGGAACAACATTGTGGGCCGAAAGACCTGTACTGTACTCTAATGTTCTACGTTCATAATTCTTGACATGTCATCATTCAGTGACTTGCATACCAGGCCACCAATTTCCTCATGACCATCAATACTTCCTGATCTCTTTCCATTTAAAACTACTCAGCATTTCTTTTTTTTCTATAATGGGATAAATTCAGACTTGAAGGAGTACCATCTCTTCAATAAGATAGCGCATCAGCGATTTCACATGGACATTTAATGTTGGATTTACATCAGTGTCTGCATCCCAAAACATGTAAAATTAATGATCAAACCTGAAATTGGCCAACGGCATTTGTATCCATCTTCTGCTGTGACCATCCACTGAAATCCATCCACCTAGCATTGTGAAATCTCCTGCCCTTGCTCAGGCCTGAAGATGGTGCTGTTTAACACAGTCCATGTTTCTCATAATGCAGGTAACCACTTTAATTCACATCAATGTAACTGCTCACCTATAAAGAGTCACTAACACATTTATTTATTATAAAAAAAACTCAGTAAACATGTACCTTCTGATGAGTGACAATGCATTTACAGGCTTCAGGATTTAACTCTTGGTGTGTATTCAAATGTCAGAGTTCTACAGATTGCAGTTTACTGGCTTCTCCTTATGCAAAACATCCAAATAAACTTGTTTTTAGCATTTGTCTTACAATGTCCTGTTTCAGTTTAAGAAGAGACAAGGGAATGACTTTCACAATTATTTTTCATATTGTCACACAGTGATTCTCTTGAATGTTAATATGGAACATTTACTATTAATGTATCATCCCACATAATGTCAGTTGGCAGCCAAAGACATTTACAAAATGTCTCTATTGTTGAGAATGCAGTGCCCTGAGATTTGCAATTTACTCTCAAACTCTTCATAGAGTCATGGAGTTGTAGAGTCATAGAAAAGTACAGCAGAAAAACTGGTTCTTCAGCACGTCAAGTCCATGTCAAAACATTTAAACTGCCTTGTCTTATCACCCTGCACCAGGACCATAGCCCTCCACACACCTGGATCAATGTACCTATCCAAACTTCTCTTAAACATTGAAATCAAGATTGCATGCACCATTTGCGCTGGCAGTTCATTCCACACTCACATGACCCTCTGAGTGAAGAAGCTTCTTCTCGTGTCCCCCTTAAACTTCTTACCTTTCACCCTTATCTCATGACTTCTGGTTGTAGACCCACCCAACCTCAGTAGAAAAAGTCTGTTTGCATTTACCCTATCTATACCTCTCATAATTTTGCATACCCCTATCAAATCTCTCAATTTTCTATGTTCTAAAGAATACAGTCCTATCTTATTCATTCTTTCCTTATACTGTAACTCAAGTCTTCCAGACCTGGCAACAACCTTTTGAATTTCCTTTGTACTCTTTCAACAACTTTCCTGTAGGTAGGTGACCAAAACTGCACACAGTACTCCAAGTTAGGCCTCACTAATGTCTTATACAACTTCAACATAATATCCTGTCTCCTGCACTCAGTACTTTGATTTATGAAGACTAATCTACTAAAAGCTTTCTTTATAACGCTATCTACCTATGAGGCCACTTTCAATGAAGTATGGACCTGTATTCCCAGATCCCTTTGTTCTACAGCACTCCTCAGTGCCCAGTGCACTGTGTAATACCTCCCCTTGTTGGTACTCTCAAAATCCAAAACCTCACACTTGTCTACATTAAATTTTCAGCCCATTTTTCCAGCAGATGCAGGTCCCCCTGCAAGCCATGATAGCCTTCCTCACTGTCCACTACACCCCCCAATCTTGGTGTCATCCTCAAATTTGCTGATCCAGTTAACCACATTATCATCCAGACCATAGATGGCAAACAACAAAGGACCCAGCCTGATTGCAGCTGCACACAACTAGTCACAGGCCTCCAGTAAGAGAGGCAACCCTTTACTACCACTCTCTGGCTTCTCCTACAAAACTAATAGCTAATCCAATTTACTACAGCATCCTGAATGCCGAGCCACTGAATCTTTTTGACCAGCCTCCCATGCGAGACCTTATCAAATGACCTAATAAAGTCCTTGTACACAACATCCACTGCCTTATCTTCATCAACTTTCCAGGTAACTTCCTTGAAAAACTCTATAAGATTGGTTAGACATAACCTACCATGCACAAAGCCATACTGACTATCTCTAATCACTCCATGTCTATGCAAATGCTAATATATCCGGTGCTGTAGAATGTCTTCCAATAATTTTCGCACTACTGACCTTGGGCTCACCAACCTATGATATCCTGGTTTATTCTTAGAACGTTTCTTAAACAGTGGAACAACATTAGCTATCCCTCCAATCCTCTGGTACCTCACCTGTCACTAAGGATGATTTAAGTATCTCAGGTAGGGCCCCAGCAGTTTCTGCACTTGACTCCCAGAGGTTCTGAGAGAACAGCTTGTCAGGCCCTGGGGATTTATCCACCCTGACATTTCTCAAGACAACAAACACCTCCTCTGTAATCTGTGATCTTGCTGCAGATTTACCTCACTTCTATAGATTCTGTGTCCATCTCCCAATTAAATACAGATGCAAAAAAAATCCATTTAATATCTCCCCCATCTCTTTTGGCTCCGCACGTATATAGCCATTCTGATCTTCCAGAGGACCAATTACGTCCCTTACAATCCTTTCGCTCTTAACATATCTGTAGAATTCATTTGGATTTTCCTTCACCTTGTTTGCTAGGGTGACCTCATGCCATCCTGATTTCTTTCTTAAACATTTTCTTGCATTTCTTATACTCCATAGGAACCAAATTTGTTCTTATCTGCCTATACCTGCTAAAAATCTTCTATTTTCTTTACCAGGGCCTCAATATCTCTTGAAAACCAAGGTTCCCTAAAACTGTTATCTTTATCTTTTATTCTGACAGGCACTGGTGAATAAAGGTTGGTTGTTCAATCTACACCGGTGTCTGAGTCACATAAATATTACATGGTGTCAGAAGAAAACGCAAAAAATAAAAAGGAAGAGAAGACACGTAAAAGATGTCACAGTTACAGCCAGCATCGAGTTTAAGCCTACAAGGTAATCTTGCTGAGAACTGGAAAATATGGATCCAGAAGTTTGAGCTGTTTTGCACCGCTAACAGCCTAGCTGAAAAGATGGAGAAAGTGCAATGTGCTACATTTCTGCACGTAGCGGGAGAAGAGGCGATAAAGGTTTGCAACACGTTTGTCTTCCAAGATGATGAGCAAGAAAAAATTGAAGTGTTGAAAAAAAAAGTTTCAAGATTACTGCGAACCAAGAAAAAACTTACCGTACATCCGACACCGGTTTTTCACGAGGGCTCAAGGACCAACGGAGACCATAGACACCTATGTAACAGATTTAAAGAGCAAGGCAAAAGACTGTGAGTTCGGACAACTGCATGATTCTTTAATACGTGACAGGATTGTATGTGGCATAGGAGATGATCAAGTGAGAGACAGGCTATTGAGAGAGGCAGATCTTATATTAGAAAAGGCGTTTGCCGTGTCAGCGAGATCACGTCAAGTCAGGTTAAAGTGCTCAATGAAGAGATTGAAGTGCACAAAGTAAAAACTATGAAAACTAACAAGAGTAGGGCAAAGCCAGCTCCACAGAATGATCAAAAGGAAGTTAACTGCAACAGATGTGGTTATAAACATGGATACAGAAAACGTCCAGCATTTGGTCAGACATGCAAGTTATGCCGGAAAAGAAATCACTTTGAAAAGATGTGCAGATCGAAGGAGCACGCGAGGAAAATGCATGCTGTGGAACAGAGTGAGGGCAACAGTGACATGTTCATTGGCACAGTTGAAGTGGAACAGGAGGCATGCATCAAGAATATTGACAATGCAGAGATGGAGGATGAAGATGATTGGATGCAAAATCTGATAATAAACAGGAGGAAAGTGACATTTAAGCTTGACACTGGGGCAAAGTGCAATGTAATGTCGGCAGAAACATTCAACTCACTGGACATCAGAGGAAGACTGGAAAAGTCCACCTGCAAGCTTGTTGCATATTTCGGCCACAAGACGGCGCCGCTGGGCAAAAAAGCACTCTCCTGTGTATACAAAGGTCAAAAATACAAGATCGAGTTTGAAATAGTGCAGCAACATGTTCCAGCAATGCTGTACAAAGCAACATGCACAAAGCTAGGCCTGGTGAAGCGAATCTATGGTGTTGAAAAAGAAAATGACATTCTCAAAGACTTTGATGACTTGTTTTCTGGATTAGGATGTTTACCAGGGAAACGCCATATCCAGATTGATCCAACTATTGCACCAGTCGTGCATGCCCTGAGAAAGATTCCAGTATCTCTCAGGGATCAAGTAGTGGAGGAGCTACACAGAATGGAACAGATGGGAGTCATAACAAGACTAATAGAACCGACCGACTGGGTGAATAGTATGGTGACAGTGGTCACAGAGAAAAAGATGAGGATTTGCATGGATCCACAAGATCTCAACCAAGCCATCAAAAGAGAGCACTATCCGCTGCTCATGGTTGAAGAGGTTCTCTCCCGCATGCCTAATGCAAAATACTTTTCAGTTTTAGATGCAAATCAAGGCTTCTGGCAGATCAAGCTCGATGAAGAAAGTTCCAAATAATGCACTTTCAACACGTCCATAGGGAGGTATCGTTTCCTGCGTCTACCCGTTGGGATTTCTTCTGCATCAGAGTATTCCAGAGATCCGTGGCACAAATGATTGAGGGCCTGGACGGGGTGGATAACATCATTGATGATTTGCTGATATGGGGTGACACAATTAAGGAACATGATCAGAGACTGAGGCTGCACCTGGAGATACTAAAATGCCAGGCCGCACTTCGAGTCTGAGAACCCACTGTAATGTATTGTGTGAGTATCCGTAGCATCAGAGTGCATATGACGTCAGGACGTGGAAAAGGGTTTAAAAAAAAATGGAAGTCTGGTGAATGAAGTGGTTGTTCAATCTACACCAGTGTCCGAGTCACATAAATATTACACATACAAGCTTTGTACTTTCCAAATTTCACTTTTGAAGACCTCTCATTTACCAAGTACATCTTTCCAAGAAAACAGCCTGTCCCAATCCACACTTACCAGATCCTTTCTGATACCATCAAGATTGGCCTTTCTCCAATTTATAATCTTAACCAGAACTATCCTGCTAAAGGGTTTCCACCTAAAACGTGACTGTACTCTTTTCCATAGATCCTGCCTGGCCTGCTGGTTCCTCCAGCATTCGTGTGTATTGCTCGGATTTCCAGCATCCACAGATTTTCTCTTGTTTGTGATTGGATTACTACACTATGAAGTCTCTTTCAGGGATGCCTACCCTGAAGAAGTTTAAATCTTCCCTTCGACAGATTTCAGTGAAACCCTGTCTCACTGGGATCCCTGCTGCTCTCCAACTCTTCGACCACGTGCTTACCCAAACCCGCTACTATAGCCATGTGTCATTTCTGGGAACGTGTCTTCACCGTTAGCTTGTACCACACAGATTCCAGATTTGTTTTCAAGCTTCTCCATTTGGTCCTGCCGAAGGGTTTCAGCCTGAACCGTTGACTGTAGTCTTTTCCATAGATGCTGCCTCGCCTGCTGATTTCCTCCAACAATTTGTCTGTGTTGCTCAGACCTAATTTTTTCCTTATTTACCTCAAAACTAATGGCATTGTGATCACTAGATGCAAATTGTTCCCCTGCACAAACTTTTGTCACCTACCCTGCCTCATTTCCAAAAACGAGATCAAGATTTGAACACTCTCTCATTGGGACTTCTACATACAGATGAAGGAAACTTACCTTACACATTTGACAAATTCTATTCCATCTAGTCCTTTTACAGTATGGGATTTGCAGTCAATATGTGGAAAGTTAAAATCACCTACTCCTTGGAGAAGCAACATCCATAGATGTTGCCTGGTCTGCCAAGTTCCTCCAGCATTTTGTTTGTGTAAAAATGTGGCCCCTCTAGTTCCTATTAACTTTTTCCATTCTCACCTTACACCTCCGCCCTTCAGTTATTGATTCCCCAAAAAGACATCAGTTAGAGTTGTTGACCTTTCTTCAGACTCGAAATGTTAACTCAGTTTTATTTATTTATTTATTATTCCATGATACTGTGTGGAGTATGTTCTTACGGCCCTTCAAGCAAGCCATACTTGCCCAACAGCTCCACAATCCCAATTAACCATAACCTAATTACAGGACAATTTACAATGATCAATTAGTCAACCTAGTACATTTTGTGTACTGGGGGTGGAAACCAGAGCACCTGGGGAAAACCCACATATTCCACGGGGAGAACATACTGAGACTCCTTACAGAATGGCACTGGAATTGAACTCTGAACTCCAAAATGCACCGAGCTGTAATAGCGTCATGCTAACTGCTGCGCTACCACGGCGCCTTCTTTCTTGATTCCGTGGTTTCTGTTTGTACAGATACTGCCTGGCCCACTGAGCATTCTCAGTATCCCCTGTTTTTGTTTTCGGCATCTGCAGTCATCCTGTAGGCTTTTGCTCCAATGTTAGTCCAGATCCAGAAGGCATGGAACAATCTTGGTAGAGCATTGATCTTCTCGGGTTGGTTAATTTACAGAATTACATCAAATATGATGGGACCATTGTTGGACATTGGAATGTGAGGCAAAGAACAAACATTAGCTTCTTCTTTCTTCTTCTTAAGGTTGAGAAATTGAGAATGACTCTTCAGTTCTCCTGGAGCAAATGTGTATTTATGAGGTGGAACACAACTTTCAACATTTACAAAGGGCTTCTATGGACTCAGTGATCACAATAACTTTCTGACTAATCCTTCTCCAATTTTAGGTGGTCATGAGACAAGGCTTCTTAAGAGTCAGTGGAGATGTTGTATTCCTCAAGAAAGCTTTGAGTACACTTGGCCTTTCCCTTGACAGGGTTCTGATTAAATGATGTAGACACAAAAGGATGTGGACAGTCCTGATGAAAGGTTTCAGCCTGAAATGTTGACTGTTTATTTCTTTCCATAGATGCTGCCTTCATTGCTGAGTCCCTCCAGCATTTTGTATGTGTGTTACTCTGGATTTCCAGCATCTGTAGAATCTCCTATGTTTAAGAAGTAGACAGCTGTGAGTTTGTACTGAGTACAGAGACTTAAACACTTGCCAAACTGTCACTCCTCTGTAGGAGGAAGTGCTGAGGAAGTGCTACACTGCCAGAGATACTGAACTAAGGCCTTATCTGCCTTCATGGGTGAATATAAAAGTTATGACATCTTTGGATGTAACAGTAATTCTTTCTGATTTCTTGGCCCATATTTATCCTTCGTACACCACTGCTAAGAGCAGACAAAGTTTTTCATTTTATGGTCTTGCTGTACACAATGTGCTCTAGATTAGAAGAATAAATGCACCTTAAAATGATTAAATTTGCTGTGGAACAACTTGGGATGTCCTGAGGATTTAAATGTTGGTTCTTCACTTCAAAATTTGTACATTATTAACATTATATTAGTCTTATGACCTGGAGGCATAACAGTTTCACAAAAACAATAGATGTTTCTGAGAGTTTTGAACTACATTAAATTCCACTTCAAACAGAGATATGCAGCTTTATAAATGAATGTGCTGCTGGCCTAAGCACCCATGTAATAGAGGAATAATGTTAATTCTGAACAGAGGCAGGAGATAATTAGTAAATTGCCCTGGATCATTAAGATGAATTTTGCAGAACAAAGAAATGCTCAAATAGATGTGTATCACAGATTTTTTTTCTGAATGTTACACAAACATTACATTTTACATTTATTGAGGTTATCCTTTATGCTATTTTATTGAAGTAACAGATAGATTTTAAATGATTCAAGTATGAGCACTGAATTTAAAATTAAGTAACTAATATGAGTAAGATGGAATTTTCATGACAGGACAGTTCACTTTATTATTTGAGGTTATGCCACAGGAGTGTCATTGCTATTACAAAGGAAAAAGTACAAGGCAAACTCAAAAGTCTTATGGTGGATAAGTGATCTGGACCAGATGGACTACATCCCAAAGTCCTGAAAGAGGTTGCTGAAAAAATAATGGATACATTGGTCATGTTCTTTCAAGAATTACTTGATTCTGGCATGGTCGCAGAGGACTGGAAGATTACAAATGTCACTCCACTCTTTAAGAAGGGATGGAGACAAAAGAAAGGAAATTATAGGCCAGTTAGCCTAACCTCAGTGGTTGGGAAACTGTTGGAGTCCATTATTAAGGGCGAGGTGTCAGAGTACTTGGAGACTAATGATAAAATAAGTCAAAGTCAGCATGGTTTCTGTAAAGGAAGATAACAAGCAGGGTGTACAAAGGGGAAGCAGTGGATGTCATTTACTTGGATTTTCAGAAGGCATTTGATAAAGTGCCTCACATGAGGGTGTTTAGCAAGATAAAATCCTATGGTATTACAGGAAATATATGGGTATGGATAGAGCAATGAATGACATGCAGAAAGCAGCGAGTGGGATGAAAGAGGACCCTTTCAGGTTGGCTGCCAGTGACTTGTTCCTCAGGGGTCAGTATTGGAACCATTACTTTTGACATTGTTTGCCAATGTTTTCAGTAGTCAAATTGATGGCTTTGTGGCAAAGTTTGCAGATGATACAAAGATAAGTGGAGGGGTAGGGATGCTGAGGAAACAACGTAATTGCAACAGGATTTAGTCAAATTGGAAGAGTGGGCAAAAAAGTGACAGATGGAATACAGTGTTGGGAAATATATGATAATACATTTTAGTAAAAGGAACAATAGTGTGGACTATTATCTAAACGGGGAGAAGGTTCAAACATCAGAGGTGCAAAGGGTCTGAGGAGTCATTGTGCAAGACTCCCAGAAGGTTAATTTACAGGTTGAGTCTGTGGTAAAGAAGGCAAATACAATCTTAGAACATAAGAAATAGGAGCAAAAGTAGGCCATCTGGCCCGTCAAGCCTGCTCCACATATAGTAAGATCATGGCTGATCTGACCATGGACTCATCTCCGCCTACCTACTTTTTCCCCATAACCCTTAATTCTCCTACTATGCAAAAATCTATCTTGGCATTTATTTCAAGGGGAATAGAATATAAAAATAAGAAGATAATGTTGATGCTTTATAGGACACTATGTCAGGCCACACTTGGAGTGTTGTCAACAGTTTTGGGCCCCTTATCTCAGAAAGGATGTATTGTCATTGGAGAGTCCGGATGAGGTTCACAAGGATGATTCTGGGAATGAAGGGGTTAACATATGAGGTGTGTTTGGCAGCTTTGAGCCTGTACTCTCTGGAACTTAGAAGAATGCATGGGTATCTCATTGAAACTTACCAAATGTTGAAAAGACTAGATAAGATGGATGTGAAGAGGATGTTCCCTCAGGTGGGGGTACCCAGAACTAGAGCGCACAGCCTCAAAATTGAGAGCCGAACTTTTAGAAAAAGAAGTAAGGAGGAACTTTTTTAGCCAAAGAGTGGTGAATCTGTGGAATGCTCTGCCACACAGTCTGCAGCGGAGGCCAAATCAGTGGGTATATTTAAAGCGGATGTTGATAGATTCCTGATTAGTCGGGGCATCAAGGGATATGGTGAGAGGGCAAGTGTATGGGGTTGAATGGGATCCAGGAGCGGACTCAAGGGGCTGAATGGCCTAATTCTGCTCCTACATCTTATGGTCTATGGTCTTACGGTCTTATCTAAGTCAGTCTTTGCCAGTACTTAGACAGTATTAATATCTCCTCCTATTCTATTCCATCTGAGCCTATCATCATATGCTTTCATTTCTTTCACATGTTTAGCCATCCTCCCTTGATGATATTAATGCTCATCCACTTATAATACTGATGAGTTCCATGTGTTACCTGCTCTATGAATATATCTTGCATTGTCTAGTTGATTTATTGGTATCTTAGATTTAATGCAATGTTGTTTTCTTCTCCATAAATTGAATATTGTTATTTGTCTGTCACTTCAAACTTTTATAAATAAGAATGAGAAGATATCCAAAGAACCCGCAGAGCTTAAAAAAAAGCTTAAAGGAAAGAAAGGAGACCTCTGGAAACACCAGACTAAAATGGAACATTAAGCAAATACAAAAGGGGTGTGAGAGGAAGAATAAAGGTCAGACAGTGCAATAACTGCTAACGCAGACGAAAGTCCAAGGAAAAGCAGAATATGATAAAGACAAATCTTCGAAGGAATATACAATAAGTGGTTGTTCAACAAACATTCACCTGAAAAATCGATACACAAATGCTGCAGAATGTTTGAAACCATCTTCCATTTTAAGTTCCAAATGGATGATGTATCTCCATCTTCTCCCTATATTTCCATAATAAAATAGGCTGAGTACATTGTATTTTGTGAGAACTCCTCCAATACAGTTTTAACTATATAGTGGAAATCTGTATGGATTAGAAAATACTGGACTCATGAAGGGCCTGAAACATTAACCCTGCTTCTCTTTCCGCAGAAGCTGATGGCCCTGCAGGCCATTTTATTTCAGGTTTCTGCAATGGTTCAGATTTTGGGTTTCTTCATAGATGAAGATACTGCAAGGAAATTTGTTAGCACTTGATAAATCACTACAAATCTCAGCTAAGGTACTTGTAAATTGATAAATTACTTTAATTATTGTCACGTATACTGAGGTGCAGTGAAATACTTGTCTTAAATATCATTTATACGGGACAATTCATGATAGCAGTGCATTGTGGTGGGACAAGGTAAAATAATCAAAGTGAAGAATAAAGTGTTACAGTTACAGGGAAAGTCCAGTGTAGGTAAACAATAAGAATGTGAAGCCTTAATGATGTAGAATATGAGGAAAATAATCTATCTTACCATACTGAGGAATTACTCAATAGTCTTATAACAGCCTGGTGGTACCCACTTTTAAGATGTTGAATCTTCTGCCTGATGGAAGAGGGGATAATAGGGCATATCTAGGTGGGAGGGGTCTTTGATTATACTGGCTTCTTTACCAAGGTAAGAAGTGTTAACAGAATATGGGAGTGGGGGGGGGGGGGGTGGGGGGGAAGACTTTTTCCCATGATATGCTGAGCTATGTCTATAACTCTCTGCAGTTTCTTTGTGGTATTGGTCAGAATTGTTGCCACACCGAACCATGATGCATCTGGATAGTTGCTGGTGAACGCAGCAGGCCAGGCAGCATCTCTAGGAAGAGTGACAGTCGATGTTTCGGGCCGAAACCCTTCGTCAGGACTAACTGAAAGAAAAGCTAGTAAGAGATTTGAAAGTGGGAGGGGGAGGGGGAGATCCGAAATGATAGGAGAAGACAGGAGGGGGAAGGATCGAGCCAAGAGCTGGATAGGTGATTGACAAAAGGGATATGAGAGGATCATGGGACAGGAGGCCTAGGGAGAAAGAAAGGGGGGTGGGAACAGAGGATGGGCAAGGAAAAAACCTTTGCCCATCCTCTGTCTCTCCCCCCCTCCCCCTTTTCTTTCTCCCTAGGCCTCCTGTCCCATGATCCTCTCATATCCCTTTTGTCAATCAACTGTCTAGCTCTTGGCTTGATCCTTCCCCCTCCTGTCTTCGCCTATCATTTCGGATCTCCCCCTCCCCCTCCCACTTTCAAATCTCTTACTAGCTCTTCTTTCAGTTAGTCCTGACGAAGGGTCTCGGCCCGAAACATCGACTGTAACTCTTCCTAGAGATGCTGCCTGGCCTGCTGTGTTCACTAGCAACTTTTATGTGTATTGCTTGAAATTCCAGCATCTGCAGATTTCCTTGTGTTTGCATCTGGATAGGATGCTTTCTGTAGTGCATCACTGAAATTTAGTGAGGGCCAAGCGGAATGAGGAGGTAGAGGTGCTAGCAAGCTTTTTCTTGGCTGTGGTGTTAATACAGTTGGATTCGGGCAGCTGTTGGTAATGTTCACTCCGAGGAACTTGAAGCTCTCAAATTCAACCTCAACACTGTTGATATAAATAGGATTATGTGCACTAATCTCTTCCTGAAATCAATGACTAGAACTGTACATTATAAATTCAGTAGCCACTTTATTAGGTACACCTGTACACCTGCTCATTAATTAAAATATCTAATCAGCCAATCATATGGCAGCAACTCAATGCATAAAACCATGCAGACATGATCAAGAGGTTCAATTGTTGTTCAGAACAAACATCAGAATTGGGAAGAAATGAGTTCTAACTGTAGAATGATTATTGGTGCCAGATAAGGTGGTTAGAGTATCTTGGAAACTGCTGACTTCCTGGGATTTTCATACAACAGTCTCTTGAGTTTGCAGTCAATGGTATGAGAAACAAAACAAAAACATCTGGTGGGCGGTAGATCTGTGAACAAAAATGCCTTGTTAATGAGCGAGGTCACAGGAGAAGGGCCAAGCTGACTGGAAGGCGACAGAAATTTAAATAATCACGTGTTACAACAGTGGTGTCCAGAAAAGCATCTCTGAATGCACAACTCATTGAACCTCAAAGTGGATGGACTACAGCAGCAGAAGACCACAAACGTTCACTCAGTGGCTATGTTACTAGGTACAGGAGGTAACTAATAAAGTGGGCATGGAGTGTATATCCTATATTGAAATGAGTCAACTAACTCAATTAACCAATGATAAAACAATAATATTGATACCTTAATGACGGGGACCCAGAGCACTAGAATGCATCTTCATGAGAGGGGCAACAAAGTTAGATAAGGTAGTTTAGAAGTGGTATGGCACACTTGCCTTCATTGGACTGGGCAATGAGTATAAAATTTGGGAACACACACAAAATGCTGGGGGAGCCCTGTAACCCAAGCAGCATCTTTGGAAAGGAGTAAACGGTCGACATTTCGGGCCATCCTGATGAAGGGTCTCTGCCTGAATCATCAACTGTACTCTTTTCCATCGAATACTGCCTGGCCTGCTGAGTACCTCCAGCATTTTGTGTACGTTGCTTGGATTTCTAGCATCTGCAGATTTTCTTTTGTTTGTGTTAAGATTTGGGATTTTTTTTACATAGCTGTACAACATGTTGTTGTGAGTGCATGTGGAATAGAGTGTACAATCTGGTCGTCATACTGTAGAAAGGATGTAAATAGGCAAGAGAGGTTGCAGAAAAGAATCTCACAGGTGTAGCCAGTGCTTGAAGGATTGAGTTACAAGGAATAATTGGATAGATGAGAACTGTTTCCCCTGGAGTGTAGAAGGCTGCAGGGTGATCTAACGAAGGTTTATAAAATGATGAGGGGCAAAGATATGATGAATGATCAAAATCAGAATCAGATTGCATCAATATGTTGGGCCCAGGATACAACTACTGAGATGCTGAGGTCCAGGAACTTGAAATAGAACATAGAACATAGAAAACCTACAACACAATACAGGCCCTTCAGCCCACAATGTTATGCCGAACATGTACTTAGTTTAGAAATTACCTAGGGTTACCCATAGACCTCTATTTTTTTAAGTTCCATGTACCTATCCAGGAGTCTCTTAAAAGACTCTATTGTATCTGCCTCCATCCACCGTCGCCGGCAGCCCATCCCACGCACTCACCACTCTCTGCGTAAAAAACTTGCACCTGACATCACCTACTTCCAAGCACCTTAAAACTGTGCCCTCTCGTGTTAGCCATTTCAGCCCTGGGAATAAAAACCTCTGACTATCTACACGATCAATGCCTCTCATCATCTTATACACCTCTGTCAAGTCACCTCTCATCCTCCGTTGCTCCAGGGAGAAAAGGCCAAGTTCACTCAACCTATTCTCATAAGGCATGCTCCCCAATCCAGGCAACATCCTTGTAAATCTCCTCTGCATCCTTTCTATGGTTTCTACATCCTTCCTGTAGTGAGGTGACCAGAAATGAGCACAGTACTCCAAGTGGGTTCTGACCAGGGCCCTATAATGCTCACCCTTCCCAGTGCTCATCCTTCAGTGAGGGTTGGTCTGTGTGCTCCCAACTTCTTCCCAGTCAGAGTCACAGAGGAGGTGGAGGTTGTGGGGTGTGGTTAGTGCTTGGAAAGTACAGGGCATAGGTTTTACAGTGCAAGGAGAATGATTTGAAGGTTTCTCACACAGCATGTAGGTATCTAGAATGAGCTGACAGAAGAAGTGGTAGAGGCAGTACAATTGCACCATTTAAGGGATATGTTTAAAGAGATTGATAAAGATTGCCTTTATTTGTCAGGTACATTAAAACATACAGCGAAACACATCATCAGCATCAATTCCAATCAAATCAGCAAGGATTGTGCTGGGTAGTCATGCTTCCTCTGCCAACACAGGATGCCCCTAACTGCGTACAGTATCTTTGGAATGTAGGAGGAAACCAGAGCATCTGGAGGAAACCCATGCGGTCAATGGGAGAACGTACAAATTTCTTAAAGAAAGTGGTGGGGAATTGAACCCCATTCTTACAGTTGACTCTGTAATTGCATTACATCAACCGTTATGCTACTGGGCCATCCTAGTAGGGCAGTGGTGGCCAATACCAGAGGTTGCTCATTCAAGGTGAATGGAGGAAAGTTTAGGGGAGGTGTCAGAAGTAGTATTTTTTTGTACAGAGAGTGGTGGATAGATTCATGGAGAGGACAGATTTAGCTGGATATGGGTCAAATGCAGGCACATGAAACCAGTTCAGGAAGACGAGTTGGTTAGCATGGACTGAAGGGCCAGTCTCTGTGCTATAAGGGAAATAAAATCAGACGCATACACTCAGTGCCACTATATTAACAATCTCCCGTACCTGATGAAGAGGCCACTGAGTGTATGTTCACGACCTTCTGCTGCTCTCATCCATTTTCCTCAATGAATAATATGTTGTCATTCTGAGATGGTCTCTGCACACCACTGTTGTAATACATGGCTATTTGAATTACTGTCACCTTCTGATAAGTTTGGTCATTCTCTTTTGATCTTTCTCATTGACGAGGTGTTTTAGCCCACCGAACTGCCACCCACTGGATGTTTTTGGGGTTTTCTTTGCACCATTTTCTGTGAGCTCCATAGACTATTGTGCATGAAGGTCCAGGAGATCAGCAGTCTCTGAGATACTGTCTGGCACCAACAATCATTCCACAATCAAAGCCACTAGATCATATTTCAAAGATTCAAAGAAGTGTGCGATTATTATCAATGAATATATAAATTATGCACCTTGAAATTTGTCTGCTTATAAGTAGCCGCAATGCAGGAAACCCGAATAACCCAATTAAAAAAAAGACCAAAAACTACTGCGCAGGGATAGAGAGAGAAAAAAACATGCTCATCTTCGGTAGCACCGTCTTAAACCAGGAGATTCTATTTTGTCCCTATTCTAATGCTTGGTCTGAGCAACCACTGAACCCCTTGACCATGTCAGCATGCTTTTATGCAGTGAGTTGTTGCCACATGCTTGGCTGATTAGATATCTGCATGAATGAGCAGGTGTACATAATAAAGTGATAACTAAGTGTGCACTCCTTAAGAAACATATTCCCAATGAACTGCAGAGTCGGATTGGATTCCAGACCCTCCTCTTTCAAACAGAGCATTATCAACTGAGCAGGAACTGACTCTAGAAAGCTACTTGGGATGGTTAACTTCTCTAATGTGGAACGAATAAAGTGTTCACTTTACCACAGAGAATGAGATAGAGCTGTCGATTGCTGGAGATTTCAACAAATGACAATTGATTCAGAGTATTTACTCTTGTGGTAAAATGCATGATGCATACTTTCTATAGTCATATGATAATTATGTCTTTTCAGGATCTCTCTCCAGTTTACATAGAGGGAGCGAGCGTTCAAAAAAAGCAAGCAGGGCAATTGGCATATTTGGGGTGCCATTTCCTGGAGGAGACATTGGATTGAGCATTAGTACACTTGGGAAGGACCAATAAAAAGAAGTTAAGTTTCAGTGGAGCAGTCAGTATGCGGGTGAGCCAGTGTTAGAGTGGAGAGTAAAGGCTTTGGCTCGTAAAGGGTTTGGTGAGGAGAGGCACAAACCAGGAGTAGATTGCCTTTTTCATTATTTATTTTTTATTTTTTCTTATTGCACTTTTGGAGCAGTGGAGGTGCCAGACAGGACATTGAAATGCTCCTCTTGCAGGAAGTGAGAAGGTAGGGAGACCTTCAGTGTCCCTGACAACTGCACCTGCAAGACGTACATCCAGCTGCAGCCTCCAACCGACAATATTAAGAAGTTGGAGCTGGAAATGCATGAACTCTGGATCATTTGGAAGGCTGCCGAGTTGCTAGACAGGGCATGAAAGGTGGGGGAAGGGGAGAGAGAAACACAAGGTGATAGGTGAAACCTGACCTATCACCACCCTGACCCAACATTAGTCGGAGAAGTCAATCATCCTAAGTAGCATTCTAGAATCAGCTTCTGCTCAGTTGATAATGCTCTGTTTGACCCCTTTTCTCATCTCCAACTCTCATCCTCTACTCTCCCCTTCCCCCTCTCCCCTTCTCTCTCCCCTCCCCCTCTTCCCCTCTCTCCCCTCCTCCCTCCTCTTCTCTCTCCCCTCCCCCTCTCCCCTTCTCTCTCCCTTCCCCCCACCTTTTAAATCTGCTCCTCAGCTTCTTACCCTGGTCCTGCCAAAGGGTTTCGACCCCAAACATCAACTGTACTTTTTTCTATAGATGTTGCCTGGCCTGCTGAGTTCCTCTAGCACTTCGTGTGTGTTGCCAGCACAAGTGGTGGCTGCGAGGTCGATTTTATCAATTAGGAGAAATTTGAATAGATACACAGATGGAGGGCGGGGTAAGGAGGGCTATGGTCTGGGTGTAGGTTGATGGGTCTAGGCAGATTAATGGTTCAGCATAGAGTTGATGAGCAGAAGGGCCTTTTGTTGAGCTGCAGTGTTCTATGGCTCTATGACCCTGCTGAAAGTTTGTTGACTTAAAATGTTAATTCTGCTCTTTCTCCACAGAAGTTATCTGGACTTCTGAGTACTTCCAGTACTTTCCAGTTCTCACTTGAGCTTGCAATGTCAGCCAAAATCAGAGTAAGGAAAACTATCACTATTAGTATGGAAGTGTATTGAATTGGCATCTTTAAGCACCTGCAATAATAAAAAGCTGCAGGAATAGGCCAATTTCAATCAATATACATGCACAATTTGCACTTAGAAAGGCTGCGAGAAAAATTCAAGATCTTATTTAAATTGTTGACTGAAATGAGGAATGATTTTACACTGTGAGCATCTGTTCCAAATATGACATTCAATCAGGGACGATCATCAATACCTTGCTCTGCAGAACCTATATGAAAGCTGGCAATCAACAGTTCCCTCACCTTAAAGGGGTAACTTTAAGGGAACAGTACACTGGCCGTTTGCACAGGAACACAGGAAAATAGGAACGGTGTTGGTCACCTGGCCCTTCAAGCCTGCCTCATAAGGCATAAGGTGTGTTGGCCTTCATCAGTCAGAGGACTGAGTCAAGAGCGGCACGGTAATGTCGCAGTTGTGTAGAACTCTATTTAGACCACACTTAGAGTATTGCGTTAATTTCTGGTTGAGCCATTATAGTAAGATGTGGAAACTTTAAAGAGCATAGACAGGAAATTTACCAGAATGTTGTCAGGATTACAGAATGTCTTATAGGAAAGGTTGAGCAACCTGAACCCAAAGGCTATCAGTATCACTGCAGGGAGGTTTGTTGGGGAGAGTTTATACTAATATGGCAGGGAGCTGGGAACTGGAGTGATTGGGCTGAGGAACACACATTAAATACTGGAGAAACTCAGCAGGCCAGGCAGTATCAATGGAAAAGAGTAAACAGTCGCTATTTTGGGCCGAGACTCTTCATCAGGACTGGAGAAAGAAGGTGAGAAGTCAAAGTAAGAAGGTGTGGGTAGGGGATGAAGAAATACAAGGTGATAGGTGAAACCGGGAGGGAGAGAGGGGTGAAGTAAAGAGCTAGGAAGTCGATTTGTGAAAAAAGATAAAGGTTGAGAGAAAGGGGATTCTGATAGGAAAGGACAGAATACCATGGAAGAAAGACAAGGGGAGGAACGCCTGAGGGAGGTGATGAACAGGTAGATAGATGAGGAGAGAGAGGGAAATGGTGATGGAGAGGGAATGTGCCAATACAGGAAGTTTGAGAAATCACTGTTCACACCATCATGTTGGTGGCTACCAGATGGAATATAAGGTGGTGTTTCTCCAACCTGAGTATGGCCTCATCACAGCAGTAGAGGCCATGGACTGACATGGTGTAATGGGAATGGGGAGTGGGATTAAAATGGGTGGCACTGGGAGATCCCGCTTGTTCTGGTGGACGGAGCATAGGTGCTCGGTGAAGCGGTTTCCCAATCTACTTCGGGTCTCATTGATGTACGGGAGTCCACACCAGGAGTACCGGACACAGTATATGACCCCAACAGACTCACAGGTGAAGTGTCACCTCACCTGGAAGAACTGGTTGGGGTTCTGAATGGTAGTGAGGGAGGAGGTGTAAGGGCAGATGTAGCACTTGTGCTGCTTGCAAGGATTAGTCCCAGGAGGGAGAACAGTGGGAAGAGATGAATGGACAAGGAAGTTGCTTAGGGGCTGATCCCTGCAGAAGCTGGAAAGTTGAGAGAGGGAAGATGTGTTTGGTGGTGGGACCCCTTTGGACATAGCAGAAGTCATGGAGAATTATGTACTGGATGTAGAGGCAGGTGGTGTAGTAGGTGAGGACCCCTCCTGGGATAGGGTTCCTCATGACCTCACCTACCAACCCAGCAGCCTGATGATTGAGGATTGGGCAGATGCGATATGCGCACAGTGGGTGCAGTGTGCTGTAAGACTGTGAGAAAGAACAGGCAGATGTTGGAGGAAAATTGCAGCCAGTGGGATGAATTAAAGTGTAACATGGGGGAAAAATCGAAGAGGATGATGAATGCAGGATTGAAGGTGTTATATTTGAAAGCATGCAGTATACAGAATAAGGTACATGATTTTTTAGTGCAGATAGAGATTGGCAGGTACAATGTTGTGGGCATTATTGAGACGGTCAAAAATGAAATCAAATCCTTAGAAAATAGGTGACATAGCATCAATAGGTATACAATCATTGTGGGTAAAGTTAAGAAACTACAAGTGTAAAAAGACCCTGATGGTAGTTACATAGAAAAGGCATATAATGAGGGCAATGTTACAATAGTCATGGGGAAATTTCAATATGCAGGTTGATTGCGAAAATTGGGTTGGTGCTGGATTCCAAGAGAGAGAATTTGTAGAATACCTACAAGATGGCTTTTTAGTGCAGCTTGTCATTGAGCCCACTTGGGGAAAGGTAAATCTGGATTGCGTGTTGGGTTATGAACTAGATTTGATTATGGACCTTAAGGTAAAGGAACCCTTCTGAAGCAGTTATCATAATATGATAGAATTCACCCTACAGTTTGAGAGGGAGAAGTTAAAGTCAGTTGAATCAGTATTACAGTGGAGCAAAGGAAATTACAGAGGCATGAGAGTGGAAATGGCTGAAGTTGATTGGAAAAGGATACTAGCAGGGATGACAGCAGAGCAGCGATGGCTGCAGTTTTTGGGAGCAATCTGGAAGGCGCAGGATAGATACATTCCAAAGAAGAAGAAGTATTCTAAAGTTAGGATGATGCGATCGCGGCTAACAAGGGAATCAAAGCCAACATAAAAGTGAAAGAGAGGGCATATTATAGAGCAAAAATTAGTGGGAAGATAGTGGGTTGAGAAGCTTTTAAAAGCCAATAGCAGACAACTAAAATAGTCATAAAGAAGGAAAGATGGAATATAAATGTAAGCTAGCCAATAATATAAAAGCAGATGCCAAATGTTTTTCTCAAAATTACAAAGAGTAAAAGAAAGGCGAGAGTGGATATTGGACTGCTGGAAAATGATGCTGGAGAGATAGTAATGGGGGATAAAGAAATGGCGGATGAACTTAATAAGCATTTTATGTCAGTATTCACTATGGAAGATACTAGCGGTATTCCAGAAGTTTGAGCGTGTCATAGGGCAGAAAGGAGCACTGTTGCTATCTCTAAGGAGAAAGTATCTGGGAAGCTGAAAAGTCTGAAGGTAGGTAAGTCACCTGGAGTAGATAGAATATACCCCAGAGTTCTGAAAGAAGTAGCTGAAGAGATTGTGGAGATATTCATAAATATCTTTCAAGAATTACTAGATTCTGGAATGGTTCCAGAGGACTGGAAAATTTTAAATGTCAGTCCACTCTTTAAGAAGGGAGGGAAGCAGAGGAAAGAAAATGCTAGGGCAATTAGTTTGACTTGAAAGATGTTGGAGTCCATTATTAAGGATGAGGTCTCAGGGTACCTGGAGACACATGATAAAATAGGCTGTAGTCAGCATGGTTGCCTAAAGGGGAAATCTTGCCTGGCAAATTTTTGGAATTCCCTGAGGAAGCAGGCAGAATAGAGAAAGGATAGTCAGTGGATGTTGTTTACTTGGATTTTCAGAAAGCGTTTGACAATATGTGTACATGAGGCTGCTTAACAAGATAAGAGCCCATGGTATTATAGGAAAGGTGCTAGCATGGATAGAAAATTGGCTGACTTAGCAAAAAGTGGGAATAAAGGGAGCCATTTCTGGCTGGCTGCCAGTGACTGGTCATGTTCCACAGGATTCAATGCTGGAACCACTTCTTCTTACATCATATGTCACCGATTTTGATGATGGAATTGATAACTTTGTGGCCAAGTTTGTGAACTATATGAAGATAGGTAGTATTGAGGGAACAGGTCATCTGCAGAAGGACTTGGAGAGATCAGGAGAATGGGCAAAGAAGTGGCAGATGGAATATAATGCAGAGAAGTGTATGGTCATGCACTTTGTTGGAAGGAATAAAAGTCTGCTCTATTTTCTAAACGGGAAAAAAATTCAAAGATCAGAAGTGCAAAGGAACTTGTGTGTTTTTGTGCAGGGTTCCCTAAAGGATATCTTGCAGGTTGAGCCAGTGGTAAGGAAAACAAATGCAATGTTAGCATTCATTTTGAGAAGACTAGAATATAAGAGCAAGGATCTGATGCTAAAGTTTTATGAGGCATTGGTCAGACTGCATTGAGTATTGTGTGCAGCTTTGGGCCCCCTGTGTTAGAAAAGATGTTCTGGCGTTGGAAAGGGTCAAGAGGATGATTACTGGAATGAAAGGGTTAACATATGAAGAGCTTTTGATATCTTTGGGCCTGCACTCGCTGGATTTTAGCAGAATGACAGGAGATCTCATTGAAACCTACTGAAAATTGAAAGGTCTGGATGGAGTGGTTATGGGGAAGCTGTTTCCTTTAGTGGGTGAGTCTAGAACTAGAGGGCACAGCCTCAGAGTAGAGGGATATTTATTTGGAACAGAGGTGAGAGTGTAGTGAGTCTGTGGAATTCATTGCGACAGTCGGCTGTGGAGGCCAAGTCATTGAGTATATTTAAAGATGTGGTTGATAGGTTCCTGATTAGTCAGGGCATCAAAGGTTATGGAGAAAATGCAGGAGAATGAAGTTGAGAGGACTAATAAATTACCCGTGATGGAATGGTGGAGCAGACTTGATGGGCTGAATGGCATAATTCTGTTCCTTAAGTATGTCTTATAGTCTTTATGGCTTTTCTGTTTAGAGTGAAGGAGGATAAGAAGTGAATTGAGGTGTATAAGATTATGGAAGGCATAGATATTTGTCATCCAGCACTTTATTACCAGGGCAGCAGAGGCCAATACCTGAGGACGTCCAACTTTGCCAATCTTCTGGCACCAGAATTGCATGCCAATAACTTACTAACCCTGCCTTGTACATCTTTGGAATGTGATGTTCTCAGAGAGAATGTTCAAAACTCTTTACAGACAGAGATGGGAATTGACCTTTGTTAATGCAAAGGGTTATGCTAACCGCTACCGACAGAGCTAGAATCCTATAAGTAAGAAATAATAAGCGGAACGATTAACTCACTTTAGTAGATATTTATGACATTACTTATTTGTTAATCTAGTTGAATCACTTTTATGCTCTATGCGCCCATCCACTTAAAACTTGGTCAAAGTCAGCATCTGGCTAACCTTCTGACTGGATCGAGCCCGTTCTGACTGGAGGGATAGCCGCTGGGCATGTAAAGTCAGCTTATTCACCACTTCACATTCAGAAGGGATAAGTCCAGCCAGAGGGCCAGCTGAGTCCAATATGATCTAGCCCATTTGGCACATTTGACAAGTTGACATGCCATCAGTACTGCACTCATTTGCCATCCTACCTTGTGCATCAAGAGCTACAAATTCTATCAACTGAACATTGCTAAGAGCAATCTCTGCACACAGATTTTAAGGAGTTTTTACGTCCTCCTTCCTCCCACTGTCCAAAGGCATACCAGATAGCAGGTTACAAACAAGAGAAAATCTGCAGATGCTAGAAATCCAAGCAACACACACAAAATGCTGGAGGAATTCAGTAGGCCAGGCAGCATCTAGGATAAGAATACAGTCAACGTTTTGGGTTGAAACCCCTTGGCAGGACTGAAGGATTAGTAATTAGCAGGTTACAGTAATTGGTCATTGTAAATTGCCCTGTGGTTAGTCTGGGGATAAATCGGTGGGTTCCTGGGCAGTGCAGCTCATTGGGCTAGAGGGCCTATCCTGGCCTGTATCTTTAAATAAAATAAATAATCTACACTTAGACACGAGAAATTCTGCAGATGCTGGAAATTCAAGAAACACACATCAAAGTTGCTGGTGAACGCAGCAGGCCAGGCAGCATCTCTAGGAAGAGGTACAGTCGATGTTTCAGGCCGAGACCCTTCGTTAGGACTAACTGAAGGAAGAGCTAGTAAGGGATTTGAAAGTGGGAGGGGGAGGGGGAGATTGAAAATGATAGGAGAAGACAAGAGGGGGAGGGATGGAGCCAAGAGCTGGACAGTTGATCGGCAAAAGGGATACGAGAGGATCATGGGACAGGAGGCCCAGGGAGAAGGAAAAGGGGGAGGGGAGGAAAAGCCCAGAGGATGGGCAAGGGGTGTAGTCAGAGGGACAGAGGGAGAAAAAGGAGAGTGAGAGAAAGAATGTGTGTATATAAATAATGGATGGGGTACGAGGGGGAGGAGGGGCATTAGCGGAAGTTAGAGAAGTCAATGTTCATGCCATCAGGTTGGACGCTACCCAGATGGAATATAAGGTGTTGTTACTCCAACCTGAGTGTGGCTTCATCTTTACAGTAGAGGAGGCCATGGATAGACATGTCAGAATGGGAATGGGATGTGGAATTAATCTACACTTAGGGCCACTTTATTAGGTTGACCGGCACACCTGCTCGTTAATGCAAGTATCTATTCAGCCAGCCATGTGGCAGCAACTCAATGCATAAAAATATGCAGACATGGTCAACATCAGACTGGGGAAGAAATATGATCAAAGTGACTTTGACCATGGAATGATTGTTGGTTGGTGCCAGATGGGTTTGTCTGAGTTTTTCAGAAGCTGGTGAACTCCTGGGATTTTCACACATAGCAGTTGCTAGAGTTTGCAAAGAATGGTGCAATGGACAGAAAAAAACATCCAGTGAGCGGCCGTTCTGTTGGTGAAAGTGCTTTGTTAATGAGAGTGGTCAGAGGAGACTGGTTCAAGCTGACAAGAAGGTGACAGTAGCTCAACAGTGGTGTGCAGAAGAGCATCTCTGAATACATGCATGTCAAACTTTGAAGTGGACGGCATACAGCAGCAGAACACAATGAATATGCATTCAGTGGTGACATTATTAGGTACAGGAGGTATAATCACCAGGCGGGCTAGCTGAAGCAATGGAATATGAATGGTTAAAAAGGTATTTGGAGGAGATAGTTGTCTTCTCTAAATTGATTGTATGTGGCAGATGGATAACCATAGAGTGTGAAATTACATTTAATAACCTCCTTGCTATAGAGCTAATTCTGACATCAGAGCAAGATGAGATGGCCTATTTGCATTAATAATTACAGCTTGCTTATGCTGAGTTCATAGAATGGTGCTGAAATCCTAAAAAGATTTAGCATTGACAGTTGCTAACAAACCATATCTCTTTCTGCAGAAAAAGCAGATCTTATTTGTACCAATGAAGAATGATATGTTTCTTTAGTTTTAAATTATCGTCAAAAAAGAAGACTCATAAAAATTGGCTAGTTGAAGTAAAAAACTTTATTGTAAGTTGTAGGTTCCATGTTTTTGTTGACGTTGGGGTGATTATTCCGTAACATATTTATGTGTCTGGTCCAGTTAGGTTTCCAAATCAATAGCCTTCTGAGATGTTATTGGGGGGGAATGCGATATTTTAATTGTTAAAGAGAGGCAATATACTCTCTTGTTGCTGATGGGTATTTTCTGCCTTTTATGTGGCACTAAAATTACTTGCCACATGCCTAAATATGATCCATCTCTGATGCATGCTGGCACGGACTGGTTCATTGCCATGGTAATCTCGCTCCATAATCGAGGTCCTTCATTGCTGATAAAAATGTGGCTTCTCTTGGACTTCATTGAACACATATTCTGCCTAATGATGCCCACCAGTTGATATGCAAGAAAAGCTGGGTGCCACATATATCATTTTCAACTTCTGTGTCAATTTGCATTTAAATATATCTTTGCATTCTCCACTGATTTATTGGAGGGGAGCAGGCGCGGAAGGTGAGGGAGCTGAGTGGCCTCAGTCGTAGCGAGGATTAGGCCTCAAGCCGCAGTGTAACTTGCTTATGGCTGCCAGGAGAGAAGTGTTGGAGTCGGTGCACTCCACTGGGGGCAGTGTGGCTGGATGTCCAGGTTGGAGTCAGATCTGCCCCCACCCCTCTCCATGTTCGCTCGGCAGAAGACCAGCTGTATTGTGGTCGAACGCATATTTCTGCGGCTCGGGTCTGGACTATTATTTTTGCATGGCTGTAACTTGGTGATATCTTAATGTGCTTGTTATCTTGTATGCACTATCTGTGCTTTGTGCTGTGTGACTGTCGGTACTGTGTTTTGCACCTCGGTCCCAGAGTAATGCTGTGTCGTTTGTTTGTATTCAAGGGTATTCATGTACAGTTGAATGACAATTAAGCTTAAATTGAATTGAACAATGTCCCCTTCATTTAGATTAAATCACTTGTCCATGTAATTTTTAACAAAGGACACTGCTTGTGCTTCACTCATAAATTGCATTTTCCAATGTGGGTTTATTTCATTTGCCTTTTACACCCATCCACGATTTAGCAACATTTATATCATCTACAAACCAAAATTGACTTATTAATTTTGTATAGCAGCAAAAGCAATATCCTGTTTAAAAACCTCTCAGTCAGAAAAATATCAATTCATCACCATTTTTCCCCTCTGATGCCTGAGGCAATTCAATACCCAGTTACCATCAATGTAGAGACAAAAGAGAACGCAGACGCTAGAATCTGGAGCAACAAGAAATCTGCTGGAAGAATTTGTTGACAGATCCTTTCCTTCCACAATGTTGCTTGACCCACCGAGTTCTTCCAGCAGGTTGTTACACAATCAGTCCCTTACCACAAAATTCCTTTTCTTGTCTCCAGAAGGCAAAGGGTGGTTGTAGACAGTTTGTATTCTGCATGGAGGATGTTGACCAGAGGTGTTCCACAGGGATCCATTCTGGGATCCCTCCTTTTTGTGATTTTTATAAATGACCTGGAGGGAGAAGTGGAAGGGCAGGTTAGTAAGTTTGCTGATAACACAAAACTTGGCAGTGTTGCAGATGGTCTGGAGGGTTGTCAGAGGTTACAGCGCTACATTGATAGGATGCAGAACTGGGCTGAGAAGTGGCAGATGGAGCACAACCCAGATAAGTGTGAAGTGATTCATTTTGGTAGGTCGAATTTGAAGACAGAATATAATATTAATGGTAAACCTCTTGACAGTGTGAAGGATCAGAGGGATCTTGGGGTTCGTCTCCATTGGACACTTAAACTGCTGTGCAGGTTGACAGTGTTGTTTTAAGGCGTATGGTGTGTTGGCCTTCATCAAGCATGGGATTGAGTACAAGAGCCATGAGCTGACGTTACAGCTATATAGAACCCTGGTCAGACCCCACTTGGAGTACTGTGTTCCGTTTTGGTCACTTCACTACAGGAAGGATGTGGATACTACAGAGAGAGTGCGGAGGAAATTTACAAGGATGTTTGCTGGATTGTGGAGCATGCCTTATGAGAATAGGTTGAGTGAAATTGGCCTTCTGTCCATGAGCAACAGAGGATGAGAGGTGACCTGATAGAGGGGTGTAAGATGATGAGAGGCATTGATCATGTGGATAACCAGAGGCTTTTTTCCCCAGACATAAAATACTCTGCAGATGCTGGGGTCAAAGCAACATGCACAACATGCTGGAGGAGCTCAGCAGGTTGGGCAGCAGCCGTGGAAATGAACAGTCAATGTTTCGGGCTGAGACCCTTCATCAGGACTGGAGAGGGAGGGGGCAGAGGTCCTACAAAGAAGGTGGCGGGGGGGACGGTGGGAAGGAGAAGGCTGGTAGGTGCCAGGTGAAAAACCAGTAAGGGGAAAGATCAAGGGGTGGGGGAGGGGAAGCAGGGAGGGGATAGGCAGGAAAGATGAAGAAGGAATAGGGAAAAGCACAGTGGGTAGTAGAAGGAGGCGGAACCATGAGGGAGGTGATAGGCAGCTGGAGGAGGGGGCAGAGTGAATCTGGGATAGGGGAAGGGAGGGGGAGGGAATTACCGGAAGTTGGAGAATTCAATGTTCATGCCAAGGGGCTGGAGACTACACAGACAGTATACAAGGTGTTGCTCCTCCAACCTGAGTTGGCCTCATCATGGCAGTAGAGGAGGCCATGTATGGACATATCCGAATGGAAATGTGAAGCAGAGTTGAAGTGGGTGGCAACCGGGAGATCCTGTCTGTTGTGGCAGTTGGAGCAGAGGTGCTCGACGAAGCGGTCCCCCAATCTGCGTCGGGTTTCACTGATGTAGAGGAGGCTGCACCGGGAGCACCGGATGCAATAGATGACCCCAACAGACTCACAAGTGAAGTATTGCGTCACCTGGAAGGACTGTTTGAGGCCCTGAATGGTGGTGAGAGAGGAGGTATAGGGACAGATGTAGCACTTACGCTTACAGGGGTAACTGCTGGGTGGGAGATCCGTGGGGAGGGACGTGTGGACCAGGGAGTCACGGAGGGAATGATCCCTGCAGAAAGCGGAGAGGGGTGGAGAGGGAAAGATGTGTTTAGTGGTGGGGTCCTGTTGAAGGTGGCGGAAGTTGCGGAGGATAATGTGCTGGATCTGGAGGCTGGTGGGGTGGTAGGTGAGGACAAGGGGAACTCTGTCCCTTTTGCGGTGACAGGAATATGGGGTGAGGGTCGAAGTGCGGGAAATGGAGGAGATGCGGGTGAGAGCATCATTGATGACGGCAGAAGGGAAACCACGATCCTTAAAGAAAGCGGACATTTGAGATGTCCTGGAACGGAAAACATCATCCTGGGAGCAGATGCAGCGGAGACGGAAGAACTAGGAATAGGGAATAGCATTTTTGCATGTGGCAGAGTGGGAAGAGGTATAGTCGAGGTGGTTATGAGAGTCAGTGGGCTGGAGACAGACTGTCCACTGACATCTTCAATTAGCCCACTGATGGTACATGGAGCTTCGAAAAATAGAGGGCTATGTGGTATGGAAATTCTAGGCAGTTTCTAAAGTAGGTTACATGGTCGGCAGAATATTACAGTCCCTTCGGCCCATAATGTGCTGTATATTTCTATATTCTATGTTTCAGACTGAGCATTTCATCATTGTACCTATTTTATAAATTACCTTTTGACTAGTGTTCTGACTGCAGTATATTTATCAATGCTCTCCATATCGCAGCCACCACCCTGCGACCAGACATTGTCCTAGTGTTTGAGTCTACTAAGCAAGTGGTGCTGCTGGAGCTGACAGTCCCATGGGAAGATCGCTTGGAAGAGGCCTTTGAAAGGAAGCTCTCCAAGTACGCAGGACTGGTCAGCAACTGTCAGCAGGCTGGATGGAGAGCGAGGTGTCTCCCAGTGGAGGTTGGTTGTAGGGGATTCATAGCCCATTCGTCAGCCGGAGCCTTCAGCAATTTGGGCTTCGAGGGAGAGAGGAAGAGGAGAGCCATCCACAGTACCACCGATGTGGCAAAGAGGGCCTCAAGATGGCTGTGGCTCAAAAGAGGGGAGCCATGGAGTCATAAGTAGCTTGCCATCTGGACACAAGCTGGGGTCTGATCAGCTCCGGCTGGGTCGCTGGAAGAGGGTGTATGATGTTGAAAGACCCAAAACACCCGATGATTCCAGGAACATCACTGAAGATGTGTCTGGAGGCATCAGTAGATGTATGTACACAGCTTACACCCTGAGTTCATCAGTGACAGCCAGGAAAGACTGGGTGACAACCACGAAAAGAGTGGTGATGACTGGAGAGTCAGTGACAGCCCGGAGAGACAGCAACCAGGGCAGAACGGGCTGGCAACCCAATTTGTGTCCTCTTTCATCAAGTCAAACAGGAGGTGGATGAAATGGCCTACAGCTAACATGACTTCACTGTGGAAGCAGTTTGATGAAGATGTCAACCAAATTCTGGAGGCAACAGCGAAGGGAGGGGTTGATAGGAAGCTGCAAGCCATGACAACAATTATTGTCAGCATCGCAGCTGAATGGTTCGGAGAAGAGGAGAAGGAAGGCTCCAAAACACCCTTATTCGAAGAACCAAAGAGAATTGAGGATCCACAACATCAGGTAGGAGATGAAAACGCTGAAGTCCCAATACAAGGAGGCAGGAGAAGAGGAACGCATTGGCTTGGCCCAACTGATGTGCATACTACGAAAGAAGATCAGGGTGCTCCGCCGGGCAGAGTGGTATCGGAGGCGGCGTCGTGAAAGGGCCCGAAAACGTGCTGCCTTTATCACCAACTGCTTCTAGTTCACCAAGGAGTTGCTGAGGGAGAAACGCAGTGGGAAACTGGCCCTTAATTGAAAATAACCAAAAAAGAGTGTTATTTGATATTTTATATTTATTCTTTAATTGTTCAAATGACATCAATATACCTCCTTCATAACAGTCTCCTATACATCTTATCCCTTTTTGATACCAATTATATAAAAGTTGATTGTCCATTGTAAAAGGAATAAGTCTATTTTGAATCAAAGGTCTCCTTGCTAATAAAGATTTCTTTATTTCATCATCAACATTTATCTTATTCCATAAATCAATCAAATGTTTTAATATAAGAGATTCTTTCTTTCCGCGTATCCATTCAGATACCCATTTATATATAAAATCTTCGGGTGTATTTTCTCCTATCTTATCTAATTCTATTCTAATCCATGCCAGTTTTCGTTGGTCAAAAAAGATGCAATAAATCTAAGTTGATTTGCTTTATAATAATTCTTAAAATTTGGAAGTTGTAACCCTTCAAAGTCAAATTTCCATGTCAATTTTTCCAATGATATTCTTAACATCTTACCTTTCCAAAAAAATTTCCTCACACATTTATTTAACTCTTGAAAAAATTTCTGTGGCAGTTGTATTGGTAGTGTTTGAAATAGATACTTTAATCTAGGAAATATATTCATTTTTACAGCATTGACTCTACCCACTAATGTTATTGGTAACATCATTCATTTGTCAAGATCTTCTTGAATTCTTTTCAATAGTGATAAATAATTTAATTTATATAAATTCTTTATATCATTATCAACTCTTATACCTAAATACTTTATATCATTTATTGGCCATCTAAATTGAGTTGCTAATCGACATTGACTATAATCTCCTTTAGTAAGGGATAAGATTTCACTTTTATCCCAATTTATTTTATACCCTGAAACATTACCACGTTCTTCCAACCTAGAAGATAGTTTACGCAACAAATGCAATGTGTTTGTTAAATAAATCAAAACATCATCAGCAAATAAATTAATCTTATATTCCTCCTGATTAACTCTAAAACCCTTAATAGCTGAAGCAATTCTAATTAATTCAGCTAATGGTTCTATCGCCAATACAAATACAGCAGATGATAATGGACAACCTTGTCTAGTTGACCTTTCTAACTGGAATGGTGTTGAAGTTTGGCCATCTGTCACTACTTTAGCATTGGGATGAGTATTTAAAGTTTTAATGTGGTTTATAAAAGGTACTCCTAACCCATATTTTTCTAATACTTTAAATAAAAAATCCATTCCAATCAAACAATGTTATTGCCGAAGCCGAATAATTGAAACTTTAATTCAAAAAGGAAAAATTAAAAAATTTACTTCTTTTATGTATAATCTGATTCAAAAACAGATACTTAAACAAGGAATCCATAAGTCAAGACAATAATGGGAAACGGATTTGAATACTAATATTGATGAAACAAGTTGGTCAAGACTATGTCTTGACAGTATGACAAATACAATAAATGTTCGACTCAGATTAGTACAATATAATTTTTTACATCAATTATATATTACACCGCAATAAATAAATAGATTAAATTCAAACTCATCTGATCAATGTTTTCGGTGTAATCAAGAAATCGGTACTTTTTTACATTCTACTTGGTCCTATTCCAAAATTCAACCTTTTTGGATAAATATAAGAGTTTTATTGGAACAAATTATTGGAACTCAACTTCCACATAACCCTATATTATTTTTATTAGGTGGCATTGAAGAGATAAAACCAAAACTTAAATTGAATAAATATCAGAAAGAATTTATAAAAATTACATTGGCAGTGGCCAAAAAGGCTGTTGCAGTTACTTGGAAATCGGATTCGTATTTAAGTATGGATCATTGGAATAATGAAACCTTTAGCTGTACTCCATTTGAAAAAATTACTTAAAATTTAAGGAATAAATATGATACATTTTTGAATATTTGGCGCCCTTATTTACAAAAGATAGGATTGTATATGTAAGTGCTCCGATGATAAAGATGTCGGTCCTTTGGGGAAAGAAACAATTAAATTTATTCTGAATCCCATGGAGCATGTGGAGACCTTCCAATATCCAGGCAGTCTTTCTTTCTTTCTTTTTTTTCTGTTTTTTTTCCCTCTTTTTTTCTTTTCTTTTAGGTAGGGGTATGTATCGGGGGAGAAGGGTTAAGGGGAGGGGGGAGGGTAGATATTATTCTATGTAATCAGTTTGAAAATTGAATAAAAAATCATAAAAATAAAGAACTGCCCCAAACTCCTGCTGCATCTGTGGAAGATCCTGAGAATCTTCTGGTGAAGGGGGAAGATCCCAGAACAGTGGAGAGTGGCTGAAGGGGTGTGGATCCCAAAGGAGGAAAATACCACCCAGATAGACCAGTTCCGCATCATCTCCCTGCCGTGTGTCGAGGTGAAGATAGTCTTCAGTGTCGTTTCCAATCGGCTGTGCACCTACCTAGTAAAGAACACCTATATTGATACTTCAGTCTAGAAGGGTGGCATTTCAGGGATGCCGGGCTGTCTGGAGCACATTGGTGTGGTGACACAGCTCATCAGGGAGGCCAGAGAGAACAAGGGCAACCTGTCAGTGTTGTGGCTCGACCTGGCAAATGCATATGGCTCCATTCCGCACAAGCTGGTGCAGCTCACACTGACCAAATATCACGTCCCCAGCAGAATCAGAGATCTTATCGCTGATTATTACAGCAACTTCAGGATGAGGGACTTTCAGGAACAATTACATCAAGCTGGCATAAGGTGGAGATCGGCATCATCACAGGGTGCACTATCTCAGTGACACTGTTCTCCCTAGCCATGAACATGCTCACTAAGTCTGCTGAACCAGAGTGCAGAGGGCCCAGAATGAATTCCGCTCAACGGCAACCACCTATCAGAGCATTCATGGATGACCTCACAGTCACCACAGAGTCAGTCCCAGGCAGCCGGAGGATTCTGCAAGGGCTCGAAAAGCTGGTGGAGTGGGCCCGGATGTGTTTCAAACCTGCCAAATCAAGATCGATGGTGCTGAGGAAAGGGAAGGTGGAGAACAAGTTCTGGTTCAGCATCGTAGACACTGCCATCTCAACCATCACAGAAAAGCCAGTCAAGAGCTTAGGCAAGGTTTCTGACAGCTCTCTAAGGGACACGACATCCATTCAGGCAATCTACACCAAGATGGATGGCTGGCTGAAATCTGTGGACAAGTCTGGCCTACCTGGGAAGTTTAAAGCCTGGGTGCATCAGCATGGCATTCTTCCCAGAATCCTGTGGCCCCTCCTCATCTATGCAGTTCCGATCTCGACAGTTGAAACCTTAGAGAGGAGGGTTAGCAACCACCTCAGGAGATGACTGGGGCTGCCAAAGAGCCTGAGCAGCATCGCACTCTATGGACACCACAACAAACTGCAATTGCCCTTCAAATCCTTGGAGGAGGAATTCAAGGTAACAAGAGCCAGAGAAGTGCTACAGTATAGGGACTCAAGTGATCTGAAGGTGGCTAGAGCAGGGATCCAGGTGAGGACTGGCAGGAAGTGGAGGGCAGAGGAAGCTGTTTAGGAAGCAGAGGCAAGGCTGCGTCACAGGAGGCTGGTGGAAGTGGTCGCACGAAGCCGAGCTGGGCTAGGATCCTTTCCAACTCGCCAAGTGGACACCAGAGGGAAGGAAGGGCGTCGTCTAGTTCAGGAGGAAGTGAGAGCAGTAGTGGAGGAAATGAGAACCTGCAAGGTGGCGGGAATGAAGCAACAGGAAGGTTGGACAAGATGGGAGAATGCGGTTGAGAGGAAAATGACCTGGGCTGATCTTTGGAAAGCCGAACCACACCGCATCCAATTTCTCATCAAGCGAAGAACCCTGGAGCACACCCTCAGCAGCTGCGCAAGAGTACTTAGTGAGGGATGGTACCGATGGAGGCATGATCATGTCCTGAAGACCATCGCTGAATCCATCTGCGCAGGAGTTGAGTGGGCGAGGCGGTCCCAACCTTCCAAGCAGACCATTGCCTTTGTCAAAGCTGGGGAGCAGCCAATACCCGCCAAAAGAACATCTGCAGGCATTCTGACCTCTTCAAGGGACTAGCAGCTCTTGGTGGACCTCGAACGGCAGCTGAAGTTCCCCAACCATATCACAGCCACCACCCTGTGACCAGACATTGTCCTAGTGTCTGAGTCTACTAAGCAAGTGGTGCTGCTGGAGCTGACAGTCCCATGGGAAGATCGCTTGGAAGAGGCCTTTGAAAGGAAGCTCTCCAAGTACGCAGGACTGGTCAGCAACTGTCAGCAGGCTGGATGGAGAGCGAGGTGTCTCCCAGTGGAGGTTGGTTGTAGCGGATTCGTAGCCTGTTCCTTAGCCACAGCCTTTAGCAATTTGGGCATCGAGGGAGAGAGGAAGAGGAGAACCATCCGCAGTACCACTGATGCAGCAGAGAGGGCCTCAAGATGGCTGTGGCTCAAAAGAGGGGAACCATGGAGTCATAAGCAGCTTGCCATCTGGACACAAGCTGGGGTCTGTTCAGCCCTGGCTGGGTCACCTGGAGGAGGGTGTATGATGTTGAAAGACCGGAAAGACCCGATGATTCCAGGAACATCACTGAAGATGTGTCTAGAAACATCAGTAGATGTATGTACACAGCTTAGAGCTGAAAATGCTCTCTGAAGTCAATTTGTACTGAGGAACACCACTAGTCACTGACAGCCAACCAGAAAAGGCCCCTTTTATTCCCACTCACTGCCTCCTGTCTGTCAGCCATTCCTCTATCCATGCCAGTATCTCTCCTGTAATGCCATGTGATTTAATCTTCTTAAGCGGTCTAATGTGTGGTACCTTATCAAATGCCTTCTGAAAATTCAAGTAAATGACATCCACTGCCTCTCCTTTATCTACCATACTTGTTACTTCCTCTAACAGATTTGTCAGGTAAAACTTCCATTCACAGAAACCATGCTGACTTTGACTTATTTTATCATTAGTCTCCAAGTACCCAGAAACCTCATCCTTAATAATAGACTCCAACACTTTCCCAACCACTGAGGTTAGACTAACAGGCCTATAATTTCCTTTCTTTTCTCTTCATCCCTTCTTAAAAATGGAGTGACATTTGCAATCTTCTAGTCCTCCGGGACTATGCCAGAATCAAGTGACGCTGAGATGGAGTCTATCTGGTCCAGGTGACTTGTCCACCTTAAGACATTTGAGTTTACCAAGCACTTTTTCCTTTGTACTAGCAGTGGCACTCACTCCTGCTCTCTGACACTCATGGACCTCTGGCACACTGCTGCTAGTGTCTTCCACAGTGAAGACAGATGCAAAGTACCCATTAAGTTCATCTGCCATTTCTTTGTCCCCCATTACTACCTCTCCAGCATCATTTTCCAGTGCTCCAATGTCAACTCTGACCTCCCTTTTACTCTTTATATAATTGAAAAAAACTTTTGGTATCCTGCTTTGTATTATTTACCCTCCTATTTCAGCTTTTTCCTTCTTATAACTTTTTTAGTTGCCTTTTGTTGGATTTTAAAAACTTCCCAATCATCCAACTTCCCATTCACTTTTGCTACTTTAGATGCCCTGTCCTTGGCTTTTATGCAGTCCTTAACTTCCCTTGTCAGCCACGGTTGCCTACTGCTGTCATTTGAGAACTTCTTCATTGTTGGCATTATCCAATTTTTGACAAAATATTAAATTGGGGCTCTGTCTGCATTCAGTGAATGGAAAGGACCCACACTGGACACTTTATTGATGGAGCATCTTTTGGCTGAGATGTGCAAACTTCAACATTTGAAGTAAAGTTATTATCAAAGTACACATATATCACCATATTCCATATGCTACCCTGAGATTCATTTTCTTGCAGTAGAACAAAGAAATACGCAATAGAATCAATGAAAAGCTACACACAAGCACAGATTGCCAATCAACCTATGTACAAAAGAAGCCAAATTTTGGAAATTTAATAAAGGAACAACACTGAGAACATGAGCTGTAGAGTTCTTGTAAGTGACTCATAGGTTGTGGAATTAGTTCAGAATTTGAGGTGAGTGAAGTTACCATTCTGGTTCCGGAAACTGATGGTTGAAGGGTAGTAACTGTTCCTGAAGCTGTTGGCGTGGGACCTAAGGCTCCTGTACCTCCTGTACTTCCTTCCCAATGGTAACAGCAAGAAGAGAGCATGGTTTGAATGGTAGGGTCTTTAATGATAGATGCTACTTTCTTTAACAGCACACCTTGTAGAAGTGCTGAATGGTGTTAAAACAGTGGAAATGTTTCAGGTGAATATCAAAGATGCTGTTTTAGGAACTGGAGTGTTCTTCCCACTCTTAAGGTAATACTTATCCCCCAATCAATGCTAATTCTGCTTTTCTCTTCATTATCCTACTGTTGTTTATGGGGGCTTGTCATGTATCAGTCAGTGCTGTACTCGTTACTTTGCAATGTACGTATTTCACTGGCTCTAAAGCACTATGATGTGCTGAGGTTGAGAACGATGTTACAGAAATACAAAGCAGCACCTACAGTATGCTGGAGAAACTCAGCAGGTTAGGCAGCATCTATGGAGATGAATATACAGTTTTGGGCTGAGTGCTTCCATCAGGACTGGAAAGGAAGGGAGAAGATGCCAGAATAAGAAGGTAGGTAGAGGGAAAGGATTACAACCTAAAAGATGATAGCTGAAGCCGGGGCGGGGTGGGAGGGAAGGAGAGTGGTGAAGTATTTATTTATGGGATACAGCGCAGAATAGGCCCTCCCAGCAACCCCAATTTAACCCTAGCCTAATAACAGGACAATTTACAATGACCAATTAACTTACTGTGACAAAGGCCTGTCACTGATTACGGACGGCACATGGCTCACTCGGTAAAACACTCATCCCCAGCAGTAATAGTGACTGGGTCTGAAACAGAGCTGCTGCATGGAGATGTCTCATATAGAGACAGCAGCAACCTGCACAGTGTGCTGATGGTGGAGGATACCATCTTTAATTGGATAATTGAGTTAATTAGCTTTTGGTTGGTCTAGGGGGAGGGGCTTAGCAGTTATAAGCCTCAGGTTACCAAGGCTTTGAGGTTAGTTTTCTTTTGTGTTTAGTCTGAGGGTGGCTATATATATTGTTTTTTCCAGTTTTCATCTTGTTTTGAGGTAAATAAAAGCACCTCAATCTAGCTTTGTGACTCAAGCCATCTTGTTATGTTTCTTAAACAATTGACCCACAGTTTTTTGTGACACCTACCAACCATATATCTTTGGACTATGGGAGGAAATCAGAGCACCTGCAGGAAATGGGGGAACATACAAACTCCTTACGGGACAGAGGTGGGAATTGAACCCAGGTCACTGGTACTGTAAAGCATTGTGCTAACCATTGCATTGCATGCCTCCCAAGTAAGAAGCTGGAAGATGATAGGTGGAAAAGGTAAAGGGCTGAAGAAGAAGGAATCTGATAGGAGAGGAGAGTGGACCAAGGGAAAAAGGAAAGGAAGAGGGGAACCAGCAGGTGAGGAGAAGAGATAAGAGAGGCACCAGAGTGGAAAATATGAGAAGATAGGAATGGGAGTGGGAAATAATTATCTTAAGTTGGAGAAATCAATGTCCATGCCAGTAGGTTGGAGGCTACCCAGAAGGAATATGAAGCGTTGCTCCTTCAGCCTGAGCGTGGCTTCATTGTGGAAGAAGTGGAGGCTATGGACCAACATGTGAGAATGGGAATAGGAATACAAGTTTGCAGAACACAAGAATACAGAAATACAAAGTTTCCTTTCTAGGGCAAACTTACATTTTTACTAAAATCATGAGATTGAGTTTTCTGCCAAGCTTATTCACTGAGTGATTTTTCTGTATTTGTCCTGTTAGTCCAGTGTTCACTTACGTTGCCAAATTTATAGTTTTGGGCTCTGGTGCATCTGTTTTCCTATAGTTACAAACTCAACTAATAATCCGTCACAATTAATTTTTTTTTCAAGGGAAGTTTCAATTTGAATTCTTACTCTAACAATTTACATGAAGCCATGAATTAGCCTTGGGTATTGTGACGAGAATACACATAGATTAAGATGTTAGCTGTCCTGTGCTGGCACCAGTGGGATCAGCAGTTGGTCTGCCACCTGTCTTCAGGAGAAAGAGAGATAAGGAAAACAATGGAGCAGCATTTGGAGATGTTAATGAAGGGACGGGAGAGTTTAACGGAAGGAGAGCTGTCAAGATCGGCTCCCCCTTTGAACCCTGAACGGTTTGAAGTGATGAACAGGCAATACCCCAGCAGGGGGATGAAAAGGGACAGGTTCGCTAAGGCAGGACACACACGACACCCCGAGGTAACGAGACCCTGGAAGCGGTGCACCTCCCATAAGTCGGTGGGAAGTTTTGGAAGGCTGGTCGCGGGACCAAGCCATAGTCGCACAGGGTGGAAAGGCACGATCAGCGGGAACCTGGTGTGTGTGTCCGCCCTTGCCTGGGTGCCAGGTTCACCGCAGAGAAACGATCGTATCTGGAAACGGAGGGGTCACGGTCGGTGACCTCAGAAGACATCACAAAGGGTTCGCCCGAAAGCTGACTGCAAAGAATATCGAAGGTCTGTGTGGAAGCCGTTTGAATATTCATTCGTTTTGCTCTCTCTCTCCTTCCCCCCACTGTCCATCTCCCACGGCAGCGATTACTGCGAACTGAACTGAACTAAATTGAACTGAACTTTGCGTCACTTTGAAACTAGTCATTTACCCCTAGACAACGATAGAGCTTGATTGATCCTGTTATCTTAATTCTGTGTACATGTGTGTTTATCATTGCTGAGCTGTTGCATTTATTATCCGTTTGATTAGAGTACTGTGTTGCTTGTTTCTTTAATAAAACTTTCTTAGTTCTAGTAATCCAGACTCCAACTGAGTGATCCATTTCTGCTGGTTTGGCAACCCAGTTACGGGGTACGTAACAGTATATATTTAGAAATGCATGTACATTCAGACAGCTTTGCTGGTCAAGAATGAGTGAAAATGATGATCAGTGCGAATTCCAAGGATTAGGTCATCTCATAATAAATTGAAAGCAATCAGTTTCAAATTACCTCTTCTGAATGTTGTGTATTTTTAAACATCTCTATTTCTTCTCAGTGTTTCTAGTTGAGAAGACTGAGTGGAGATGTCTACTGAAACATTTGCCAAGATCACTTTATAAATGACTGCTTGCAAATGAAGCTATTAGAGTTTTTCAAAGTTAACATCTCCCAGTCTCTTCCTTACAGCAAACTGATTGAGATCATAAGCTAATTCTTGATCAAGTGAGGGATTACACACCAACGACTTTCAAAGCTCAAGTACAAAGTTGATCACCTAATTCTGACTCATGCACAATGGAAAATCTCAAGCGTCTGCGAAACCAGGAAAGGAAATTTATGCAGTAATGTGCAATTAGTGGCCATTTTATTTGGTACTGCCTGAACGTAATAAACTGGCTGTTGAGAGTATTTTTGTGGTCTTCTGCTGTCGTAGTCCATCCACTTCAAGGTTTGAAGTTGTCTTCAGAGATGCACTCTGCACACCAATGTTGGAACACATGATTATTTGGGTTACTGCAGCCTTCCTGTCAGCATGAACCAGTCTGGCCATTCTCCTCTGTCCTCTCTCATAAACAAGGCATTTTTGTGCACAGAACTGCCGTTCACTGGATTTTTTTGTTTTTCGCACCATTCTCTATAACGAGAATGCTGTGTGTGAAAATCCCAGGGTAGTTTGAGTACCTCAGCCACTTCTGAGATATTCAAACCACCCTGTCGGGCACCAACAATCATTCCACGGTCAAGGTCACTTAGAACACATGTCTTCCCCTTCCTGATGTTTGGTCTGAAGAACAATTGAACCTCTTGACCACATCTTCATGCTTTTCTCCATTGAGTTGCTGTCACATGATTGACCGATTAGATATTTGCATTAACAAACAGGTGTCCTACGTACCTATAGTGTACCTAGTGGCCACTGAGTATAAAGCTCCATTGATTGGACAGATTACTCCAGGATCTTTCCCTGGTTCCCATCCTCTGCAAAGTCGATTGCAAGTATGTTGGTTAAATTCCAGCAAAATGCTTATTATGTGTAATTCTATATCTGTAATGCATTATGTATTCAGATGAAATATTTGTTTTTTGTTTTGTTAATGCTTCCCACTTTGGTTGAACATGTCTCTAAAACATAGTTTGGATGAGCTGCAATTTTCTTCAGCTGACATGCTGGTATTACATAACAATCCAGACGGCATTTGTGAAGGTGAAATAGTTTGTTTTATTTCAGAAAAGCCTATTTGGTTCACTGTGGTCCTTTAAGAAGAATATTTTCTCTTCATACATGCTTAACTTTTAACTGGTGCCGAAAGTGGCTACTGGAAATTACCGCAATGCCCCTAATAGGTAAATGGTAGGATCTGGGGATGGAGGTTATGATGGGAATGTGGGAAAAATGAAATAGATTTGTATAAAAATAGGTGCTTAATGGTTGGCAAGTACAGAGGGTCAAAGGGCTTAAAGTCACTTAAAGTCATAGAGTTATACAGGATGTAACTAGGTCCTTGTTACTATGTTGTATCCCTCTGGGACGCTTATTACCTTATGAAAACCAAAACTGCGTACAATACTCTAAATGCAGTCGCATCATTTCCTGTTAAATTACATAAACTCAAGAAACTTTTTATTAGAAATCCCTCACAAAGAAAGGACAAAGTTCTATTACATTTCATAATTGGTGTCCTAGGAAAACAGTCGTACAGCATCGAAACAGGTCCTTTTCACAGCATCCATGCAGACCAAGATTCTCATCAAAGCAAATCCCACTGACTGGATCTGCAAAACTCTCATCAAAGTGCATCCCACTTACTGAGTCCATTGTTGTTTACCATCTATATTAATGATTTAGATGACAATTTGGTATACTGGATGATGACTCCAAGATTGGGGATGCAGTGGATAGTGAGGAAGGTTATGAAAACTTGCAAAGTTGTCAGGTCCAGCTGGGAAAATAGGCTGAGAAATGGTAGATGGAACTTAATGCAGACAGATGTGAATTGTTGTACTTTGGGAAGACAAACCGGGGTAAGATTTACACAGCGAATGTTCAGGCATGGATGTGTGTGGTAGAAGGAAGGGATCTGGGAATACAGAACCATAATTGCTTGAAAATGGCTTCACTGGTGCATAGGTCCTGATAAGAGCTTTTGGCACATTGTCCTTCATAAATCAGGCACTGAGTACAGGAGTTTGGATCACAAACACGAGAAAACCTGCAGATGCTGGAAGTCCAAAGCAACACTTTTCCTGTAGATGGATGACTGGAACTGCACATAATACTCTAAATTTGGCCTCTGCAATTTCTTATGTAATGTCAAAATAACATCCAAGTTCCTGTGCAACACACACAAAATGCTGGAGAAACTCAGCAGGTGAAGCAGCATCTATGGAGAAGAGTAAAACAGTCAACATTTCGGGCCAAGACGCTGATGAGGGTTCTCCGCCTGAAAGGTCAGCTTTTACTGTTTTCTATTGATGCTGCCTGGCTTGCTGAATTCCTCCAGCGTTTTGTATGTGTTGCACAGGAACCTGGATGTTATTTTGAAATTGCAGAGGCCAAATTTAGAGTATTATGTGCAGTTCCAATCATCCATCTACAGGAAAAATATTGGTAAGCTTGAAAGAGTACGAAGAAAAAATTACAAGTAAATTACTGGAACATGAGGTTCTGAGTTATAGATTTGAATAGATTTGGACATTGATCCCTGTAGTGCAGAAGAATGTAGGGAGATCTTACAGAAGTTCACAAAATTATGGATATATGGATAGGATGAATGCATGCAGGCTTTTTCCCCTGAGTATGGATGAGACTACAATTAGAGCTTATAGGTATCAGGTGAAAATTGTAGTATTTCAGAGAAATCTAAAGGAGAACTTTTTCCATTCAGAGTGGAATGAGCTAATAGCAGAAGTGGCAGATGTAGGTTCAAGTGTAACACTTAAGATAAGCTTAGATAGGTACATGGATAAGAGAGGTGTGGAGGGCTGAGGTACAGATGGGACTAGACAGAATACCAGGCTGTCATGTAGTAGATGGGCCAAAGGGTCTGTTTCTGTGCTGTAGTGCTCTATAACCTGCATTTGGCCCATATCTCTCTGAACCCTTTCAGTCTCTGTACCTATTCACCCTCGAAATGAATTTGAAATGGTATCCTACTACCAGCTCCCTTTGTTTCAACAATCCATTCAGATAATTAATTAATCTTGGCTCAGTCCACAATACTACATCTAAGATAGTCTTGACTGTAGCTGATTTCTCAAAATATTGGTTCTAAGAAACCACTCAAACACATATTGTTTCTACGATACCAAGGCCATCCATTCCTGCCAGACCTTGCTTGTGCAATCTATATGATAATTAAAATCATCCATGATTACTATAGAACCTTTATTACAAACCCCCATAATTTCTTGATTTGCCCTATGGTATAGTTACTTTTCAAGGGTAAATAAACTATTCCCATGGGTGACTCATTGCCTTTACAATTTCGTATCACCTCCCTAACTAATACTTTCTTTGCTGAATAGTATTAAATGCCTTGAGCTTCTGAACTAATGTCAATCCTCGTCAAATGAGTGAAGTTATGCTATATTAACAAAACTACTCCCATCTCTTTTTCCTTTCTGTGAAATACCCTTAAATATTCTGTTTCCAGCCATGGAAACAGAAGGGGAGGAGCTTAGGAGAGTTAATGGTGCCAACGGTGGCTCCTTCGCTTGCATCTTTGGAAACAGCTCTATTTCCATCTTTAATTCTCTATTTTCCTCTTTCAGGGTTCTTTTGAAGACCCTGACCTGGAGTTACACGCTGACTATGGTCCTTTACGGGAATGGAACCCGCTCTCAGGGTTTCACAAATGGCCGTTGTTCGGCATGCCAAGGTCTTGGACTAAGAGCTTCGCTCACCTTTGGAGGACTGTGATTTTGTGGCTCTGGAGATGGTGGGGGGGGCGGGGTTGGAATCAGAGATCGGTGCCTCTGCAGGAGATTAGTGTGTTATTGGAGTCGGAATATCTCTGGCTGTGTGCCGAGAGAACTAAGATCTTTGGGCACAGAGCTCGGGTAAAGCGACGCAACGGACTTTTAACATCATAAACCAGTGAGTTGTTTGTTATGTCTCCCCTCTTACTGTGAAATGGAGACATCTCTTTCTCTCTTATTAGGGAGAGAGAGCCTATGGTATGTTGAATACCGGGTGAACGAGTAGTCTTGGGAGTATTGCAAGTCTGTGTCTGTGCTGTTGCTTTGCTCACACTTGAGTGCTCGGTGGCAGGTGCCAATGATTTATTTTTGCTAGGAGAGGGGGGATTGTTGCTTGCTGCTGTTTATGTACAGGAGGGAGGAGAGCTGGGGGGGACTTTAGGGTTCTAACATTTAACTGTCTTTCATTCTTTGGGGGCACTTCTCTGTTTTCATGGATGGTTGCAAAGAAAAAGCATTTCAGGATGTATATTGTATACATCTCTCTGACATTAAATGTACCTTTGAAACCTTTGGTCACCTTGCAACTACATATCTACTGACACAAAAGCCTGCAGATAGTGGAATCTGGAGCAAAAACAAAAAAGAGCTGCTGGAGGACCACAGTGGGTCAGGCAGCATCTGAGAAGGGAAAGGGACAGTCAATATGTTTGACAGTTAATCTAGACTAAAGGAAACATAGACAGTGTTAAGCGCTGCAAAGCAATAATGACTCACTACTTCCTACATACACCAAGATCCAAAGCATTCACTGGCTGAAAGGACTTATGCGATATGTCACTCAAATGCTAAGCAATAATATATCCAGCAAGGGTGATGATGACTTCCTACTCATAACATTCATTGGTACACCAGCATTTATACCCCGGGGTAGAGCCATCATTGAACGGATGACTGAAGAAGTCCATTCAGCCTGTTGAACATTTAGCCTGCTTCAGCTCTAATCAAGAGGAATTCAGTTATTTCCATTCCCTCAGCCTTTCTCCATAATCTTATATTTATTAATCTTTTAAATATTTATAATTTCTTTTAAGAAAGCCATGATTGAATCAGTCTCCATTTTAAAAAAGCAAATAGTCTCATAACTTTTCACAATGTGAAAATGGTTTGCATACTATCACCCTTCTCCTGGTTGACAGGCACCTGTTATCACCATCCTTCATCTCCAAAAGTTACAGTTTTCCTTTGTTGACTTTGAATAGGTTCCTGTGATTCTGAAGACCATTCCATCAACCTCCTTGCCCTGAGGGAAGCAGCCCGTCTTTTCCACTCCACCAGGTAACTGAAGCTCCTGAGCTCCAAGACCATTTTAGTAAATATCTTCTACAAGTCCTCAAGGACTTTCTGATTTCTTCCTGTGGTGTGCTGTGCTGAAACGGGTACAATTCTATAGTTTGAATAGGTTAATCATAACCTTTGCAATCTATGCCTTTCTTACAGGATTCAGTGTTTTCCCCAAAGTGTCTATGTACATATATAGCCAGATCCCTTTGTCCTGGCATTCCATTCATGTTATATCACCTTTCCTGAGTTTTCAGTTTGAAAGTACATTACTTCATATGGTGTGCTGAAATGTATTTGCTCTATCATTGTTCTTTTACTCTTCAGTCTATCCTGCATACTCAAGTCCAGGAATATATATTGAGAAATACTGTACTGGAATACTGAATGGGAACAGGCCATTCACCCCATGAGATCTAGTATGAAGCCAATCCAAACTAATCCCATCTGCCTGCACATGGTTTGCTTCCTTTCATTTCCTGCCTGTCCATGCGTCTCTCTCAGAATCTCTGAAATACTGCTCTCCTATCGCCTTCCGCCATTTCTGGCAGTGCATTCCAACTAAATTAGGAAATGTGAAATATTATAAAATGAATGCCATATCAGAAAGATCCATGTGAAAAAAAACTTGTTTCTGAAATCTTTACACTTTCTCCCCTTTGCTTTAAACCTATGTTCTTTAGTGTTTGAAATTCACATAATGGGAAATAGAGTCTGTCTGCCCTACTTATATGTCTCATAATGAATCCTGATGAAGCTTTGACCATCTGTATCCTCCCATTGATGCTGCCCGACCAGCTCTGTTCCTCCAGCACTCCGTGTGTCTCCAATCATTTATGTGCTATTACAACTCCCCATCATTTCACATGCTTCTATCTACTACAATCACTCCTACTACTCTCCGTGCAATTTAAGTCTCCCATAAACGTTCTGCCTCTCACTTTGTTACGCTTACTAGCATTTGATGTTTTCACCCTGGGAAGAGAACTTTGACAATCTGTGCTGTCCTTGCCTCTCGTAATTTAATATCATTCTAGCAAGTCGCCCCTTCAGCTTCCAACACGCAGGAGAAAATGCAAGTTTGTCCAACATCTTCTTTTAGCTGAAACTCTCCAGTCCAGGAAACATGAAGTCGCAGAGTCATACAACACTACAGCACAGAAACAGGCCCCGAGGGCCATCTTATCCATGCCAAGCTATTAATCTTCCTCGTCCCATCGACCAGCTGTACCCTCAATACCCCTTCCATCCAAATTTCTCTTAAATGTCAATCCACCACTTCCGCTGGCAGCTCATTCCACACTCTCACCACCCTCTGAGTGAAGAAATTTCCCCTCATGTTCCCCTTAATCATTTCCCCTTTCACATTTAACTCATGACCCATGCTAGTCTCAGAGGTGGAGAGGGTCAGAAACTTTAAAATCCAGGGAGTTACTATCTCAGAGGACCTTCATATAAATGTAATTGCAAGGAAAACATATTAGCACTTCTACTTCCTTAGGAGTCTGTGGAGATTTGTCATGACATTTAAAAACTTTAACAAACTCCTATACATGTGCCAAATGCCTGTGAATGGAAGATCCTACAAAAGGCGTTGGAGTGTGGCCAAATGGTTAAGGTGTCGGGCTGGTGATCTGAAGGTCGCTAGTTCGAGCCTCAGCTGAGACGGCATGTGTGTCCTTGAGCAAGGCACTTAACCACTCATTGCTCTGCAATGACACCGGTGCCAAGCTGTATCGGCCCTAGTGTCCTTCCCTTCGACAACATCGGTGTTGTGGAGAGGGGAGACTTGCAGCATGGGCAACTGCTGGTCTTCCATACAACCTTGCCCAGGCCTACGCCCTGGAAACCTTCCAAGGCACAAATCCATGGTCTCACGTGACTAACGGATGCCTATTATTAAAAGGTAGTGGATTTGGCAGTTTATCATGGGAGAAGCCCTTCCAAACAATGAGCACCATCTACATGAAACACTTTCATAGCAAAGCAGCATTGATCATCAAAGCTACTCACCACTCAGGCCATTCTCTTTTCTTGCTGCTGCCATCAGGTGGAAGATACAAGTGGCTCAGGACTCACACCACTAGGTTGAAGAGCAGTTACCACCCCTCAACCATCAGTCTCTTGAACAAAAGGGGATAACTGCACTTATCTATTGAGATGTTTCCACAGCTAATGATTTCACTTTAAGAACTCATTATCTTGTTATTTCATGCTCTCATTATTTATTGTTATTAATTTATATTTACATCTGCACAGCTTGTTGTCTTTTTTGCTCTTCTTGATCTTTCATAGATTCTGTTATAGTTACAATCCTATAGATTCGCTGAGTATACCCACAGGAAAATGAATCTCAGGGTTGTATGTGGTGACATATAAGTACCCTGATAATAAAGTTTACTTTGAACTTTGAACCCAACCTCAGTAGAAAAAGCATGCTTGCATTTAGCCTGTTTGTATCCCACATAATTCTGATAACTCTCAATTTTCCCCTCATCCTCCTATGCTCTAGGGAATAAAGTTCTAAGCTATTCAACCTTTCCCTATACCTCAGGCCCTTAAGTCCTAACAACATCCTTGTAAATTTTCTCTGCGCTTTTTCAATCTCATTGACATCTTTCCTGTGGGTAGGTGACCAGCACTGTATTCGATGCTCAAAATCAGCTTCATCAATGTCTTAAACAACTTCAGCATTACATGCTAACTCCTGTACTCAATGCTTTGATTTATGCAGGCCAATGTGCCAAAAGCATTCTTTATGATCTTATCTACCCTTGACGTCTCTTTCAAGGAATTCTGGATCTGTGTTCCCAGATCCCTCTGTTCTAATACACTCCTCAGTGCCTTACCATTCACTGTGTAAGTCAAACCTTGGTTTATCCCCCATACAGCAACATCTCACACTTGTCTACATTAAATTCCATCTGCCATAATTCAGGCCAGTTCTCCAGCTGGTCTAGATGCCAGTCCGAGCTTTGATGATCTTCTTTGCTGTCCACTACAACCCCAATCTTGGTGTCAATGCAAATTTGCTGATCCAGTTTACCACATTATCATCCAGATTGGTGATGTGGATAACAACATCCTGACAGATCTCTTCTGCACCCACTCCAAAGTTTTGATGTTCTTCCTGTTATGCAGCATCGGGTACTCTATACAGTCCTCTAAGTGAGGCCTAACCAAAATGTAATACAGCAGCAACATGACCTCCAGCCTATTTTATTTGATACTTCAACCAAATGAAGGCGGGTATGCCGTATGCCTTCTCCAGCACCCATCTATTCATGTTGCTACATTGAGGGAGCTGCAGATGCTCCAAAGCCCTGGGCCAAGTCAGAATCACACCCTTTCACCACATCCTCTGTCTTCCACCTGGTCTATATGGATCATGTAAGCCTTAGTTTTCTGGAACAGTCTACCATGAGAGATGTTCTCAAATGTTTCACTAAAGTCCATGTACACAACATCCACTGCCCTACCATCATCGAACCTCATCATCACCTACTCAAAAAACTGAAGTTACTCAGTAATTTTCTAGTTTCTCTCTAATCCCCTTGTTAAATGTTCGCTCCAACTGTAGGAACACTACCTCTGCAGTGTGTAGCATCTATAAAGTGGACTGCAGTCACACATTGAGGCTACTTTACCAACATCCTGCAAACACCTGTATCTTAACACGAATAGGTGGGTAATAGACCTCTGGTAATCTTGCAAAAGACAACTTGCAAGTTCCCTCAAAGCCACACATTATCTTCGCTTGGAAATTTATTGCCATTCCTCATCTTTCAACTAATCTACTGTAGTGTGCAAAAGTCTTAGGCAGACACGCTCTATATATATATGCTTAAGAGTTTTGCACAGTACTGTAAATTCTGGAATACATTGCTCTCTAGCTCCATGGGAGGAATTTTCACCAGTAGGACTGCAGAGTTTCAAGGGGATGGGTCACCACAGCCATCTCAGGGTTAGTGACAATTAATAAATGTTGGCTTTTCCAATGCTTCCCATATCCTCTCTATGAATGAAAAGAAAAGCATGTATTTGTGGCATTGGTTGTGTCCGATCCCTATCCTCAGCATAGTATCCTTATACATATAAAAAGACTGCAACAAGCAGTGGTAGCTAATGATGATAGAAGCTTGCCATGCAGGTTAGAATTTCATATGTTTCTTTATTCTTAGACAGTCTGCTTTGCTATCATATTTTAACACTACTCTTCACCAGTGGTTGATAGTTGTAAAGCCATGGTTTACAGCCATTAGGCTCCTGAACCAGCATGGATAATTTCACTCAGTTCAACTTGGAACTGATGCCACAGCCTACAGACTCACTTTCAAGGACTCTACAACTCATGTTCTTGGTTCAAAGTAGATTTATTATCAGTATATTTGCCATATACAACCTTTAGGTTCATTTTCTTGCAGGCACCCGCAGGAAAATACAGAAATACAACAGAAACCATAAAAAAGCATACATAACAAAGACTGACAAGCATCCAATGTTCAAAATAGGACAAATTTTACAAATATTAAAAAAGTAAATGTAATAATACTGAGAACGTAAGCTGCAAGTATTATTTATTTTTGTATATGCACTATTTGTTTTCTTTTGCACACTTATTGTTTGTCAGTCTCTATTTATGTATACTTTTCATAAATTCTTTATTTTCCCATAAATGCCTACAAGAAAATGAAAATGCATCTCAGAGTATTGTATATTCAAAGAAAGTGTATTATCAAAGTACATATATGTCACCATATACAACCCTGAGATTAATTTCCTTGTGAGCATACTCAATAAATCCAATAACCATAATCGAATCAATGAAAGACCGTACAAACTAGGCATAAAACCAGTGTGCGAAAGGCAACAAACTCTGCAAATGCAAAAAGAAATAAATAATGATGTTAAATTAGCAATAAATATCGAGAACATGAGATGAAGAGTCCTTGAAAGTGGAAACACTTGGTTGTTGGAACATTTCAATGATGGGGCAAGTGAAATTCACTGAAGTTATTCCCTTTGGTCAAGAGCCTGTTCCTAAACCTGGTGTTGTGAGTCCTGAGGCTCCTGTACCTTCTTCCAGATAGCAGTATCAAGAAGAGAGCATGACCTAGGTTGCGAGGGTCACTGATGATGGATGGTGCTTTCCTGCGTGTAGATGTGCTCAATGTTAGGAATGGCTTTACCCATGATGGACTGGACTGTATCCATTATTTTGTAGGGTTTTCCAATTGTGGTCATTGGTGTTTCCATACCAGGCTATAATGCAGCCAGTCAATATACTCCCCACTACACATCTATAGAAGTTTGTCAAAATTTCAGGTATCTTGCCAAATCTTAGCAAACTTCTAAGGATGTAGAAGCGTTGCCCTACTTTCTTCGTAATTGCACTTAAGTGCTGGGCCTAGAACAGGTCCTCTGAAATAATAATACCAAGGAATTAAAAGTTGCTGACACTCTCCACTTCGAATCCTCCGATAAGGACTGGTCCATGGACCTCTGCTTTCCTCCTCCTGACATTAATAGTCAGCTCCTGACACTGAGTAAGAGATTGTTGTTGTTTTACCACTCAGCCAGATTTTCAGTCTCCTTTCTACTTGCTGATTCATCACCATCTTTGATTCGGCCTGCAACAGTGGTGTTGCCAGCAATGTGGCATTGGAGCTGTATTTAGCCACACAGTCATAAGTGTTAAGTGAATAGAGCAGGGGGCTAATTGCACAGCCTTGCGGTGCACCTGTCTGATGGAGATTGTGGAGGAGATGCTGTTGCCAATCTGAACTGACTGGGGTTTGCAGATGAGGAAATTGAGGATGTAATTGCACATGGAAATATTAAGGCCAAGATCCTGAAGATTATTGATTAGTCTTGAAAGGATTATAGTATTAACTGCCACGCTGTATTTGATAAAGTGCATCCTGATGCATGTATCTTTGTTGTCTAGATATTCCAGGGTTGAGTGAAAAACCAATGAGATGGCATCTACTGTGGACCTGTTGTGATGGTAGGGAAATTGGAATGGGTCCAAGTCGCTTCTAAGCAGGAGTGGGTATTTTTACTTAGACTTTGAGGATTTCCTGGCTCCAGCAAATGTTGCCATGCATTCATACACATGAGAACAACAAATAAGGAGAAGTACACTAGTGTCCTTCAATAATTCTGGACTTCTGGGGTGTTTCACACTGCAGGGCACCTCACAGACAGCTGTCATCATCATTTTCACTTGCTGTGTTCAACACAAATTGGTTCTTCTCGCAACACTGAGATAAGCAATGCAAGAAGAGACAGATCTGAAAGGACAGCAGGAAGACATCAAAGATGTAACATAAGACTATGGCTGTTTTGGGAGGGAATGCTTAAATATTTTGCCTTCTAGCTGGGATTCCCACTCATCTTTATCACAGCTAAGAGACTTGAGCAAACAAACAACAAAACCAAAGTCCTAAAGATGGGTCTCAGCCCGAAATGTTGACTATCTATTAATTTCCAAAGATGCTGCTTGACCTTCTGAGTTCCTATGGCATTTTGTGTGTGTTTCCTAACAAAACCCATTTCATAATTTGCATCAGTTTAAGGTATTTGGAGGGATTCCTGACATTTTCCCGAACTATTACACATTCCCTCATAGAAAAAGATTGGAATTATTGGTGTTAAGTTCCTTCTCTTTGATATGTGTGGGAGTAATACTGGAGCATTGTGACAGCTAAACACCATTGAATACTTATTACCACTGACATCGTTTTGATGTGGAAATTACAGCAGAAAGCACACAGCAGTAATCAGCCCTGCAGGACAATGGTACATGATGAAGGTACAATTCTATCACTTAAATACCAATCAACATTATAGTCAACGTTTGGAAATGCTAAACAATATTATTCTTACAGAAAACTTCAAGTGATTGGAGAGGCCTTTATTAACAGTACCCTGACCCACAGAACACTGGCACTAAAGCTTCTACGTACTTTGGTAATTTCTATTTATGGGTGAAATAAATTTTGTAAGTGTTACAAATTTTCAGACATGCACCATGAAATAGCTAATATTTTTTTCTATCGGCATTTGGTTTTCAGCCCTTTTCCCCTTTTGTAGTATACATTTCTCTGCCTTTATTGGTATAGCATCAGAGACTGGCCTGCTTCTCATTGAATTTCTTTGCTAAGCTCGAAATGCTTTTGTGTCAACAATCTTTTCTCCCATTTTGGTGTTTTGACTGAATTGAAATCTAGATTTATTTCACTAACTCGGGCTTTAACCCATTGTTTACCAAGAACCCCAGAAATTTGGATGTGCGAGCTGTGGTATTTTGAGAGACAATGGGATTTTACATTTCACAATTGTGGTATTTTGAGAGACAATGGGATTTTACATTTCACAATAAATGATAAACCCCCTGAAGGGTGCTAGAGAACAGCGGGTCCTGGGAATACAAGTGTACTGTTTCCCTGAATGTGGTGTCACAGGTAGACAGAGTGCTGAAGAAGGCTTTAGGCATATTGGCATTTATGTGTCAGGACACTGAATATAGAAGTTGGGATATTATGTTGTAGCAATTCAAGATATTGGTGAAGCCACATTTGGAATATTGGGTTTAGTTTTTTTTAGCCTGCCATAGGAAAGATGCTACTAAGTGAAAAAGAGTGCAAAGGAGATTTGTGAGGATGTTGCCAGGATTCGAAGCATCGAGCTATGGAGAGAGGTTGAGTAGTTCTTGACTTCTTTTCACTGGATGGTAGGAGAATTGAGGGGATATTTTATAGAAGGCTTTAAAATTATGAGGAACATAGATAGGGTTAATATGTAGAGTCTTTCTCCCAGGGTTGTGGAATCAAGAACTAGGGGGCATGAATTTCATGAGAGAGGGGAGAGATTTCATAATGGGGCCATTTTTGCACCCAGAAAGAAGTCAGTATATGGACTGAACTGCCTGAGGAAGAGGTTGAGGTGGGTGCATTACTAACATTTAAAAGGTACTTGGACAGATAAGCAAGGTTTGGAGGGATATGGGCCAAATACAAGCAAATGGAATGAGCTTGGGATGGGAATCTCGGCTGTGCTATATGACTATGATTCTAAATGGGAACGATCTTGTCTTCAACAGATTATTCATTTTCCTACAATTATCCAGCTTATAGATGTTTACGATACAAGTTTCTTATTGCTATTCAAGTGCTTATGAGGACAAGATTCTGAGAACTAATTTCTAGGAAAGGCACAGATATACTTCTCAATGACATGGTTTAGATTTATAGAATCATAGAGTCATAGAGAAATAGAGCACAGAAACAGACCTTTTGGTCCATCTAGTCCATGCCAAAACCATTTAAACTGCCTACTCCCATCAACCTGCACTGGGAGCATAGCCAGCCCTCCATATCTCTACTATCTATGTACTTATCCAAACTTCTCTTAAACGTTGAAATTGAGCTCGCGTGCACCACTTGTGCTGGCAGCTCATTCCACACTCTTGCGATCCTCTGAGTGAAGAAGCTTCCCTTCATGTTTTCCCTTAAACTTCTTACCTTTTGCTTTGTAAGGAGACTTCCTTACCAGCTCTCCTTAATAGCCCCACTGCAGTTAATGAATCACATTTTAGTAGCAGCTTCGTGGTTGGCAGCACTATAAGAATTTGGAAGCAGATTCAACTACACATTAAGGCCCCAAAAACTTATATTGACACTCCAATTTGTGACAATCATTCTTTTTTGCCTGGCCTGAATGATACTATTTTTCCTACCTGGAAACAGAGAGGCATCTGTAGTGTAGGTGACCTATATATTAATGGAAACTTTGCCTCATTTGAGCGGTTACAAGTAGATTACAATTCCCCTGCATCTAGTTTTTTTAGATATTTACAAATTCGAGATTATGTTAGGAAATATATACCTAACTTTGAAGTTTTAGACAAACATGAGTTCCTGGAGGCAATAAATAAATTTGATCCTATTACTCAGAGTGCAGAATCCTATTTTTATCAGATCCTACATAATGGAGCTCGGGTGAATACTGCAGGTCTTAACCAGGCATGGGTGGACAAATTGGGTATAGAGTTGACAGAGGAGGTCTGGGATGCGTGTTTAAAGAGTATACATGATTGTTCGGTCAACGTCAGACACAGACTTATACAGTTTAAAACAATACGTAGACTTCATTATTCCAAAGAAAAGTTGCACAGTTTCTACACTGATGTTTCACCAGTTTGTAATAGATGTAAATCTGTGAACAGTAACTTGTCACATTCATTCTGGTCATGTTGTAAGCTTTATGCATACTGGAAAAGTATTTTTCACAGTTTCTCTGAGGCTTATGGGAAGCAGTGGGAACCAGACCCGCTCATAGCCATCCCTGGAGCAACAAGCTCCCTATCTTCAGCCAATAAGTATAAAAAAAAGGCTATATTATTTGACATGGTGATTGTTAAGAAGTTAATCCTGCAAATGTGGAAAATGGACTCTGTGCCTATGTACGATCTGTGGCTGAGAGAACTGGCAAATACTTTACATTTGGAGAGACTGAGACCATATGGGCCCTTATTGGATTTTCTTATGGGGTGAGGATTGTGGTTTTTTGGTTCGGTGCATCTCTGCTGTGTATGTTTACTTTTGTCTTTATATTTTTCTCCCTTTTGCTGCTCAATATTTAACTAGATTTTGTTAAGGTTGTGGTTTTTGTAGATGTGCTGTTTTTTTTGTAATAAAAAAAAGAAATGAATACAAAAACTTCTTACCTTTCACCCTTAACCTCTTGTTGTTGCCCTACAACCTTTTGTTGTAGTCCCACCCAACCTGAGTGGAAAAAGCCTGCTTGTATTTACCCTATCTATCGCCCTCATGATTTTGTATACTTCTATCAAATCTGCTTTCAATCTTCTACATTAAAAGGAATACTGTCCTAAGCTATTCAATCTTCCCTTATAACTCAGGTCCTCCAGACCTGGCAACATCCTAGTAAATTTTCTCTGCATATTTTCAACCTTGTTTACATCTTTCCTAGGTGACCAAAACTGCACACAATACTCCAAATCAGGCCTCATCAACATCTATACAACTTCAACATAACATCCCATCTTCGCAGTCTGGGAGACCGTTTCGTTGAACACCTACACTCTGTCCACCAGAGGAAGCAGGATCTCCCAGTGGCCACACATTTTAATTCCACGTCCCATTCCCATTCTGACATGCCTATCCATGGCCTCCTCTACTGTAAAGATGAAGCCACACTCAGGTTGGAGGAACAGCACCTCATATTCCGTCTGGGTAGCCTCCAACCTGATGGCATGAGCATTGATTTCTCTAACTTCTGCTAATGCCCCTCTTCCCCTTCTTACACCATCCCCTATTTTATTTATTTATTCATTTATTATTCCCCCACCTTTTTTTCTCTCTCTCTCTTTCCCTCTCACAATCACTCCTTGCCTGCACTCCATCTTCCTCTGGTGCTCTCCTCCCCCTTTCTTTCTCCCATGTCTCCAGCTTCATTTCCCTTTAGCCGATCAACTTCCCAGCTCTTAGCTTCATCCCTCCCCCTCCTGTCTTCTCCTATCTTTTCGGATCTCCCCCTCCTCCTCCCTCTTTCAAATCTCTTACTATCTCTTCTCTCAGTTAGTCCTGACGAAGGGTGTTGGTCTGAAACGTCGACTGTACCTCTTCCTATAGATGCTGCCTGGCCTGCTGTGTTCTACCAGCATTTTGTGTGTGTTGCTTGAATTTCCAGCATCTGCAGATTTTCTCGTGTTTCACTTTTCAGTACTGTACATTGATTTATGAAGACCAATGTGCCGAAAGCTTTCTTTACCTGTGATGCCACTTTCAATGAATTATGTACCTGTATTCCCAGATCCCTTTGTTCTACCACATTCCTCAGCGCACGACCGTTCACTGTAAAAGACCTACCTTGCATGGTCCGACTTAAGTGCAAAACCTCTCACTTGTCTGCATTAAGTTCCATCTGCAATTTTTCAGCCTACTTTTCCAGCTAATGCAGATCCCTCTGTTAGCCTTCCTCACTGTCCTCTGCACCCATAATCATCTGCAAATCATCTGGGTATCATCTGCAAATTTGCTGGTCCAGTTAACCACATTATCATCCAGATCATAGATTTGTACCTCAATGGAATTACTGAAAATCGTTAAATAGCTGAAAAGTTAAGTTTTACTTGCTGGCACAGACAAATACAAACAGTTTGCTACATTTCCTACAATGGTTTTAGTTCACTCTTAAGTTATGGAAGAGAATATCATTAAACAACTTGTCAACGGTCACATCCTACTTCCCTTCATCATTCTGTCCTGTACATGAGATTCTCTTCTATCATGTTAGACTGTACAAAATGCCAGTCTATGGCTCTTAGACATTTGCTCTGTTTTCTATATGAACATTCCCTTGGCTCATAGGTATTTGCAAATCATAAGACCAAAAGACACAGGTGAAGATTCAGGCCATTTGGCCTATCGGGTGTGCTCTGCCATACTATCATGGCTGATTTATTATCCCTCTCAACCCCATTCTCTTGCCTTCTTCCCATAACATTTAATGCCCTAACTTTCTTTACTTTTTTTTGTTTCTTTTTGTTTTTTGTGCTGGATTGGGAGGATGGGAGTTGATGTCTTTTCTTTCATCAACAGCCAAGGTCTTTCTGTATTTAATGGCTATCTTGTGTAGACAAATATCAGAGTTGTATCGTACATGCATACTTTGATAATAAAATGGACCATCAAACTTGTTTTTGAACCTTTGAGATATCAAATATTTTAAATATACTCAATAACTTGGCCTCCACAGTCATTCATGGCAATGAATTCCCCAGGTTCACCACCCTTTGGCCAAAGAAATTTCTCCTCATCCCTTTCCTAAATAGATGTTCCTCCATTCTGAGGCTGTGCCCTCTGGTCCGAGACTCACCCACTATAGGAAACACCTTCTCCACATCCACTCTGTCCATTTCTTTCAACATTCAATAGGTTTCAATATGATCTCCCCTTATTCTGCTAAAATCCTGTGAGTACAGGCTCAGTACCATCAAATGCTCCTCATATGTTAACCCTTTCTTTCCTTCAATCATTCTTGCCAAACTCACTTGGACCCTTTCCACATGCCAGCACATCCTTTCTTAGATAAGGGACTAAAAACCACTCACAATATTCCAGTGTGGTCTGACCATTGTGTTATAAATGCTCAACATTACATCCTCGTCCTTAAACTCTAGTCCTCTTGAAATGTATGCTAACATTGCATTTGTTTTCCTTACCACCAACTCACCCTGCAAATTAACCTCCAGGGAATCCTGCACAAAGACTCCCAAGACCCTCTGTAACTCTGATTTTTGAATTTTCTACCCACTTAGAAAAATAGCCCACACCTTTATTCCTACTACCAAAGTGCATGACCATGCATTTCCCTACACTATATTCTATCTGACACTTTGCTCATTCTCCCAGCATACCCGAGTCATTCCATGAATTAGATTAGATTATGAGGACACTCAGTCCTCATTTATTGTCATTTAGAAATGCATGCATTAAAAAATGATACAATGTTCCTCCAGAATGACATCACAAGAAAACACAGGACAACCCAAGACTAAAACTTACAAAACCACATAATTAAAACATATAGTTACAACAGTGCAAAGCAATACCATAATCATAATTTGATAAAGAGCAGACCATGGGCACAGTAAAAAAAAAGTCTCAAAGTCCTGATAGCCTCATCATCTCACGCAGACGGTAGAAGGGAGAAACTCTCCCTGCCATGAACCTCCAAGCACTGCAAACTTGCCGATGCAGCACTACTGGAAGCACCCGACCACAGCGGACTCTGAGTCTGTCCGAAAACTTCGAGCCTCCGACCAGCCCCTCCAACACAGCCTCTCCGAGCACCATCCTCTGCCAAGCGCTTTGACCCCGCCCCGGCCGCTGAGCCACAAGCAAAGCCGAGGACTCAGGGCCTTCCCCTCCGGAGATTCTGGACCACACAGTAGCAGCAGCAGCGAAGCAGGCATTTCAGAAGTTTCGCCAGATGTTCCTCCATGCTCTCATGTCTGTCTCCGTCAAATCAGGATTGTGCACGGCACCCTACTTGACAAATAACAGACATCACCATCGGAGTGGGCCCTGCGAGCTGCGTTGCGCTGCCATCTTCTCCTCCCTCAACACAACCTGCCCCTCCACCTATCTTTGTATCATTCACAAACTTGGCCACAAAGCCACCAATTCTGCCATCCAAATCATTGTTACATAATGTGAAAAGAAGTGGTCCCAACACCAACCCCTGCAGAACACCACTTGTCACTGGCAGCCAACCAGAATAGGCCCCCTTCATTTCCAATTCTTTGCCTCCTGCCAATTGTCCAGTCTTCTATCCATGTTAGTAACTCTTCTGTAATCCCATGTGCTGTTGTTGAGTTAAGCCTCCTTGTCTTTCTTCCCGGACCTCCTGTCCCATGATCCTCTCGTATCCCCTTTTGCCTATCACCTGTCCAGCTCTTGGCTCTATCCCTCCCCCTCCTGTCTTCTCCTATCATTTTGGATCTCCCCCTCCCCCTCCAACTTTCAAATCCCTTACTCACTCTTCCTTCAGTTAGTCCTGACGAAGGGTCTCGGCCTGAAACATCGACTGCACCTCTTCCTACAGATGCTGCCTGGCCTGCTGCGTTCATTATAAAAAGGGTTGTGGTTTTGTGGAGTGCTCTGGCTTAGAAGGCAGTGGATGCGAATTCTCTGGATTCTTTCAAGAAAGAGTTAGATAGAGCTCTTAAAGACAGCAGAGTGAAGGGATATGGGGAGAAGGCAGGAAAAGGGTACTGATTGTGGATGATCAGCCATGATCACAGTGAATGATGGTGCTAGCTCGAAGGGCTGAATGGCCTACTCCTGCACCTATTGTCTATTGTCTATTAACTTTGTCAGGCAGGTGCTGAGGCTGGATGCACTTCATGCAATGTAGTCATCAGGGAGATCATAAAATACCCTGAAAACCTACATCTCAGAGGAGCAGCATTCCACTATCTGAACTACCATCCTCCCTACACTTGTAATACCCTAGACTTCTCAAATTTATGTTCTAGCCTGCACCTGTTCTCACCCAAGTCTGTTGAGCAAAAGCTTGAGCACTCTAACACAGCGGTCCCCAACCACCGGGCCGCGGACCGGTACCGGGCCGCAAAGCATGCGCTACCGGGCCGCGAGGAAATGATATAATTTGGCCATTTGAGTCAGCTGCACCTTTCCTCATTCCCTGTCACGGCCACTGTTGAGCCATTACGCATGCGAGGTCATTATCTGCGCGTCATCCATGTCAGCGCGGGAAGGAGATCAACTCCTCGAGCTTGCAGATGACGGTGGGCTGAAAAGTATGTTTGACGTAACATGTCTGCCAGCATTCTGGATCAAAGTCAAGGCTGAATATCCTGAGATAGCCACAAAAGCACCGAAAATGTTGCTTCCAACATATTTCTGCGAAGCGGAGCTTTCTGCAATGAATGCAACGAAAACTAAATTGCGGAATAGACTGGACATAAGGAACCCCCTTCAGGTATCGCTGTCTCCCATCACCCCTCGACGGTGCCGTCTTGTTGCAGGAAAACAAACCCAGGGCCCCCACTGATTCAGCGATATTGGTGTGTTGCAATGATTTTATATGTTCACGGGGAAAATATGCGCTGTGTATTTAATATCCAAATGTTACTTAAAATGTTATGATGCTATTGACTTACTTATATAACCATATAACAATTACAGCACAGAAACAGGCCACCTCTGCCCTTCTAGTCCATGCCGAACGCCTACTCTCACCTAGTCCCACCGACCTGCACTCACCCCATAACCCTCCATTCCTTTCCTGTACATATAGCTATCCAATTTTTCTTTAAGTGATAATATCGAACCTGTTTCTGCCACTTCTACTGGTAGTTCGTTCAACACTTACTTCAGGCTCCCCTGTCCTCCCCTGATAATTGACTTATCACTGTATTCATGCGAGGAAAATATGCACTGTGTGTTTAATATTAATTTTGTTAGATAAACCCTTTTAGAAATGAAACTGAGTGTATTAGCCACTTATCACCTATATTCCGGTCGTGATTAACACTCCCCCCCAAACAGAATCACTAAAAACGATTTGCAGGGGAAAAAAATCGGCAGGTGCACGCGTACACAGGTTACGCATGCGCACTGGTGCCCGCGCAAGGCTTCGTGGTCATTGTAGTCTTTCTCGGCGTAAACCCAACGTATTTGACTGCTACTCTTGTACTCTTGTCCATTGGCAACCCTACCTCCCCGCCACCCACGCCCCCCCCCCCCACCATGGGTCGGCTGCTGCACAAAAATATTGTCAATATTAAACCGGTCCGCAGTGCAAAAATGGTTGGGGACCCCTGCTCTAACACTACTCACTCACACAATGGCTGCTCCATCCAAACCCTGCTTCTTTTTATTGGCCCTTGCTAATGAATTCTAGTTGCTATTAACCCAAGCAGACAAGCCCCAACAAGCCTAGCTCTCATTTTAAAGCAAGCGCTGAAGTCCACAAGGAACTGTCTCCAACTCACTCTATGATCTTCCACTCTGCAGATAAAGCCCATCAGTCCCCACTCGCTTTTTATAACTGATGCATGAAGGTCCACAAAGAAATGTCTCCAACTCACTCAAACCATAACCAGCATAATAAATTTTGTAATTGATACCTTAAAGATAGTGATCTGCCATAATAAAGGAATAATGGTTGGAATTATTTAAATAGCAATTTATTTTCAATGCCATTGAATATCCACTTCACCTAGCAAAGGTACAGCTGAATGTTGAATAAAAATGGGACTATCCTCAGTTATAGAAATGAATAGACTTGCACAGCAAATGACCTTTTTATATGCTAAACAGCATTTTCTCCACCTTGAATAAAAATATCTGGTGAGATGTTTGAATTTAGAAAATAAGTTGTTACATTTCCTTATTTATTCTTTTCCGCTAAAGATGCCAAAGACAACATGTAATGCCCGACGTTTTTGACCACATCAAGGACCAATCACAAAATATATATGATATTTGCAGTGAAGAAAGATTGGGTAGTAAGCTTATGGAAGATATTAAAATAAAGCAAAATTTTTAACTTGCATAAACACCACCATTTGCAAACTCAGATCAGCCTTCAGCACTTTTGTACAGTAAATATTTCAGTAATATTGGAAGCAGCAGTCAATCCATACAGTGAAAGATCCCACTACAACACTGAGATAATGGTCCAGGTTTTGATGGGAATCATTGAAGATCCATAGAACACAGGTTCCTTAAGGTTGTTATAGATAGTGGGGGGTGTGGTAGTTGGACAAGCTCCCATCACCTATTAAATTCTCCCAGTGGCATGGGAGAATTCCCAAATAGCCTCTGAAAACCAAGCCCAGCTCCAGGCCTTCATGTATGTGCCTGGCAGAAGCATTTCTACTAACATGAGAAGGGACAAAAGCAGGTTATTAGCGTCTTAAAACTAGTCGCTTTGGGCAGATGGGGTTCACCAGCCATGATTCGCAGCTCATCTAGGGGAAGGAAAACTCTGATGTCAAACTTCCACTACCTTGCAGCCTATCTCCACTCATGGGAAAGGCTTCGGGAGTAAGCCCAGAGGAAAAATCCAGAGCTGGAGTCCCAAAAGCAGTCTTAGTTTGAGTTCAACGCTGGTGCCAAACTGTGTCAGTCTCTGCCATTCCTTTGGATTCATCAGCTGCATGGAAATGGGGAGCCTGCTATATGGGCAACAGCTTGCTCTCTATATCATACTGCCCTGGTTTATATATTGACTTAGGAATCACGTAGACAGCTACGATGCAACATCTATGATCAACCCCAAGCAACAGAGGGGTTTGAAAGCAAACGGCTGGTATTCCTCTTCATGGTTGAGGAAACATTTAGATACTCGTGAAAATGCTGAAGAGCTAACCTTACAGGCTGAACTCCATTCATGATTTCACAATAGCAATCCACTAGGCTTAATATAGGGTTCATAGTAACATGGGAACATGAGAATTATTGAGGGTAGGGTGAGGATCCCTTATTCCTATTGTGTCATTCAGTTAGATTGTGGTTAAGGTTCCTCAATTCAGTTAATATTCAACTAATTGTCTTGACTAGGCATAGCAAATGGGCCTTTACAACCCTCAGGCATAGAGAATCCCAAAGCTGCATGACCTTCTGAGAAAAACAATTTCTCCCTGTTTTAGTTGTGAAGGGCTGACCAATTGTAATGAAGTTTTGATACCTATTTCCAGGAATTCAGACAAGGGAAACATAAAATCATAGATCTGTGGAAAATTTACAACACAGGAGGCCACTTGAAATATCTTGCCGATTTTGTTCAATAAAGAACTCCCAAGCCTAATTCCACCTCTCAGCTCATGATCAGGTCTTAACTTTTCAAGTGCATATCCATATGCTGTTTCTGCCTTTGCCACTATTTTAGGCAAAGTTCCAGACCTTTACCATCTTCCACGTGAAATGTTCCTTCCTCAATTCCCCTCTAAGTCTTCTGTCAATTACTTTAAAACTATCCACCCTCTGCTAAATAAAGAAAATATCCTCAACTTACTTCATTTGGATCCTTCATTATTTTGTTAGCTCCTTCACTCTCATTGCCCCCAGCCTTTTGTGTTCCAAAGTAAACAATACTAGCTTATCCAGTCTTATCCCAGGTAGAATTTCCAGTACTGGCATCATCATCATTACCGTGACATGGGAAATCAGTCTTTCTATGACCATGATTGATCTTGGCACATTTTTCGACAGAAGTCGTTTGCCACTGCCTTCTTCTGGGCAGTGTTTTTACAAGACAGGTGTCCCCAGCCATTATCAATACTCCTCAGAGGTTGTCCGCCTGCCGTCAGTGGTCGCATAATCAGGACTTGTGATGTGCACCAGCTGCTCATACGACTATCCACCACTTACTCTCATGACTTCACGTGACCCTGATTGGGGTGCTAAGCAGTTGCCCAAATTCCTCCTGCATCCTCTGAACCCTCTCCAGTGTAGTCACGTATTTCTGATGACCAGAACTTGTGCTCCACCAAGCGGTGGTCTACCTAGTGCTATCTACAAAAATAATGAGCTGTTGTTGGAGGAATTCAGGGGGTCAGGTAATATCTGCAGCAGGAAATGGACAGTTGACATCTCAGCATTAATCTGAAATGCTGACTGTTCATTTCCTTCCACAGATTCTGCCTAAGAGGCACAAATGAAGTGAATGGACTTTGTCTTTTCACAAGGTTGGGAAATCAAGAACTAGATAGCGTAGTTTTAAGGTGGGAAGGGAAAGAATAAATAGGAACTTGAGAAGAAACTTTTTATAACACATAGGGTGCTATGTTTGTGGAATGTGCTGCGGGAGAATGTGGTTGAGGCAGATACAATACAAACTTTTAAAAAACAGACAGGTATATGAATAGGAAAAATTTAGAAGGATATGGGCAAATGCAGGCAAATAGGACTAGTTTAGTTTGGCATCTTGGACTGTGTGGACCATTTGGGCCAAAGGGCCTGTTTCTGTGCAGTATAAATCTATGATCCATTGAGTTCCTCAAGCAACTTTTTTTTTTGCCACAGGTTCGAGCAACTGCAATGTCTTGTGTCTCTATAATGTCTGCAGTTCAATAAGCCCTCTCTGTCCTTATATGCCTTAAGCAAAGAGGAGTATCCCATGTGTCTTTTTAATATCCTTTATGACCTAAATATCCTTTATGTAGTGTTATGTCCAATGAATGAATTTGGCCCGCAGTTTTCCACTGCACTCCACTAGTGGTCTCAGTATGGATTCTTATGGTTAGGTTCAGCTACCTCTACATTGATCTGTCTGACCATGGAAGAATATTATATGTTTCCAGGAATTCATCTCTCATCCTCAGAAACTTATGAGATTATTGATGCATCTCAGGAATGGATCCAAACCTTTGTTGCACTTCCTCTATCTTTCCTGAAGTAGGAAGACCAGGGCTTTGCACATTTTTCCTGAGGCTATATCTTTATTCTTCTCTTCATATCCACTTCCAAGAAAGGCAACAGACTACTTTTCTCTGCAATAACTCAACTTGATCTTGCCTAGATTCTTCAGAATTTATGTTGGGAATAGATTCTTAGATAATCTCTAAGCAAACTAGATGTAGAGCATCCGGGAAAAAAATAACAAAAGGAAACTTCCTCCTATTTGAATTATTCATGCTTTGCTTAACATTTTAAGTTATTTAGTGTTTTTAATTACAAATAAGCTCTTCTTGGGCATCCAGGTATCGATTTTAATCAACATTTAGATGACAAACTCTGCCATCTTCATTAGGGATGATACTTGGGCATATCTAGTCCTGGGGTATTTATACCCCTACCATCTGTCCGTCCTGACTGGTTTGTGGTCATCCAATCAAATTTCCGCTCTCCCACCTTGTTTAGAATCAAAACTAGTTCTGACTTAGAGTGAGACCTTCAACCTTGTTAAAGATTTTGTCCTCTAGTTTTATTTCAATGGCTTCTTTCACCGAGCAGTTCCAAAAGCCATTGGTGCGGCACACATAAGAATTGCTGGTGAACGCAGCAGGCCAGGCAGCATCTATAGGAAGAGGTACAGTCGACATTTCGGGCTGAGACCCTTCGTCAGGACTAACTGAAAGAAGAGATGGTAAGAGATTTGAAAGTGGGAGGTGGAGTGGGAGATCCGAAATGATAGGAGAAGACAGGAGGGGGAGGGATGGAGCCAAGAGCTGGACAGTTGATTGGCAAAAGGGATATGAGAGGATCATGGGATGGACGGGAGGCCTAGGGAGAAAGAAAGGGGGAGGGAGGAAGCCCAGAGGATGGGCAAGGGGTATAGTGAGAAGGACCAAGGGAGAAAAAGGAGAGAGAAAAAAAATAATAATAAAAGATAAATAAAGAACGGATGCGGTACGAAGGGGGGGTGGGGCATTAACGGAAGCTAGAGGAGTCAATGTTCATGCAGTCAGGTTGGAGGCTACCCAGACGGAATATAAGGTGTTGTTTCTCCAACCTGAGTGTGGCTTCATCTTGACAGTAGAGGAGGCCGTGGATAGACATATCAGAATGGGAACGGGATGTGGAATTAAAATGTGTGGCCACCGGGAGATCCTGCTTTCTCTGGCGGACAGAGCGTAGGTGTTCAGTGGAATGGTCTCTCAGCCTGTGTCGGGTCTTGCCAATATAAGGAAGGCCACATCGGGAGCACCGGACGCAGTATATCACCCCAGCCGACTCACAGCTGAAGTGTCGCCTCACCTGGAAGGACTGTCTGGGGCCCTGAATGGTGGTGAGGGAGAAAGTGTAAGGACATGTGTAGCACTTGTTCTGCTTACAAGGTTAAGTGCCGGGAGGGAGATCGATGGGAAGGGATGGAGGGGAACGAATGGACAAGGGAGTCACGTAGGGAGCGATCCCTGCAGAAAACAGAGGGGGGGGGAAGGAAAGATGTGCTTAGTGGTGGGATCCCGTTAGAGGTGGCGGAAGTTACGGAGAATTATATGTTGGACCCAGAGGCTGGTGGGGTGGTTGGTGAGGACAAGGGGAACCCTATTCCTAGTGAGGTGGCGGGAGGATGGGGTGAGAGCAGATGTACGTGAAATGGGAGAGATGTGTTTGAAAGCAGAGTTGATGGTGGAGGAAGGGAAGCTCCTTTCTTTAAAAAAAGGAGGACATCTCCTTCCTTCTGGAATGAAAAGCCTCATCCTGAGAGCAGATGCGATGGAGACGGAGGAATTGCGAGAAGGGGGATGGCATTTTTGCAAGAGACAGGGTGAGAAGAGGAATAGTCCAGGTAGCTGTGAGACTTCTGTTAATGCCCCGCCTCCCCTTCGTACCCCATCCGTTATTTATTTATCTTTTATTATTATATATATTTTTCTCTCCCTCTGTCCTTCTCATCCTCTGGGCTCCCCCCACCTTTTCTTTCTCCCTCGGCCTCCTGTCCATCCCGTGATCCTCTCATATCCCTTTTGCCAATCAATTTTCCAGCTCTTAGCTCCATCCCTCCCCCTCCTGTCTTCTCCTATCATTTCAGATCTCCCCCTACCCCTCCCACTTTCAAATCTCTTACTCTCTCTTCTTTCAGTTAGTCCTGACGAAGGGTCTCAGCCCGAAATGTCAAGTGTACCTTTTCCTATAGATGCTGCCTGGCCTGCTGCATTCACCAGCAATTTTTATGTGTGTTGCTTGAATTTCCAGCATCTGCAGATTTCCTCATGGGTGTGGCACAGTAGTTTTGTGTCATCAAAGTCTATCCTATGGCCATTATGAATGCAATGTTCTGCTCCCACTGATTTCTCTCTGGGTGACGCAAACGGATACATCTCCTGTACTTCTTGATGCGTTTTTCCACTGTGCGTCCCATCTGGCTGATCATCCTGTAAATGCCAGCCGACCTGAGTCTAAGTCATCACTGATCTGCATAAGCTGTGATTTTTAAAATTTAATAAATAAAATGAAATCTTGAAATTGCTTTATATTTTTTCCAGTTGTTGGGCACATTCAGAAACATCTCAAATCTCAAAAGTTTTGACACTTGGCAAAGCTGAAATGGGGCTTCACTGGCTTTCAAAGGTTTTGAGAAAAGTGTTGTGGGCAGAACTTAATATGGACCAAGCTTGTCATTTGGTCCAGTTAGCATTCAAACAGTATGTACAGCAATTTTGCAATAAAATCACTACCATTCTGTTTTACTAATAGGAGTGGATGGATAAATATTGATGACAATGCCAGGGGTGACTCCACTCCCTTGCTCATTTTTAAGCAATGTTTAAATCCATCCAGAAGGAAAATGGTTTAGTGTTTCAACCAAGAAGATCAATGGTGCAGGTAGGGAATGTATCAGTATGGATCTTGTGCCTGACGTCTCCAAAGCAGGACTTCAATCACCCAGCAACTCAACCAAAAACAAGCACCTTACTGACTAAGTGATGGCTGATCTTGGAATGTGTGACAGTTCTGTCATAGTGCTTCCTGGCATAAGCAAGATATGACTTTACTTAATGAATGCAGTTTCATAATTGGGCATGGTCAGATTCAAATTCATTTTGCTGCAAATCTAAAACAATAAGCAGAAGAACTATAAAAGAACAACAGAGTAAACAGAACAACTTCTCCTTCAACTCCACTCACTTGCTCCCGATCAAAGGTGCAGTCATGGACACTCACATCAGCTCTGTCTATCCCTACCTTTTTATAGAAGATAGGGGGAACAATCTTTGTCTCATTCCTACCCAGGATCACTCCCTCAAATCTATTTCCCGTACATTGAAGACTGTTGGTGCTGCCTCCCCTGAAATCATGTAAGACTCAATAGTTTCATTATATGAATGTCAATTTCCACCCTGCCCTTACCTTCACATGAACAGTTCTCCGATTTTTCCCTTCCTCTCCTCTCTTTGTCTCCATCTCAGGAGACATGCTAGATACTGTGGTGTATTTAATATTTCAGTAATACTTGAGTAATCTTATAAATGTATTGTGTGATTAAACATCCATTGTTGTTTACATAACTCATTATATGTTATATGTAGTAGTACGTGGACGGTATACGTTATTATGCCACCATGTCATATGGGAGTGCCTCACTAAAGTAAAAACAAAGCAGACACATTTATTCCATCTTCCGTGTTTTTCTTTCGATTAGTTTTTGGAGTAACCAAACATGATAGATGCAAGCTTCCATTACAGGCTTGCTGGCTCCCACAGTGATCTCATTTCCTCCTCATCCTACCCTGCTTCCTGTAAAGATTCTGTTCTTTCTCCCTCTTACTCCATCTCTATTGTATTTGCTCTAATGACGCAACCTTCTGTACAGGTGCCTCTGAAATGTTTTCTTTCTTTCTGAACCACAGCTTCCCCTCTACAACTGTTAACAAGCCCCCCCCCCCCCGGCTATGACAACATTAAACGACCCATGCTGTAATAGTGTTACGCTCACCACTATGCCGTTAGGGCCTGTTCCTTTCATGACTCCTTAATCCACTCTTCCATTGCCAGCAAGCACATTCCCTTCTTATGGCTCTTTGTCTTGCACCCACAGGTGCTGCAACATTTGACCTTCCAACTTTTCTCTTCCCATCATCCATTGATGCAGAGAGTCAGGGGTTTCCAACCTGGGGTCCACGGACCCCTTGCTTGATGGTCTTGGTTCATGGCTTCAAAAAAGGTTGGAATCCCTGCATAGAGTTTTTCCAGGTGAAGCAGTGATTTGTTTTAAATTGTTTGGGTAATAAGGCAATTGGCAAGGACCAATAAAATAAAATTTAAGCTGAGCGTCCATATTTTGAGTTGACAAGGTGAGAGAGGAGAATTGAGGCTTTGGCTCATTGAGGGAAGATGGAGGCCTGGTTGATGTTTCTGTCAAGTTTTTCCTTCTTTCTTTTTTATTACATAGGTAGAGCAGTGAGAATGGATCCCAGGTCAGTCGTGTGCTCCTCATACAGGATGTGGGAAGTCTTGGAAACTTCTGGTGTCCCTGATGACCACACCTGTGAGAAGTGTATTTGGCTGCAGCTCCTTATAGTCTGTGCTAGGGAACTGGAATGGGAGCTGGATGACCTAAGGATCAGTCGAGAGAATGACGAGTTGATAGACAGAAGCTGCAAGGAGACAGTTACATCTAAGTTGCAGGAGGCTGGTAGCTGGGTGACTGTCAGGAGATGGAAGGGAAATAGGCAGACAGTGTCAGAGTAGCCCTGTGGCTTTTCCCTGAATAGCAAGTAGATACTGTTGGGGCAGATGACCTACGAGAGGAAAACCTCAATAACCAGGTCTTTGGCACTGAACCTGGTTGTGTAGCTCAGAAAGAAAGAGGGGAGAAGAGGACAATAGTGGGGATTCAATAGTTAGGGGAACAGATAGGATATTCTATGACATTAAAGAAACCCCTGAATGTTATGTTGCCTCCCCATTGCCAGGGTCAGGAATACTGATGAAGGGTTTTGTCCAAATCGTTGACTGTTTACTCTTTTCCATTGATGCCGTGTGCTGTGTTCCTCCAGCATTCTGCGTGCGTTGCTTGGATTTCCAGCATCCGCAGATTTTCTCATTCCAGGGATATACTAGATCACGTTCATAGCATTCTGAAGGAGGAAAGAGAACTGCCAGAAGACATGGTACATATTGGTACCAATGACATAGCTGGGGAAAAACATGATGCCCTGAAGACAGAATATAGGAAACTAGGTAGGAAGTTGTAAAAGAGGACCTCGAGAGTACTGATACCTAGATTGTTGTGTGTGCCATGTGCCCGTGAGGGTAAAAATAGGATGATTTGGCAGATGAATGTGTGGCTGAGGAAATGGGGTGCGTGAATGGCTGCAGGTTTGTGGATCTTTAGGATCTCCTCTGGGTAGGTATGTCCTGTAATAAAGGAACAGGTTACACATGAATTCGAGCATGACCAATGTCTTTTCGGACAGGTTTGTGAGAGCTGTTAGGGAGAGCTTACACTAATTTGGCAGGAGGATAGGAAACAGAGTCATTGGTCAGATGAAGGAGCCAAGGCTGATGCAACATATGGAGAGACTATGTGGAAGAATAGGCAGTGCATAGGACATAAATACGGTCAGATAGGTTGAATTGTGTCTATTTTAATGCAGGGAGTATCAGGACCAAGGGTGATGAACTTAGAGCAGGGTTCAGAACATGGAACTACAGCATTGTGGCTGTTACAAGGACAGGAATGACTGCTGGATGTTCCGCAGTTTCCCAGGTTTCGAGAGGGATAGGCAGGGATGTTAAAGAAGTGAAGGAATAGCATTGCTAATCAGAATCAGAATCAGATTTAAAATCACTGGCATATGTTGTGAAATCTGTTAACATTGCAGCAGTAGTACAATGTGATACATGATAATAGAGAAAAAATTGTGAATTACTGTAAGTATATATATTAAATAGTTAAATTAGCTAAGTAGTGTAAAAAAAGTGGTGAGGTAGTGTTCATGGGTTCAATATCTATTCAGAAATCAGATGGCAGAGGGGAAGAAGCTGTTCCTGAATTGCTGAGTGTGTGCCTTCAAGCTTCTGTACTTCAATCCTGATGGGAGCATAGAGAAGAGGGCATGTCCTGGGTGATCGGGGTCCTTAATGATGGATGCCGCCTTTTTGAGGGAACGCTCTTTGAAGATGTTCTGGATATTACAGAGGCTAATAGCCATAATGGAGCCTACTAAGTGTAACGCTCAGTTATATTTGCTCGTATATGTCTATGAAATTAATATCAGTTCGATACAGAAAAGGAAGTAATGGGAAAAAAAAGGCGCCAGACTTATCAAAGTCCAAGTTCTCCGTGCACAAGTTGGAGCTCAGAAATTCCTGATGACCGCCCAGATCCTGTCGACTCACGGCTCGGGACCACCCGGAGCGATCGACCAGAGCCTTTTCGCACGTCCGCCGTCCTCCCCGTCTCTCCTCCGACTCCCCGCCAAAACCCCGTCCACAGTCATATGAGACAGCATTATCACCCGAAAAACAATGGCATGAACACCCATTGGCTAATAGCACCTGCTGTCTGTATTAACCCAAGCAAATGTCCAGCTGGAGAACTTCTCAGCATCTAACATAACACAGAAGCCATTTTAATCCACATACGCAGCAATTTAAAAGATTAACATAACAAAGAAGCCATTTTAAATTTAACATACAAAAAAGAGACCCTGTACATAAGTTTACAACTCTCTGCAGCTTAACTACAATCCCCCACCCCATACCAGACGGAGATGTAGCCAGTTGGAATGCTCTCATCTGTAGAAATGTTCAAGTGTTTTTTGGTGACATACCAAATCTCTTCAACCTCCTAATGAAATATAGGCACTATCTTGTTTTCTTTATAGCTGCATCATTATGTTATGTCCAGGGTAGGTCCTCAGAGATGTTGACACACAGGAACTTCAGATTGCTCACTCTCTCCACTAATAATCCCTCAGTGAGGATTGGTGTGTGTTCCTGCATCTTACCCTTCCTGAAGACCATAATCAGTTCTGTAATCTTATTGGTGTTGAGTGCAATGTTATTGATGCAGCACCACTTAACTGGCTGGTATATCGTGCTCCTGTATACCCTCTCATTACCATCTGAGATTCTGCCAACGGTTGTATCATTAGCAAATTTATCAGTGATAGTATAACAGCTGCAGAAAGGGAGGACGTCATGGAGGGATTGTCTACTGAGTCAGTGTAGGTGGAAGTCAGAAACAGAAAAGGAGCAAACACTCTATTAGAGTATACTATATCCACCCCACCCCGCATCCTGTCAATAGCAACAGGCAGACTAGGAACAGATCAGATGTGCAAACATAACAGGATTGGTTTCATGGGTGCCTTCAGTTTCCCTAATATTGATTGCCACTTCCCTAATGCAAAAGGTTTAGGTAAAGGAGAATTTGTTAGGGCCTGTACTTGCTGGAGTTTAAAAGAATGTGGGGGATTTGATAGGAAGCCTATCAAATATTGAAAGGCCTAGATAGTGTGGATATGGGAAGGATATTTCCTGGGTGGATGAGTTTAGGACCAGATGGCACAGCTTCAGAAGAAAGGGATGTAGATTTGGAAAAGAGATAAGGAGAAATTTCTTTAGCCAAAGGTTGGTGAATCTGTGGAATTCATTGACACAGACAGCTGTGGAGGCCAAGTCATTGCGTATATTTAAAATGGAGGGTTGATAGATTCTTTATACGTCAGGACATCAAAGGTTATGGGGAGAAGGCATGAGAACGTGATTGCGGGAGATAATAAATCAACCATAATGAAATGGTGAGGTAGACTCGATGGATGGAATGGCCTGATCCTGTTCCTATGTCTTAAGGTTTTATGTCTTGGAAGGATTTCTGACACAATATGTGGACAGGCCAGTGAGAGGAGAAGCCATATCTGACCTAGTGCTTGGCAATGAACCTGGTCAGGTGACAGATCTCTCAGAGGGTGAGCATTTCAGATACAGTGCCACAACTCCCTGACCTTTACCATAGCCTTGGACAGGAATAGGAGTAGATGGTATGAAAAAGTAATTAATCGGGGAGGGCAAATTATGATACTAGGCTACTATGATATTAGGCAGGAATATGGGAACGTAAATTAGGAACAGATATTCTCAGGGATATGTACAACAGAAATATGAAGGTTATTTAGGGAACAACTTGCATGGGGTTTTGGATAGGTTTGTCCCTCTGAGGCAGGGAAAGGATGGCAAGGTGAAGGAACAATGGCTGACAAGAGATGAGAAACATCCCGTCAAGAGGAAGAAGGAAGAACACTTTAGGTTTAGGAAGCAGTGATCACAATGGGTTCTAGAGAGTTACAAGGTAGCCAGCAGTGATTAAGAATTGAGTTAAGAGAGCTAGAAGGGGGCATGAGAAGGCATTGGTGAGTATGATTAAGGAAATCTCCAAGTTGTTCTACATGTATGTGAAGAACAGGAGGATGAACTTGAGGGGGACCAATATCCTTGCGGACAGGTTTGCTAGAGCTGTTGGGGAGGGCTTAGACTAATTTGGCAGGGGGCTGGGATAGGGCTAAGAATGAGGCAGTTGGTAAACAAGCAGATGCACTGTATAGACAAACTGTCAGAAAGGACAGGCAGATGATAGGGCAAAATTGCAGTCAGTGGTATGATATGTATTGTAACACAAGGACAAACATGGTAACATCCAGGACTTCTGACTGGGGAAGACTCTGGATGAGTTTGTGGGGACACACTCGTCTACAGCTCTTTTAATAAAGTCGCTAAGTAAGATGAATGGACGACATTTGACCTTTCGGTGTTCCAAGTTGAGGGAATATGAGTTTGAAAGACCACCCCTCAGAACACCAGCAAGAGAAAATCTGCAGATGCTGGAAATCCAAGCAACACACACAAAATGCTGAAGGAACTCAGCAGGCCAGGCAGCAGCTATGGAAAAGAGTATAGACGACGTTTCAGGCCAAGACCCTTCCTCAGGACTGGTGAAGGATCCTGATGAAGGGTCTCAACCCGAATCATTGATCTCTTTTCCACAGATGCTGCCTGGCCTGCTGAGTTCCTTCAGCATTTTGTGTGTGTTACATCAGAGCACCAACAGGAGTTTATCATGAAGCACAAATCTCCTTTTACCTTTACTAAATCAGCAATTTAGTCCATTCTGTAAATTGAGAAACCTGGTGTGCTGGGAGAGAACCACATTTTGGTCAAGTCTAGAATACAACAGGCTCTCTCTTATTTCTCTTCAATACAGCAATCTTGCCCTCAGGTCCTTAATTTTGGTCTCCAAAGATTGTACATTTACCAACAAGATGCTAGGTAGAGGAGGTTTCATCCCTCTGTGTTTCTCCCTGGCTTTTAGTTCCCTCCTCACCCACCCCCAGCCCTCCTGCCGGCCATGGCGATGAACCTTCGTCAAAGGTGCCATACTTGTTTGGAGTGCCAATCCTTCAGACAATCGTGAGATCTCATCATTAAGTTGTTTTAAAACTACATTGCTTGGAGGGAAGTTACAGTGAAAGTAATTCAAAAGAGGTATAGTTAAAAGAATATTTGGATTTTTTGCCTGCAGCCCACAGAATGTCACTGATGATCACCTCGAACATTCTGCCTGAAAATCTGTGACTACTGATAATCCACAGGGATCTGTTCTGCAATCCTTGCTCTTTGTGATTTTTGTAAATGATAGGTAAGGAAGTGAACGGGTGACTTAGTAATTTTGTAGATGACACAAAGGTTGTGAATAGTGAAGAAGGTTGTCATAGGTTACAATGGTTACTGTGGTTACATAGGTTACAATGGGACATCGATAGGTTGCAGAGCAGGGCTGAGAACTGTTTCCCCAGGTAGCGATGGTTAATATGAGAGGACATACTTTTAAGTGATTGAAAGAAAGTATAAGCAGGATGCCAGAAGTAAGTTTTTTTACACAGAGACTGGTTAGTGCATGGAATGCATTGCCAGGAGTGGTGGTAGGGCCAGATATATTAGGGACATTTCAGAGTCTCTTAGATAAGAATGTGAGTGAATGAAAAATGGAATGCTATGTGGGAGGGAAGGGATAGATTGATCTTTGAGTGGATTAAAAGGTCAACATAACATCTTAGGCTTGAAGGACCCATACTGTGCTGTGCTGTTCTATGTTCTATTTCCTATGTTGTGTTTGTTCAAAACCTCTTGATCTCCACTATTATATCTGCTTCCACTACCACAACTGGCAGTGCCTTCGAGGCACCTATCACACTCTCAGTAAAAAACCTGCCCTGTACATTCCCTTAAAGCTTTGCAGCTCTCACCATAAAGCTGTGCCTTCCAGAATTCAACATTTCTACGTTGTAAAAGAAGATTATGACTGCCTTCACTCTCTATGTCTTTCATAATTTATCAGTTCCCTTCTCAGCCTCCGAATCTCTGGAGAAAACATCACAAATTTGTTCAACCTCTCCTTCTAGCACATGCCCCTAATCCAGCAGCATCTTGATCAACCTCTTCTGAACCTTCTCCGAAGCCTCTACATCTTTCCTGTAATGAGGTGAGCAGAACTGCATGCAATACCCCTACCTGGCCTAACCAATGTTTTGTCCAACTGAACCAATGTTTATTTACAACTGTTAGTGATTAAAATTTTGCCTCCACACAAGCCACAAGATCCACACTGGCACAAGTCACCAGAGCCAAAGGAGATGTTAATGGTGTTTGGCTCAGCGATGAGAGGTTTGATCAATGCAGGATGAATCTGGAGAGGCTGAGGGATAGAATCTACACGATTGATTTGTGACTAACGCAAAGGGGCATAATTTTAAAGTGACGGGAAGAAAGTATTATGGGAAATGTCAGAGGCATTTTTGTTTTACTCAGTGTGCAGTAAGGGCATGGAACATGTTGCCAGGGTAGGTGGTAGAGGCAAATACATTAGGGACTTTTAAGTTCAAAGTAAATTTATTATGAGTACATATATAGCATGTCAGCACATACAACCCTGAGATTCATTTTCCTGCGGGCCTACTCAGCAAATCTATAGAATAGTTACTATAACAGGATCAATGAAAGATCAAGTGGAGTGCAGAAGACTGTGCAAATACAAATATAGATATGCAGCCATAAATGACGAGAACATGAAATAACAAGATAAAGAGTCCCTAAAGTGAGATCGTCAATTGTAGGAACATCTCAATGGATGGGCAAGTGAGTGTAGTTATCCTCTTTTGTTCAAGAGCCTGATGTTTGAGGGAGAGTAACTGTTTTTGACCCTGGTGGTGTGATCCCTGAGGCACTTGTGCCTTCTACCTGATGGCAGCAGCAAGAAAAGAGCATGGCCAGGGTGGTGAGGATCTTTGATGATGCATGCCGCTTTCTTACAACAGCATTTCATGTAGATGCGTCAGCGGTTGGGAGGGCTTTACCCATGAAGTACTGGGCCGAATCCACAACCTTGTGCGGGATTTTCCGTTCAAAGTGTTGGTGTTTCCATACCAGGCTGTGATGCAGCCAGTCAATACACCCAGAGAAGGTTTTCAAAGTATTTGATGGCAGTCCAAATCTCTGCAGACTCCTAAGGAAGTAGAGGCACTGCCTTTAGGGGTTGGCACAACACTGTGGGCCAAAGGGTCTTCACTGCGCTGTATTGTTCTATGTTGTATTTTACTGCAATGGGCAATGTTGGTATAAAAGAAAGGATGCATTAAGAAGACAGACAAGAAGGATACAGAGCTCACTGTAGAGGAGGATGGGAAGAAGTCAGACACATACAGTTTCCTAGAGCAAGGTATGGATGTCTGGTACAGATATAATGCTCATCCAATTAAAATAGCTGGATGCAGGATCTTCCATTCCAGAATAGTTTCTTCTTGGTGGTTTAATGAAATCCATAAGCCACAATCTATCCCATTTTCCACACACATTTACAGTAGTCACATAAGTGCTAAAATATGCTTTTAGACATTCTATCACAATCCGTGTATTAGCCAAAAAATGTTACACAGATCTGACAATGTTTCTTGTTCTAGGGGTTTAAAACTGAGAATTAAAGGCAAATAGTAAACGTTCACACATCAGGTGTTAGCAGTGTCGTGCTGTTCCAGTTTAAACTGAAATAGGCTGCCAGATTTAAACCTGATAAATTAGGCATGGTACTTCAGTGCTTTAATTAAGTGTCCGCTCATATGTCCATTTATTGCGCAGTTATCGAGGACCAGATACTTGGCTGTCAGATTTCACAGCAGCTGAGTCTGTTTACCACTGAACCATTCACACTGAATATTCTCATTGTTTGAAAAGGAGCAAATGACTGAAGTAATTTATGTGGAATTACCAAGATTTGTCATTTTAATTAACAGGAAACAATTGCTCAGCTCATACAATTGATGGGCATATCCTTTTGTTTTGTTAGAGAGCCCCGTGTTTAAATAGCGCTTTTCACAACTTCAGAACCTCCTCAGACACAGACGTAATCATAAAATAATTTAAACTGACAATGTCCGTAGGAGTGAGCCAGGGTGGTGCTCTGTTGATGCATCTATTGATGTCGATTCACTGCTTGCCCCTTCATTGCTTGTGGTGATAATTCACCAAAATTCACCTCAAAAAAGCACTAATCGTAATGTTTTTAATCAAATCCCTTTGCTTCCTATCTGCCAGTAAACTGTCGCACGCCTTTGCGACCATTTAGGGCAATTACAACTGCACCAGAAGCAGAGCAGTTAAAAAGAAGCATGAGGTCTCAATGCGTTGATGATATGCATTAAGACACAGAGTTGAAATTTTTCATGGGCATTTTTGCTCCAGAGGCATCCCAACCTGAATCAGTTTGCTGCTGAATAAGAAAGCGTTAATACTTAATCCAGGAGCATTCATTGAACATAGTATGTAGGAACGCACACAAAATCCTGGGGAGCTCACCAGGCCAGGCAGTATCTATCAAAAAGTGTAAACAGTCGATGTTTCGGGCCGAGACCCTTCATCAGGATTTCCAGCATCTGCAGATCTTCTAGTGCTTGTGAACATAGAATATAGAACATTACAGCACAGTGCCTTCAGCCCATGGTGTTGTATTGGTCTCTTGTTGTTCCTTTTCACGTCTTGTGGCACATTGGGTGGCATTTTGTTCTTAGTTGCCATTTCCTTAGCACTTGTCTGTTTTTCACGAGGTTGTGTTGCTTGCTCAACACGGCTGGAAAGCACGCAAGGGGCCGGCTGGATTCTACCCCGGGACCATTGGCCTCGAAGTCCAGTGCTGATGCCACTACCCAACCAGCGAGCATTAACCTACTCAAAAATCAAGTTATCCCTTCCCTCCCATATAGCCCTGTCTTTTTTTTTATCATCCATGTGCCTATGTAATAGTCTCTTAAATGTTCCTAATGCATCTGCCTCCATCACCACCAATGGCAGGGCATTTTTACACACCCACAACTGTGTAAAAAAAGTACCTCTAACACTCCCCCCCCCAACCACGTTTTCATCCAATCACCTCTTAATTGTGCAGATCAATCTGAAGAGTTGATCTAACTGATCTACCTCCTCTTCAGTGCTGACTTCATGTTCAGGTTTGTTGATGATTCTCCTAACATCCGGTCACTGTTTTTGTTCAACAGCCAAAACTGTAATTAAACTTGTGAACTCGACGTGATTAGAACCCTTACCACATTGACAAGAAAGTAAAAATTAAAGGAAACATTTAGAGGATGTCAGTGAGCAGAAGATTGATTTTAGATGAGATTGGAATAAGAGGAAGTTATCAAAAAAAATGAGATCGGATTCACTAAAACATTCTTGTGTTTAGCAGTAAGACTAAATTGGCTCCTCCACAAAGAAGTCACTTGTCACAGAATACAGAGCTCTTGCACCCCTTACTTGCTTGGCTGGACAAGTTGCACTTCTGGTATATTGGCCAGCTCCCTCAGGAAGTGGACAGTGGCAGACATAGCAATGGGGTTGACATTGAACATGAAGGGGAGGTAGTTAATGCCCATGCCTTATTGGAAATAGTAACTGCCTGGCAATTGAATAATGAGAATGTTTTTTGCTGCTCATCAGCCTTCCCACATGTTTCTTCACTTCCTGAGGTTTAGTTAATGGAATGTGAAATTAATTTGGCACAAATATAAAACTTTAGGTTGAATGATTTCTTAGATAATATTGTCTTTGAGTCAGTTATGAAACAAGGAGAAATAAGAGACTGTACATCCTGGAATCTGGACCCAAAAAAACCTGTTAGAGGGACTCAGCAGGTTTTGGTCATGGGGGAAGGAATTGTTAACGTTACAGAAGAGACTTGTATCACGAATGAAAGTGGAGGAGTGATAGATCTATGAAGAGAACAAGGGTGTGAGACAGAGGCTGGTAGGTTATAGATGAACTGAGGAGATGTGAAGGATAAGGGGAAGATAAAGCCAGCCCGGGGTGGTGGGGACTGTGTATGGGTTGTGACAAGAATACACATAGATTACGATGTAGCTGTCCTGTGCTGGCACCAGTGGGATCATCAGTTGGTCTGCCACCTATCTTCAGGAGAGAGAGAGATAAGGAAAACAATGGGGCAGCATTTGGAGATGTTAATGAAGGAAGGAGAGCTGTCAAGATCGGCTCCCCCTTTGAACCCTGAATTGTTTGAAGTGATGGACAGGCGATACCCCAGCAGGGGGATAAAAAGGGACAGGTTCACTAAGGCAGGACACACACGACACCTAAGGTAACGAGACCCTGGAAGCGGTGCGCCTCCCACAAATCGGTGGGAAGCTTTTGGACGGCTGATCGCGGGATCAAGCCATAGACGCTTAGGGTGGAAAGGCACGATCGGCGGGAACCTGGTGTGTGTCCACCCTTGCCTGGGTGCCAGGTTCACCGCAGGGAAACAATTCGTATCTGGAAACAGAGGGGTCACGGTCGGTGACCTCAGATGACATCACAAAGGACTCGCCCGACAGCTGACTGCGAAGGTCTGTGTGGAAGCTGTGTTGAATATTCATTCGTTTTGCTCTCTCTCTCCTCCCCCCCCCCCACTGTCCATCACCACGGCAGCGATTACTGCGAACTGATTGAACTAAATTGAACTGAACTTTGCATCATTTTGAAACTGGTCATTTACCCCTAGGCAACGATAGAGCTTGATTGATCCTGTTATCTTAATTCTGTGTACATGTATGTTTATCATTGCTGAACTGTTGCATTCATTATCCTTTTGATTAGAGTACTGTGTTGCTTGTTTCTTTAATAAAACTTTCTTAGTTCTAGTAATCCAACTGAGTGATCCATTTCTGCTGGTTTGGCAACCCAGTTACGGGGTACGTAACAGGGTGAAGGTGGAGATAGCTGCTATAGGAAGGCCAACGGGAGCATGAAGACTACCAGCATTGAATTCTGATTAGTAAGCAAGGTGATAATAGGAACCATGAGGGGAGAACTGAAGGGCAGTTGGAACCAGATGAAGAAGGGGATCAAGTCTTTGAAAAGTGTAGGTTGGTGATGGGTGGAACCACAAGGGGAGTGGGATGAAAAGAGGTGAGGGGGCACTGAAGGGCAAGGATGGCGTGCTGTAGTTATCTGTTGCTATTTATCTATATTTACATTTGCACAGTTTGTTGTTTATTGATCCTGTTTACAGTTACTGTTCAATAGATTTGCTGAGTACGCCCATAGGTAAAATAATCTCAGGGTTGCATATGGTGACATGTGTGTACTCTGATAAGAAAATTTACTTTGAACTTTAGAAGTGGTTAAAAAGTGTGGGTCAGTGATGGGTTGAACCACAAGGGGAGTGGGATAAAATGGGTGAGGAGGCAATGGAGGGCAAAGTTGGTATAGGAAATGGAGACAACATGAAAGGACTGGAGATGAATGGGAATGAAGAAAAAAGACGATAAAGGTTACCCGAAAATGGATAATTTCATGCTCTTACCATTGAGTAGCAGACTATCCAGGTTTACAAAGAGCATTGTTCATAAAAGGTGTTTGAACTGTAGCAGTGACCTTCAGTTCCCAGGAAACTGAACAATCGAGCATGAGATACATATCCAAAAATGTTAATATAATGCAATGCAATCTACTTTTATTGATTACTGCTGCAGACTGAGTCAAAGCATTTGACTTTCAATACATTTATATTCCTTCCAGGAAATCCCTTGGAGAATTAATTTCAATGCTTATGCTAGGGCAGCTAAATAAAAATTGACCTTCAGTTGAAATTACAAAGAAAAATCAATTACTGAATAGGTTTGACCAATTGCATTCAAGTATTTGCAGTCTTTCTGTAAACTACTTACATTGATTTTCAGTTTGTGGAATGTAAAGCCAAGTAAAAGCTGCCTGGAAGTTGTGTGATGCATAGAAAAGTGTTATCTTGATTTAAGCATACCATGAGGAAATAGTAATATATTCATATTGATGAGAATTTCTGTGTGGGAATGCTATATTGGGAAGCAGTTCCTTAGCTCATTTGTCCTGGATGGGTTGAACAGCTTTTGAAGAAGATGGCTTCCTTTCCCAGGGCAGAAGTGCCTAATAGAAGGGGACATAGTCTTAAGGTGACGAGATGAAAGTATAGGGGGGAATGTCAGAGGTAAGTTCTTCATACTGAGAGTGGTGGGTGTGTAGAATGCCCTGCCAGGAAGGTGGTAGAGGCAGAAACATTAATGACATTTAAGAAACTCTTAAATAGGCACGTGGACGATGGAAAAATTAAGAGTTATGTGTGAAGGAAGGATTAGATTGATCTTGGAGCACGTTAAAATCTCGGCACAATATTGTAACATTAAGGGGCTGTACTGTGTTATACTGCTCTATGTTCTATTGTGGAACTCTATGTTAAATAGAGTGGCTGCTGCCTTAAGTCTCATTTAAATATTGGTGTTTACCACACCTCTGCACCCTTGTGCACCACTTTCAACGACCATTACTCCAAGTAGGTCTAATAGTCTTCAGTGCAAAGTGAGGACCTGCTCCACACATTAGGTCGTAACTGGACAGCGCCTTCATAATTGCACTTGCTAACAAGGTAGACCTGCAGATTTTAGTGTTCCTTATGATCGGCAGTGCGTTTTGGTCATAGAAAAGTAGAACAGGATGAGAATTTCATCATTGATTGGAGCCATCTAGTCTGTTGTGACCATGCACACCACCTTGTGACACATGTAATCAATAGGTACTTGAATTTCCAAGTGATAGGTGGCTCAAGAGCTGACAAATGGGATTAGTACTTTAAGTCAGCATGGACACAGTGGGCTGAAGGGCCTGTTTCTGTGCTGTATACTCCAGGAGTGTTGTGAATTCTGATGGAGTGATAATCTTCCACTCCTTGCTTTCTTTTGACATCTAAATAATATGAAAGGGGGAGAAAGGTGAAAACTGTTAGTGGCACAAAACAAACACACTGTTGAGATACACTAGAGATGAAAAGAGTGTTATAAGGATTACCCCTTAGAAATAATGATCAGCTAGGCACAGAGAGAATCTGTATTTATTGACAAACACGTTTATTGTCTCAACCATAAAGCGCATGAATTTACACAACCAAATACTTATCTGCATACCTAAGTTTCCCTGATCCTCCATAAACAGCCATAGATTAACAAAAGGTTAATACCCAGGAAAGGAGTCTATATTTTGACATGTTCCACATCTCCGATGAGTTGTCACTGCTTTGTATTCAAAGCTCCTTACTTTTAAACATTTCTTATCAGTTCAAATGTTCTGTATGAATCTCGTTGGTTTGAGGTAATCTGACTGACATTCTTAATGGCCCAGGTCCAAGCCAGCATCCATTTGTTCCCCTCTTCCGCTAGTGACAAATAGCAATTTATGGCTCATTGTTCTAAATCAGTTACTAAGCCAGTAACCAGCTTGAATCAGTCAAGGCAGACAGAGACCACGCCATTCACAAGACTGCATGTTATATCATACCAAAGAACACCTCACAAGTAACTTCTTACTTGGAAAGGATCTCTAGTTCAGTAGATTACCTAGAGCATCATTGTATATACTTTAAAACACTGATTCAACTGAGCAAAGTCAGTTCACGAAATGGAGGATACAGAGCAGCTTCACAAAATGGCAGCCTCCATTCCTTTGACCTCATGGAAAAAACAAGGACAATTGGTTTGTCTACTTCCACTGTCCTTGATTCATTCAAATTTACTGATTTGTAGACTGTAGTTCTTTTTGGCCAATGAGAGAATGTGAAATAAAGACGAATGAGAATGTTCCAATTCAGGTAGATTAATGTAGGGCCTCCAATCTTATTATAATGCTCTGAATGAGAGAGGAACACAGTCCATGGTTCAGGATCTGAAAAGTGTTGTGGCATGATAAAATACTTTGGCTGATTGCAGTTGTTGAATTTTGGGCTTGACTCAGTAAGGTCAGCACCAAGTTCATTCTGCATTGATTCACCTAACGATGTGGTCATAAGGTGTCCACAAGGCAGATTTTCAAGCAGCCGTCTTTTGGAGAGGTGGATGTGCTCTTCACAGCTCCACATCAGAGAGATCATGCACTGCAGTGTAACCTTTACCAGTACCAGGCCCATGTACAGAAGCATCCAGTCCCAGGCCTGTCAATTACCAGGTCCTTAGTTTGACAGGATTTCAATAATCATTGAGCCTTGTTATGTTTTGTAACTTCAAAACATTGAACTGATTATAAAGGAAGACACGGAAATCCAAAATGTGGTATTAACTTCACGCTTACTTTAAGCAGGGCACAAGTGTATCCCATGGTAGCATGATGACGTATGAAATTCACACATTTATACATAGAAACATAGAAAACCTACAGCATAATACAAGCCCTTCAGCCCACAATGCTGTGCCGAACATGTACTTACTTTAAAAATTACCTAGGGTTACCCATAGCCCTCTATTTTCCTAAGCATGTACCTATCCAGGAGTCTCTTAAAAGACATATTTATACATGTAACACATAATGAATTACTTAAATGAACCTAAATATATATTTAATCTACCTAAATATATATGTATGTATGATTACTCTAATATTATTGAAATATTAAATAGGTGAGACGTGTGCTGTGAAAACAATCTCATGTTCTGAGGCCTCCTCCATGGTGGTTGTAGGGTTGACTGAGACTGCGGGAAGTGGTTCTGACAGCTCTGGATGCCTTTCTTCTCCTTTTCTCTCTCTCTGGATCTACTTTTATCCCTTTCTTTTCTTTCTCACATCCTTTCTCTGTATCACACCATTCTCTTCCTCATTCACATTCTTTCTCTCCATCTCTTCCCTCCTTTTTTCTTCTAGTTTGTGCATTTTGATCTTGGGAAGGTACATTTAATTTACTGGAGTATTCTCTTATTAATCTTTCTATTGCTCCCTTTATGATCTGATTTCTCCTGTTGGTTTCCTCATCCACAAATTCATCTGACAAATCCTCTGTCTTCATATTTCCATTGACTCCTTTCTTTTTGGCCTTCCATTCATCCAGCTGGGCTTTGGTCTTTGCATCTATTTTTACAAGCAGCTTTTTAATCTTCCACTTAAAGTTTACGCAATAAACTTAATGCACACTAAGTAGTTTCGTGTTCTTTGCTCTTACAAAAGCCAAATACTTTCAACTTTTGAGAAGCTCCTTGAACTCTGTTCTAGCTTAAAACCAAGCCACATTTTGCAAGTATCTGGCTGATTAATGTATCAGAAGCTTTCTCAGATATGTTGCCTCCAAAAATGGTTGTAGTCAGACTCCTGCTTTCAATACTTTGATGATTCCTTTGAGTAGAATTGTCCTTCCGTTGTTGAGTATGTCCAATTCTGTTTTAATTAATCTGTCATTCTCTTCTGGCATAATCTATATTGTTAGTCTATTGTTAATCTTTACGCTGTTAATCTCAAGGTTACACAATCTTGTGCTACTCTCAACATTTTCAGATTTTTCATTAACAGGATGCGGATTAGTGCTCTTTTTCAAATTGCAACTTGAACTCTTTTTCTCTTCTCTGTGCTCTTTGTATGTGTCCTACTTTGTTGTATTTTCTGCAAGTTTCACCTTTAAGTCTGCATCTGTATGCTGTATGTGAGCATCGGCCACAACAGTAACACAATTTGTTTAGCCAGGCCTGTTTCTGTTTAGATGCTGAAATTTTGTTCATGCTCACTTTAATTCCTGACTGCAACAAAATTGCGTCTCTGTCTACGGTTTCCATTTGAAGCAGTGATTTCCACTGCTCTTTTAAGTGTAAGCTGTGCTGTCCTTTTTTAAATGCTTTCTTTTAAGATTCCACACCTAAATGATCTCTTAGTGTGTCATTAAGCCCATTACAGAACTGACAATGCTCGGACAATCTCTTCAATTCAGCCATGTACACTGAAATAGACTCTCCTTCTTTTTGACTCTGCATATGAAACCTAAAGCATTCTGCAATCAACACTGGCTTTGGTTCTAAGTGTTCCTGCATCACTTTTACAATAGGAGAAGCAGAAGGAGAGAGAGCAGCGCAGCCCTCCGGCGAAAAATGATATCGTATACGTTAAATAGGGGCCGTGGACAATTCTGATTTGATGGAGAGGGATGTGAAAGCACAGAGGAACATCTGGAGAAATTTCTGAAAAGCTCGTTCGCTGCTGTCATTACTGTGTGGTCGGGAAACTTTCGGAGGGTAGGCCTCAAAATCCCCTGCTTTGCCTGCTGTTGGCAACCGAGATTGAAGTCGAATCGTTCGGACAGAGATGGTGCTCAGTACTCGGTGTCGGAGAGCTGATCAGAGCTCGAAGTTTTCAGATGACTCAGAGTCGGACTGTGGTCAGTATGGCAGGGAGAGTTCTTCCTTCTCCCGTCTGCGTGAGATGTAGGACATTTGAGAGACTTTGAACTTTTACTGTGCTCATGGACTTCTTCATCAAGTTATGGTATTGTTGCACTGTTGTAACTATATGTTATAATTATGTGGTTTTGTCAGTTTTTTCAGTCTTAGTCTTTCCTGTGTTTTGTGATATCACACCGGAGGAAATATTGTATCATTTCTTAATGCATGCATTACTAAATGATGATAAAAGAGGACTGCGTGTCCTCATAATCTAAAAAATAGGAGCAAAGCTCACATCTGATGGTTTGGCTGGAGCAGTCAAACTTCAAAGCAAACTGTATGCTTTTAAAATCAATGAATTCAGCAAAATTGGCACTCGCTTCTCATTGGCTATCTCATTTGCTTTAAAATACTGTTCTAATAGCCCAGTATACATGAGCCAATTACCCATTGCGTAACAAACTCGTCAATCTATAGGTCAGGCAGCATCTATGGAGAGGAATAAACAGTAGGTATTTCAGGCTGACATCCTTCACGAGGACTGATGAAGATAGCCACCAGAAATGCTGTCTGACCTATTGAGTTCCTTCAGTATTTTGTAGTGTTTCACTGGCTCTCTTCTTTCCAGGCCTGGCTTGGTAAATGATGGCAGCAATTTCTATTACCACAATAGAGTGGTGCTGTGTTGCATGTACTGATCTTTCCTGTCTGACTCTGGAGAAATACCTGTTCAACATTTCCAAATGCTCAGGTGCTTCATTTCTCAGTCATTCTTCAGGAATTGTGGAATTGTGCAGAGGATGCAAGGGCAGCATTAATTGACTATCCGTAACTGCTTGTGACAAGTTAGTGTTGAGACCCCTTCTTGAATTGTCACTGGAATACAGGCATGATTGGGTAAGGAGTTCTAGGATATTGACTCAGTAAAGATGAAGGAACTCCAATATATTTCCAGTTTAGGACAACGTGAGAACCGTTCAGGTGGCGGTGTTCCCAGACAGGAGCCCTTGTCCTGCCTGGTGGGTAGCGGTCACCGGTTGGAATGTGGTATGAGAGTAATCTGCTTGATTAGCTGCAGTGCATTTCATAGAGTGTTCACGCTGCATCCACCATCCAGATGAAATTGATGCCTAAGGTGGTGTCTGACATGCTAGTCATGATCTGCACTTTACTCTGGATAACCTTGAGTTTCATGATATGTTCTGCCACTGTACTCTTTCAATCAGGTAGAGGGTATTCCATTACGTTCCTGTTTATGGTGGTGGAATATCTTTGGAATTTCAGGAGGTGCTGTCAAATAACTTACATGTCTGGCATTTTTCCAAAGGGAGCATTGGTTGGGAAATCAATGTTAATAAAGCGTTGGGAGAATCCATGATCTTCTTAAGTGCAGATCTTTTATACCAGGATGAAAGAGGAGCCTCCTCATATTCTGCCTGAGTCATCTACAACAAATTGGCATGAAAGCTGAATTGCCCAATTGTACATAATTTATTCCCACTGTGCCCCTTTTCTCTCTCCTTATCTACCTAATCCATTTTAAGTAAACCCCAGCACCTCCTCCCCAGCTGTTGATTGCCCTGTTTCTTTCACATCCTCCACCCATTCCATCTGCCCACCATCCACTCACTCCTCACTGGGTCCCCTCCCCCACTGCCCACCCAAACTCCCATATTTGATTCCATACTAAACATTCACATCCAATCAGATTCCATTATCTACAGCCCTTTGTTGCCTCCACCTGTCACCTCCAGCCTTGTCACTATTTCCATTTTATCTTCCCTCACCACCATTTGACTATCATCCTCGATCTGACTATATCTTGCTCCCTTTCATCACTCTATACTAGCTATCTCCACTCTATTCTTTAGTCCAGAAGATGACCACGACCTGAAATATCCATCTCCGGAGAAACTGCTTGTCGGCACAACTGCCAGGTGTGTTTACAGACATTCTTAACCTCTCCCTGTCCCAGTGTAGAGTGCCCTCTTGCTTCAAAACAAACACCATTATCTCTGTACCTAAAAAGATCAAGGTAACATGTCTGAACGACTGGTGTCCTGTCACACTCACCTCGATAATAAGCAAATATTTTGAGAGGCTGGTCAATGACTGCATCTGCAGCATGCTACCACCCACACTGGACCCCCTACAATTCACCTACCAACATAACTGATTGACAGATGATGCAATAGCCACAGATCTACACACCATCCTTACACATCTGGAGAAGAGGGATGCTTATGTGAGAATGCTGTTCTTGGACTACAGTTCATCATTCAACACCAGAATTCCCTCCAGGCTCAACAAGAAGCTCAGAGACCTCAGCCTTCACCCTGCCTTGCGTAGGTGGATCCTGGACTTCCTGTCAGATCACCAGCAGGTGGTATGAGTGGGCTCCCTCACCTCTGCCCCTCTGACCCTCAACACAGGTGCCCCTCAGGGCTGTGTGCTAAGCCCCCTCCTTTACTGTCTGTGTACCCATGACTATGTCACCACCCACAGCTCTAATCTGCAAATTAAATTTGCTGATGACACTACACTGATTTGCCTAATCTCAAATAATAATGAGGCAGACTGCAGAGAAGAAGTTATCACACTGACACAGTGGTGCCAAGAAAACAACCTCTCGCACAATATCACAAAAACAAAGGAGCTGGTTACAGACTGCAAGAGAAATGGAGACAGGCTAGCCCCTATTGACATCAATAGATCTGGGTGTCATGGTCTGGTCCATAAAGTCTGCGTTCCGGTTCACGGTCCAGCCCGTGGACTCCGGACTCTGGGTCTTCCAGCTGTCCGTTGTTTCAGTTGGGCTTACTCATAGGCACCTGATGCTCATCTTGGGGCTGGGAATATAAGTGGCCTGGGTTTGAGTGTGACTGCTGGTTTGTCTCATCAGTATCCATTCCTTGCCTCCGTGGGGTAAGCCAGGTCGTCTTTGCTGTTACCCTGAGGGTGGACTGTTCCCTTCTCTTCCCCTTCCTTCTGAAGCCTTGCCCGCAACCTGTGTCTGGAACCTTGCCCTGCAACCTTGTCAAGTTCTACCACTGGAGCGAGACCGGAGCCTTGCTGTGTCAAGATAAGGAACTGTCTATCATTGAGTTGGAACTGTCTCTGTGTCCACACCTTCACTAGGTAGGTCCAGCCGCTTGCCGCCACCTAGTGTTGGGAACCGTCTCGTCATGTTCAGCATTCTGTGTATGAGTCCCGGCCCTACGTCCTGTTCCCAAGGAGGGGTCCTGGCTCTGTGTTCCGTGTACGAGCCCCGGCCCTAGGTCCTGTTCCCAAGGAGAGGTCCCGGCTCTGTGTTCCATGTCCCTGTGTACCTGTCTCTCAGTCCAAGGCTCCGTGTTTCCATGCTCTAGACCAAGGCTCTGTGTTCCTGTCCTGTCTCCCAAGACCATGTCATGTCTTCGCCTAGTTCCAGAGTCTGAGCCCGATTCAAGACCCAGGTTCTGGGTCCTTGTCCAGTCTCTGGCTCGGAGCCCGAAACCACGCCTCGTCATGTCCTCGCCTTGAGGAACCTAAGCCTCGTCATATCCTCGCCTAGTTCTGGAGTCTGAGCCCGAGTCAAGACCCAGGTTCTGGGTTCTTGTCCAGTCTCTGGCTCGGAGTCCAAGCCCAGGCTCCTAGTTCCTAGTTCCTCGTCCAGGTCCCACTTGCCTAGCCAATGTCCTAGCCCAAGTCTGTGTTCTTGTCGCAGCTCCTAGTCTGCATCCAGTCACGTCTCTAACTCTAGTCCTGTCCTGTTCCTAGTACTTCAGTGTCTGTGTCTTGCTTTTGGGTTCGCTTCAACGCCCCCTTTTATGACACTGGGGTTGAGAGGGTGAACAACTTTGTTACTTGGCATAAACATCACCAAGGATCTCACGAGGTCTGTCCATACTGGCTGTGTGGTGAAAAAGCCACAACAAGTTTGGTGTGGGCCCCCAAATCCTAAGAATTTTCTATAGGGGCACCAATGAGAGCATCTTGACTGGCTGCATCACTGCCTGGTATGGGAAATGTACTTCCCTCAATCGCAGGACTCTGCAGAGAGTGATGTGGAGAACTTGCACATCTGTACATGTGAGCTTCCTACTGTTCAGGACATGTACAAAGACAGGTGCATAAAAAGGGCCCGAAGCATCACTGAGGACCCAAATCACCCCAACCACAAACTGTTCCACCTGCCACCATCTGGGAAACGGCACCACAGCATAAAAGCCAGGACCAACAGGCTCCAGGACGGCTTCTTCCACCAGGCCATCAGATTGCTTAACTCATGCTGACAGAACTGTATTTCTATGTTATATTAACTGTCCTGTTGTACATCCTATTATTATAAATTACTATAAGTTGCACATTGCACGTTTAGACAGGAACGTAATGTAAAGATTTTTACTACTCATGTATATAAAGGATGTAAGTAATAAAGTCAATTCAATTCAATTCTGTTGAATTCCTCCTGCAGTTTGCTTATTGCCTCCACAAGATATACTCTGCTGATGCTCTGCAAAATCGACGCATTTGGAGTTGGAACCGTGCTGGTTGGAGTGGACAATTTGGAAGGGGGAAGATGGGACAGAGGAGTTCTGACGCCAAAACAGCTGACCCGGGTGGGGTGTGAGGGTGAATCATTGTAAGTGCCGAGCTGACTTGGAGAGCTCGAGAATGGCTTCTTCGGCAGTGAAATCCAGGTCCGAAGCAAATTGCTAGGTGGCGTATTGTAGGCCCAGAATGATTTGCTGCAGTGAGGCCTGGATCCTAATGCAAGGTACAATCTGCTGTATGGACAATCTGAATGCGGCCCATATAGACTGGAAGAGTAGTGTGTCAAGAGTCGAGTGAGGTTGGATCACACTGGATGCCGAGCCGATTTGGAGAGGTTGAGAACGGCTGCTTTGGAAGCAAAATCTAGGCCTGGAGTGATTTGCTGTGGTGGGGTCCGGGCCCTAATACAAGGTATGATACACGGGAGAGTGTTTATTTGTATACAGGTGTATTCATTGGTTTCTGAGGAAGTGGTTATGAGAGTGAGTTGTGAATAAGATTGAGGATGAGTTCCTCACTATTCACTAATTGTTTTTGTCAGAGATACATTAACTGCATGGGAAAATGATGAACAGGTTTGTGTTAATTATGTTTCATGATGTAATAGTGCTTTAATTTGTGAGATGAGGTAATTACTTTTTGACAGATTGATCATTTGTCTGTGAGAAAGGATTGCCCTGAGGTGTGTGAAGAAGTGTGTTGGTTTGATTGAAGGTGGCGCATTAGTTTGTGAGGGAAGGTTGCATCACTTCATTTGGATCTAGATACGGGCAGAAATGAAGTGGCCATGAAACAACTCATCATGAGATGTTGACACTGCCAGTTAGGAGTGCTTTTATCTCCTAACCTTAGCATTCAGCAATTTCTGGTAATCCAAGTTGAACAAATTTCTCAAATCTCATTTAAAGCAATACTCCACCTCTTAAAGCAAAAGTATTCGCATATCTGCAAAAGTTCATTGGAACATTGAGAAGATGTTTATATTCTGCCCCTGCGGTGGTCCATGTGGAGGAGAGAGAGGCACCATTGTCTAGTGCACAAAAGAGCAACATCAACAAAGACCCAATTTCAGTGCAGGTAGTGCTTCAAACACCTCCCAAGGGCAGTAGGAGTGAGCACCACCATTCAACCGCCGTCATAAAGTGGTGACTCTGCGTGCAGCTCCGAAGGGAATTATCAAATATTCCCATTTAGGACATAATGATGAGACCACCGTTGGGCAGGGTTGACCATGGATGTTGTGTCCTAGCTGTCTAGATACGCAAGCCAGGGCAGTACAATATGGAGAGCAGCTGTTGCCCATGTAGCAAGCACCCCTCTCCACGCATCTGATGAGCCCTAATGAAAGGCAGAGACTGATACAGTTTGGTGCCAGCAGCGTTGCAGGAGTTGCCAGTCATTGCTAAGCTCAACGTAGGACTGCCTTAGGGACTCCAGTTCTGGATTTTTCCCTCGGTGTTTATACCCAAAGCTTTCCCCATGAGTGGGTATAGCCGCAAGGCACTGGAGGTTTGAGATCAGAGTTTATCTTCTCCTGGATAAGCTGCCAACCACAGCTGGTGAGTCCCATTTTCCTGAATAGCCCATTTAGGACTATTACAACTGAAATTCACAGTCACAGCCATGCGTACTTCAATAAACAATATTCATGTCCCATTCCTCTCAGCAAATGGTAATTGTTTGCTAACAGTTGCAAATTGTTCGCTGAAGGAAATGCTTTTATTAGTCATAGTCATAGTCATATTTATAGTCATACTTTATTGATCCCGAGGGAAATTGATTTTCGTTACAGTTGCCCCAACCAAGAATAGAGTATAAATATAGCAATATAAAACCATAAATAATTAAATAGTAATATATAAATTATGCCAGGAAATAAGTCCAGGACCAGCCTATTGGCTCAGGGTGTCTGACCCTCCAAGGGAGGAGTTGTAAAGTTTGATGGCCACAGGCAGGAATGACTTCCTATGACGCTCTGTGCTGCATCTCGTTGGAATGAGTCTCTGGCTGAATGTACTCCTGTGCCCAACCAGTATATTATGTAGTGGATGGGAGACATTGTCCAATATGGCATGCAACTTGGACAGCATCCTCTTTTCAGACACCACCATCAGAGAGTCCAGTTCCATCCCCACAACATCACTGGCCTTACGAATGAGTTTGTTGATTCTGTTGGTGTCTGCCACCCTCAGCCTGCTGCCCCAGCACACAACAGCAAACATGATAGCACTGGCCACCACAGACTCGTAGAACATCCTCAGCATCGTGCGGCAGATGTTAAAGGACCTCAGTCTCCTCAGGAAATAGAGATGGCTCTGACCCTTCTTGTAGACAGCCTCAGTGTTCTTTGACCAGTCCAGTTTATTGTCAATTCGTATCCCCAGGTATTTGTAATCCTCCACCATGTCCACACTGACCCCCTGGATGGAAACAGGGGTCACCGGTGCCTTAGCCCTCCTCAGGTCCACCACCAGCTCCTTAGTCTTTTTCACATTAAGCTGCAGATAATTCTGCTCACATCATGTGACAAAGTTTCCTACCGTAGCCCTGTACTCAGCCTCATCTCCCTTGCTGATGCATCCAACTATGGCAGAGTCATCAGAAAACTTCTGAAGATGACAAGACTCTGTGCAGTAGTTGAAGTCCGAGGTGTAAATGGTGAAGAGAAAGGGAGACAGGACAGTCCCCTGTGGAGCCCCAGTGCTGCTGATCACTCTGTTGGACATACAGTGTTGCAAGCACACGTACTGTGGTTTGCCAGTCAGGTAATCAAGAATCCATGACACCAGGAAAGCATCCACCTGCATCGCTGTCAGCTTCTCCCCCAGCAGAGCAGGGCGGATGGTGTTGAATGCACCGGAGAAGTCAAAAAACATGACCCTCACAGTGCTCGCTGGCTTGTCCAGGTGGGCGTAGACGCAGTTCAGCAGGTAGACGATGGCATCCTCAACTCCTAGTCGGGGCTGGTAGGCGAACTGGAGGGGATCTAAGTGAGGCCTAACCATAGGCTGGATTAGCTCCAGAACAAGTCTCTCCAGGGTCTTCATGATGTGGGAGGTCAAAGCCACTGGTCTGTAGTCATTGAGGCCACTGGGGCATGGCATCTTCGGCACAGGGACAAGGCAGGACATCTTCCACAGCACAGGAACCCCCTGGAGACTCAGGCTCAGGTTGAAGACATGGTGAAGTACTCCACATAGCTGAGGGGCACAGGCTTTAAGCATCCTGGTACTGACACTATCCGGGCCTGCAGCCTTGCTTGGGTTGAGACGTTTCAGCTGTCTTCTCACCTGTTCAGCTGTGAAGCCCACTGTGGTGGTTTCATGTGGGGAGGGGTATATTCATGAGATTAGGGTGGGGGACTGTGAGGAGGGGTAGGAGGGGAGAGTGGAATATGTGTTGGTTGGGGGCCGACAACAGATGAATCATGTGGGGGATGGACAGGGGCCACACTGTCAAATCTGTTAAAGAACTGGTTAAGTGCGTTGGCCCTGTCCACACTGCTTTCAGCTCCTCTGTTGTTAGTTTGCCGGAACCCAGTGATGGTCCTCATCCCACTCCAGACCTCTCTCATGTTGTTCTGCTGGAGTTTCCACTCAAGCTTCCTCCTATACCTGTCTTTAGCCTCCCTGATCCTGGCTTTCAGGTCCCTCTGTATTGCCCTCAGCTCCTCCCTATTACCAAGTCTAAACGCCCTCATTACGCCTTTATCATAAACTGCCATGATAAAGGACATTAATGGAGTAATGTCCTTTATCATGGCAGTTCAATAGGATCCTGTCTTTAAAGGTGAGACGGAAGACTTGTCTCTGGACTGACCAATAAGTGACAGCTCAACAATATCCGAAGAACAGATAAAAGAAACAAGTATCTTTGAATCCTGTGCACCACTCTGAATTGTTCTCTTTTTCCGTATCTGTATTCAGCAATGTACTCATGAAGGCAGACTGCAATCCCTCCTCGTCTCATCCAAAGTAGGATTACCTGGAGTATGGTGCGTAGTGGCTAATTTATTATCAACCAGCATCTTAGACCATTTACTTAAGTGCATGATTCTTAATCCCATTGTGGCAGCAGGAGAATTTAAATAAACTGGCAGCTAAATCCTGTCTCTGTAACAGTAAATGTGAAACTTCTAGATTATGTAACTCCCAATGGAGTCACTAAAGCTCTTCAAGGTATCAACCTGCCTCATTACCTGCTCTAGCCCTGTGTATGAGATTCCAGTCCCGACTATTAACTGCCTCTTCAGTCGGGCACAAGGAGACAGACAATTAATGGTGACATTGCCAGTGATATCCACATCCTGCAAACAGGTTTAAAAATAGTCCACTGAGTTTTGATTATGTTGTAATTTTGTTATTAATTAATATAATATTGATACCAATTACTACAGGGAATCTAATTCCTGGTGTTCCAAGATCAGAATGTAAAGTATCAACCAAAATTTGCTGGTAACTCTGCCTGCCCATGAGTAACATCACCTTAGACATGATAGTTTTTTAAAAAAATTTTGGCTTTGTGACCAGACACTTGTGTTTACAATTAACAGAAGAACCATAAATAGAATAAAAATTATCTGCTGGAAGTGTTACATGGAGAGTAGTCAAAAGCTGTATGGGGTCAATAAGGGATCTAAAATGAACTTGAATGTGCAGCCAGGGATGTGTCTGAGTTTTGAACTAGCTCTGCATTTTCCTTTATTTGGGAAGAAGTCGCTAGAAATAGGGAAAGTGGTATTGGACAAATTAAAAGTAAATAATAAACAGGAAAAAGCTGGGAGCCTTCAAAGAAGGAAAGTCTCTGACGCCATCTTGGATGGATGCATTCTAAATTATTGAGGTTGGAAATTTTCTAGGCTCTGACAAATTTTCAATCCTCTTCATACATTGAAATAAGACTGAGGGAACCACTGGACATGAGGCTATGTCTATAGTCCAATACCTCAAGGTCTTAATGTATATACCAAGCTCTTGAGGCTCACTTGCCAAGTGCTTTGTAGAAATCTAAATACTGTGCATTTGCATATACTCAAAGAATTTGAGCAAATAATCTATGTAAACCCACTTTCATAAATCCATGTTGAATAGGTTGATTATATTTAAATTATTAGTTACTGCCTCTTTAATTATTGATTGGATCATCTTGCCAACAGTAGATGTTTAACTAACTGGCCTATAGTTATCCACTTTTTGTCTTCTTCCCTTTCTAATCTTCTGGTACCTCCTGGAATTTACCAAGTTCTCAAAATTTTCAACCAATGGGTCTAGCATGCCTACATGCCCCTTCCTTTTAAAGTCTTGAATGAGGGCCATTGAGTAGTGTTGATTTGACTGTCTTTAGCCTTGCGACGTTCACTAACACTTGGTATCCCTTGTGATTGTGATTTTTATGAGTTTCTCCCTGTTATTTGTTCATCTGTTATCTTAATGTGTTATGCAGAGCTCTGCATGGTGAAGACTGATGCAAGAGAAACTGATTTAACTTATGAGCCGTTTCTGTTTTTCCTATTATTAATTCACCAGCCTCATTCTCAAGAAATTCCATGCCTAGCTCGGATACTTCTTCCAATTTATATAGGTTTGTTTCAATATTACACATATTATCTCTTAAAATCAAACTTCTTTATTTCATAGCTTGATACTGAAACCTTCCCAGTACCCTGCTGACCATGATCCTTTACCACTTTTTATGCCCTATCTTTCAATTTAACATTTTCCTTGACCTCCTTTATTAACCACATGTGTCTCTTTCTAATTGGGCTAAACTCCTGCTGAGTACTATGGACAAGGTGTTTCGATATCTTCCATTGATTGAGTTTTTTGACAAGGTGACGAGAGAGATTGATGAGGGTAGGGCAGAAGGTGTTGTCTACACCCTCATGGGAAGCTAATCCAGAAGATTAAGATGCATGGAGTTTGCAGCAGATTGGCTGTTTGGATTTTGAATTGGCTTGCACATGGAATACCGAGAGTGATGTTTGAAAGGACTTATTTGAGCTACAGATCTGTAATTAGTAGAGTTCTGAAGGGATCCGCACTGGGACCTCTGCTGTTTGTGATGTACATAAATGACCTGGGTGAAAATGTAGATGGGTGGTTAGTAAATTTGCAGATGATAGCAAGATCGGTGGAGTTGTGTATAGTGGGGATGACTGGCAAAGAGTACAGTGCGATTTAGATCATTTGCAGATATGGGCTGAGAAATTTAACCCATATAAATATGAGGTGTTGCACCTCAGTAGGGCAAATACAAGCAGACTGTACATTGCTACAGGCAAGGTCCTTAACAATGCTGCTGGGCAGAGAGATCTTGGGATCCAAGTTCATAGCTCATTGAAAGTGGCTGTGCAGGTTGATAAGGTGGTTAAGAAGGCTTATGGAATGCTTGTCTTCATTAATCAAGGCATTCAGTTCAAAAGTCAGGAGGTTATGTTGTAACTTTGTAAAACTCTGGTGAGTATTGTGCGCAGTTGTGGTCACCCCACCATAAGAAGGATGTTGAGGCTTTGGAGCGGGTGCAGAAGAGGTTCAGCATTATGCTGCCTGGTTTAGAGGGTATGAGCTATCACGAGAGGCTGAATAAACTTGGGTTGTTTTCTCTGGAGTGCTGGAGGCTGAGGGGAGATCTGATAGAGGTTTACAAGATGGTGAAAGGAATAGATAGAGTGGACAGAGACTATCTGTTTCCCTGGGTTGCCGGAGGGCATACAATGAAGATGAGAGGGGATAGGTTCAAGGAGATTGTGAGGGGTAAGATTTTTACTCAGAGCATCATGGATGCCTGGAATGTGCTGCCTGGCAGGGATACTAGAGGCTTTTAAGAGATGACTGTGTAGGCACATGGATGGAAGGATGATGGATTGATATTGACATTGTGTATATAGAAGGAATTAGTGTTTTGATTTTTTTTTTAGTTGGTTTGGTACAATATTGTAGGCTAAATGGCCTGTCCTGTGTTGCACTGTTCTATGTTCCATGTTCTTTTTCACCTGCTGATCGATCTCTTAGCTTATTTTCTCAGTCCACCTTGGACAATTGCACTATTAGAATTGCCCTTACTTACACTGAATCAACAAAGACAGAGGTTTTGGTCCTGTGTATTTTACACTCAAACTACAATACAACTACGTATTGTGGGTCTCCCTCCGATGAGATCTATAACCACTCTTATCAATCCTTCCTCATTACTCTCGACCAAATCTAAAGTAGCATTTTCCTGAGTACATTCTGCAACATTCTGTTCTAAGAAGCAATTCTCAACTCACCCCAAATTCTTCTATGGTACGTAAGCTTGCCAGTTTGGGTCATCAATTAATACGTAGATTAAAATCTCCCATGACAGTTGCAGTTCCTTCATCAATGCACTAGATACTTCCTCATTTATATCTACCCTATCAAGAGCTCAGGTTTTGGGGGCATATGGACTGCTCCCATCCATGCCTTCAAAATCTTCCCAAAAGCCACAACTTCAAAAAGCAGTGCCTCAAAAAGGTGGCCTCCCATCACCCAGGATATGCCCTTTTCTCAGTGCTAACTTTAGAGAGGAGGTACAGGAGTCTGAAGACACACATACAGCATTTCAGGAACAGCTTCTTCTCTGTCACAACCACGGATTTGGCAGCGCAGTAGATATAGCAATTGCGCTTGTGAATATGCACGTGTCAGCTAATTATTATTTCATTGTGATAGTATTTAACTCCATACTTGTAGTATTTGTCAAGCCTTGGACACAGCACAGCAATGCTTCACTGCCTGTTTGCATTCGGCCTTGCCTAAGAAATTGGACTGTCGAGTCAACTGACTCTGAAGACTAGCGGTATTCGTTTAATTGTTAGTTGTTCTTTTCAGCCGCAGTGTAGGTTTTGTTTTCCATTTGAGCGGCCCTGTTTGGCCTAGCATCTATTGTTTTATTTTCCCTTTAACACTGTTTGCATTAAAGTTTGTGAACTATCACCCACTTCAGTGTCTCTCACTCCGCACCCGGGCCGTATCCAAAACCTGGTGACACTTCCCCTCCTTGATCAGATTTATGAATGGACAGTGAACCAACCCATGAACATTACTTCACTATTCTTGCTTTCTTTTTGCACTGCTTAATTAATTTATTTTATATATTTACTGTATTTCTTTTTGTAATTTGTAGCTCTTCAAGATGTATTGCACTGTACTACTGCCCTAAACAACAAATTTCACAACATATGTGAGTGATATTAAACCTGATTCTGATTCTGATTCTGTCTGGCCCATTATAGTGGTGATTTCTGCAAACTTATTAATGCAGTTAGAGCACGATTTGGTAATACAGTCAGACTGATGGGGAGTAAATTAGCGGGCTGAGGCCACAGCTTTGTGGGGCACTGGATAATCATGGAAAAGGTAATGTTTTTTCTTACTGTTGGCCAGGAAGTCAAGAATCCAATTACAGCGAGGTTGCCGAGTCCTAGGCCTAGGAGTACGGTGATCAGTTTGTTTGGAATTATGGCACAACTGTAGTCAATAAATGAGAGTCTGAAATTGATTCAAAATAATTAATCTAAGAGTTGTGACTGCCTCCTGGTAATTCTCCCACCCAGTCTCCAGCACATTGCTCCTGGTCTACAGCTCCTCAAGAAGCCCACTGTAGCTGCAGATCTGGTCACTTGTTACAAAACCAGTCTGCTGATTACAACAATATGCTTGTCATTCTAAAAAGAGAAAAGGACTTTACAAACCAGTAGCAAAAAAAGGGCCGATGCACTTGGTGTTGAAATGAAGAACCTGACCTCAGGAAGGAATAACAAATGATTGTTTGCACTTCAGTTGAGAGATGGCTGTGACAATAAGAAGAAATATAGTACTCCACAGTACATTAAAAAAACACTCAGATACGTTGCAGGAAGGAGATCAAACCACACATACTTTCCAAGTGTTTACTCATCAAAAGCCTATGTTGTTCTTCTGGATAAGAGCACACTTACTATTTCCATAGCCAGAAAAGTTTACTCTTCTCTCACCTGCTCTGTTTCCTCTGGCATCGTCCAAGGATCTAGCTCTGAATGCCTCTTACGTTACTCAAAACCATGCCATCATTACCTATATGAGAATTGCTGCCACCTCGCTTTCCCTCACCCTAATCTCCCTTAACCTCATTGTCTCCAAATTGTTTGGCATCCACTAAAATATGGGCAAAGATTATCTCCAAACAAGAGACTGAAGCCATTACATTCTGTCCTCAATGTCCACTTTACCTGCCAATTGTTTGAATTAAACTGCAACCTTGTGGTGTGTCGAATCCACAAAATGAGATATTGGCATGATTTTATGCCATCACTAATACTATCTAATACTATTTCCTTTTCTGAGACATTGCCAGAGGCCATCCCTCTGTCAGCTTGTCTGCACCTGAAACATTCACCTCTGACTTTGTTTGTACTCCAGGGAGCACGAAGCGCAGAATCAAGTATCACTGTGATGATTGTACACTCTAGTATCAACTGTCTGGCAACAATAAGGTATAAAGTACCTTATAGGCAGGCCCATGATGAAAGGTAGCTTGATCCTGGTCCACCTGTAGAGGCTTTGATGTGATTGAAGAATCTAATGCACCATCTGCAGATTCAGCCTCAGGTGGGGCAAGTGGTATTTGAAGGGGAGGGTGAGTTCAGGACCTATCAGCAGCGACAACTGAGCTTGACAAACTAAAGCAACACACACAAAAAGTGCTGGTGAACGCAGCATCTATAGGAAGAGGTACAGTCGACGTTTCGGGCCGAGACCCTTTGTCAGGACTGACGAAGGGTCTCGGCCCAAAATGTCGGCTGTACATCTTCCTATAGGTGCTGCCTGGCCTGCTGCGTTCACCAGCATTTTTTGTGTGTGTTGCTTGAATTTCCAGCATCTGCAGATTTCCTCGTGTTGACGAACTAAATATAAATACAGAAGGGATAAGTGGGCAGCCATTGTCGGGAGTAGGCCAGTGGCGAGAGTAGAAGCGATAGGCTTTGGCTCATTCAGGCTTCGGTGAAAGTGAGCTTCAGCGAGGTAAGTGGGTAGGTGGACTTCGTTTTCAGTTTTTCCTTGCATTTTTTTGAGGAACAGAGAGCATGTCTGTAGGGTTAGTATTTTGCTCTGGGTGTCGGATGTGGGAATCCTGGGAATCTTCCAGTCTCCCAGATGGCCACATCTGTGCCAGGTGCACCGAGATGCAGCTCCTGGGAGACCGTGTTAGGGATCTGCAGCTGCGGCTCGATGACCTACAGCTTATTAGGGAGAGTGAACAGGAGACAGAAAGGAGCTACAGGAAGTTAGTCACCCCGAGGCTGCAGGAGTTAGATAAGTGGGTGACGGTCAGGGAAGCGAAGGGAAGAGTTCAGATAATAGAGAACACCCCTGTGGCCCTCCCCCTCAGTAATCATTATCTCATTTTGGATGCAATTTAGGAGGATGACCTGACAGAGGACGACCACGGCGATCAGGTCTCTGGCACTGAGCCTGGTTCCGTGGTGCAGAAGGGAAAGAGGAAGATGGGGAATGCGGAAGTCATAGGCGATTCCATAGTGAGGGGAACAGACAGGAGGTTCTGCCAGCCTGATAGAGATACCCGCATGGTGTGTTGCCTCCCAGGTGCCAGGATACGGGATGTCTCAGATTGGGTGCAGAATATTCTGAAGGGAGAGGGCGAACAGCCAGAATTCTTGGTGCACGTTGGTACCACTGATATAGGTAGAAAAAGGAAGGAGGTCCTGAAGAGAGAATTCAGGGGGTTAGGTAGGAAACCGAAAGGCAGGACCTCCAGGGTAGTAATCTCAGGATTGCTGTCTGTGCCACGTGCTAGCGAGTGTAAGAATAACATGATCAGGCATATTAATGCGTGGCTGAGAGACTGGTGTAGGGGGCAGGGATTCAGATTCCTAGATCATTGGGGCCTCTTCTGGAGGAGGTACGACCTGTACAAAAAGGACGGGTTACACCTGAACCCAAAGGGGTCCAATATCCTAGCGGGCACATTTAATCGAGCTGTCAGGGAGGGTTTAAACTAATTTGGCAGGGGGATGGAAACCGGAGTGATAAGGTTGAGGAAGGGGAAAACAGAAATAAATCAAAGATAGCATGCAACAGTGATTAAAGAAAGAACAGGCAAGAGATGAGGCTTAATCACAGCCAGTGGCATGAGTTACAGGGCAATAGAGGCGTGATGCAGTTAAAACAGAAAGCAACAAATACTGGACTGAAAGTGTTATATTTGAATGCACGCAGCATATGGAATAAAATGGACAATCTTGAAATTCAGCAAGAGATTGCCAAATATAACGTTGTTGCCATCTCTGAAACTTGGCTAAAGGATGGCTGCCATTGGGAGCTGAACATCCAAGGATGTACTGTGTATTAGAAAGATAGATTAATAGGCAGAGGGCGTGGTGTGGCTCTGTGTATAGAAATAATATTAAACCACTAGAAAGAGATGACATAGAATTGGAAGGTGTAGGATCTCTATGGGTTGAGTTGAGAAATGGCAAGGGTAAAGGACCCTAATGGCAGTTGTATACAGGCGTCCAAACAGCAGCCGGGACGTGGATTATAAATTACAGCAGGAGATAGAAAAGTCGTGTCAGAAAGGCAATGTCATGATAATCGTTGGGGATTTTAACCTGAAAGTGGATTGGGAAAACCAGGTCAGTACTGGACCGCAAGAGAGAGAATTTGTAGAATGTCTATGGGATGGCTTTTTAGAACAGCTTGCTGTTGAGCCCATTAGGGGATCAACTGTGCTGGATTGGGTGTTGTGCAATGGTCCGGAGTTGATAAGAGAGCTTAAGGTTGAGGAACCCTTAGGGAACAATGATCATAATATGATGGAATTCACATTGAAATTTGAGAGAGAAAAGAAAATCCAATGTGTTGATATTTCAGTGGAATAAAGGAAATTACGATGGCATGAGAAGAGATCTGGCTGAAGTTGACTGGAAAGGGATATTTGCTGGAAGGATAGCAGAGCAGCAATGGCTGGAGTTTCTGTGAAAAACGAGGGAAATGCAAGACAGATATATTCCAAATAAGAAGAAATTTTCAAAGGGAAGAAGGACACTACCGTGGCTGACAAGTGAAGTAAGAACCAAAGTAAAAGCAAAAGAGAGGGCATACAAGGAAACCAGAGCCAGTGGGAAGATAGAGGATTGGGAAACTTTTGAAAACTTGCAGAAGGAAACTAAGAAGGTCATTAGGAAGGAAAAGATGAATTATGAAAGGAAGCTGGTGATTAATATCAAAGAAGATACTAAAAACTTTTTTAAGTATATAAAGGGTAAAAGAGAGTTGAGGGTAGATATAGGACCAATGCAAAATGATGCTGGAGATATTGTAATGAGAGATGCAGAGATAGCAGAGGAATTGATTGCATATTTTGCGTCAGTCTTCACAGTGGAAGATGTCTGCAGTATACCGGACATTCAAGAGTGTCAGTGAAGTGAAGTTTGTGCAGTGAAAATTACGACTGAGAAGGTGCTTAGGAAGCTTAATGGTCTGAGGGTGGATAAATCTCTTGGACCTGATGGAATGCACCCTTGGGTTCTGAAGGAAGTAGCTGGAGAGATTGCGGAGGCATTAACAATGATCTTTCAAGAATTGATAGATTCTGACATTATGCTGGATGACTGGAAAATTGCAAATGTTACTCCGCTATTTCAGAAGGGTGGGAGGCAGCAGAAAGGAAACTATAGACCTGTTAGTCCGACATCAGTGGTTGGGAAGGTGTTGGAATCGATTGTTATGGATGAGGTTCCGGAATACCTGGAGGCTCATGACAAGATAGGCCAAAGCCAGCATGGTTTCCTGAAAGGAAAATACTGCCTGACTAACCTACTGCAATTCTTTGAGGAAATTACAAGCAGGATAGACAAAGGACATGCAGTGGATATGGTGTATTTGGATTTTCAGAGGGCCTTTGACAAGGTGCTGCACATGAGGCTGCTTAGCAAGATAAGAACCCATGGAATTACAGGGAAGTTACTCGCATGAGTGGTGCATTGGCTTCTTCGTAGTAAACAGAGAGTGTGAATAAAGGGATCTTATTCTGGGTGGTCGCTGGTTACCAGTGGAGTTCCACAAGGGTTGGTGTCGGGACCGCTGCTTTTTACAATGTCTGTCAATGATTTGGACTACAGTATTAATGAATTTGTGGTTAAATTTGCCAATGATACAAAGATAGGTGGAGGAGCGGGTAGTGTTGAGGAAACAGAGAGCCTGCAGAGAGACGTAGATAGTTCAGGGGAATGGGCAAAGAAGTAGCAAATGAAACACAATATTGGAAAGTGTATGGTCATGCACTTTGGTGGAAGAAATAAATGGGTAAACTATTATTTAGATGGGGAGAGAATTCAAAATGCAGAGATGCAAAGGGACTTGGGAGTCCTCATGCAGGATACCCTAAGGGTTAACTTCCGGTTGAGTCGGTGGTGAAGAAGGCAAATGCAATGTTGGCATTCTTTTCTAAAGGTATGGAATATAAGAGCAGGGATGTGATGTTGAGGCTCTATTAGGCAATCGTGAGACCACACTTGGAGTATTGTGTGCAGTTTTGGGCTCCTTACTTTAGAAAGGATATACTGACATTGGAGAAGGTTCAGAGAAGATTCATGAGAATGATTACGGGAATGAAAGGGTTACCATATGAGGAACATCTGGCAGCTCTTGGGCTGTATTCCCTGGAGTTCAGGAGAATGAGGGGGTATCTCATAGAAACATTCTGAATGTTAAAAGGCCTGAACAGATAAGACATGGCAAAGTTATTTCCCATAGTAGGAGATTCTAGGACAAGTGGGAATAACTTCAGGATTGAAGGACATCCATTTAGAACTGAGATGGGGAGAAATGACTTTCGTCAGAGGGTGGTAAATCTGTGGAATTTATTGCCACAACTGGCTGTGGAGGTCAATTCATTGGGTGCATTTAAGGCAGAGATAGATAGGTTCTTGATTATCCAGGGCATCAAAGGGTATGGAATGAAGGCAGGGGAGTGGGGATGACTGGAAGAATTGGATCAGCCCATGATTGAATGGTGGAGCAGACTCAATGGGCTGAATGGTCTACTTCTGCTCCTATATCTTATGGTGTTATGAAGTGTTGCTTGATATATTGTGTATTTGTTCAATGGAACAATCAAAATCTTTGCCTTCTTACTCACGGACAATGAAGGTGTTCAATACTTCTCCATTTTGAAAGACGGCAAGCCAGGGATTCCCACAAGTGATGACAGGTTATTTTTTTAGAAGCCACTTTTTTCAGTGTCAGATCTTCCTATCATTGTGAAGCAGAATTCACCAAGAATTAAGATTGTTCACCCACTAATAGATAGTGCAAGGTGGGATGATACCATCATGAGACAGGTTAGGTCTACCCTACTGACAATGTGCTTTTCCAATAGCAATCCTAGTGCAACCACCCTGAGGACCATTTTCTGTCCTCCTGGAAATTCTTTGCTCCTTCATATAGTAGGGCATTAGGGCATTTCCATTTGAGGTCAGGAGCACTAACAGTTTCGCCCTCTCATTGGAGCTGGTTGAGTGTGAGTAGAGTCTTGATTCTGGGAGAGATTGTCTGAGAGAGGAAACAGACATCAGTTTATCTGGATGTTAGAGACTGCACCTGGAATACAGTACTATGACCATACTGCAGGAAGGACGTAATTAGGCTAATCAGGGTGCAGAAAAGATTCACAATAACGTTGCTGGAAGAGGAACCTCTGAGTTATAAGAAGAAACAGGAGAGACAGGGACTATCTTCTCCGGGATGGATGAGGCTGAGGTGTTACAGAGTTTTATAAAATTATGAGAGTCACATGCGTGATGATGCTGAGTCACATGTGAGAGTCACAGTGTTTTTCCCAGTGTATGAGGGTCTGTAACCAGAAGGCATAGCCTTAAGATGAGGCGGGGGGTGGGGTGGGGGGGAGATTTAAAGTGGAACTGAGGGGCACATATTTCCATACAGAAGGTGATGAGGGTATTGGACAGGAAGTGGTATAAGTGGAGACAACTACAATACTTTAAAGACAGTGAGACAGTTACATAGACAGGAAAAGTTTATAGCAAGGGTTTCCAATCTTTTTTGTATGCCATCGACCAATAGCATTAAGCAAGGGATTTGTAGACCCCAGGTTGGGAACCCCTGGCTTAGAGCAATATGAGCCAAGCACAGGCAAATGGAAGTAGCTTAGGAAGTCACCATGGTCATTTATGGGCAGGTTCGGGCTGAAGGGCTTGTTTCTCTGGTACCATATAACTCCACGACTTTGTCAGCCACAACCTAACTGAATGGCAGAGCAGGCTCATCCAAGAGAAGAGCAAATGCTTGTTCTTTGCATCTTTGCATGGCAGGCCTGCAGTAGATATGCCTGGAGTTCCCACTTGTCATATCACTGAACAAAGGCAGTGTGGATGGTGCTAGCTGCCGACTTCATCTGTAGCACCAGCTGCTCCATGCTTCTGGGATGGCATTGTGCCAGCATTAATGTTTTGAACAGGGTTTTGACTTTCAGAGGTAATATGGGATTCAAACTGATCCCATTGACAACAGATCCTTCCTTATGTTCTGCCACCATCACCATATATTCCCTCTCATTCAAGCTACAAATCCTCTTGAGTTGAGCATCTAATCCCGGTGGAATGAACAACCATAAGCTGTGGAGGAGAAAGCAATTGGCTCTTAATTGCTTGCAATGTCTGATATACTTGATTCATTTTATTGCTCTGTGGGAATCTAAAATACATAAAAGGCTGAGATGTCAGGAAAGAAACAGCACATTACACTTTGATTCACCAAAAATAGTTTGCACAGTGATGTTAAAGGAGATATAGAAATGGAAGATGTTAGTATTAACATAGAACATAGAACAGTACAGCACAGTACAGGTTTTTTGGCACATGTTGTTGTGCCAAACTTTTAACCTACTATAAGATCAAAGAACCCCTTCTCTTCCACATCACCTTCCTTTTTTCTAACATCCACATGCCTAAGAAACTTTTAAATGTCCTGAACATATTTGTCTCCACGACCACCACTGGCAGTGTGTTTCATGCACCTTGGATAATTGAGTATGCATTATCTAAAACCTGTACCACTTGGAAAGGCAAGGTGAACGGAAATCACACGTTTCCCCCTGGCTTATGTGCGTCCTGATTTGGAGGTATGCTGCTGTGCCTTCATCATTATTGGTTCTATCGCATGCTGCTGAACCTCTTCCCACTGCCACCCTGTGGAATGATTTCCATCAGTACGGCTGTAACTCATCATGGTGGCTCAGGATCACATTCTGAAGGGCAATTAGAGATGGGACGCAAATACTTGGGGACGAGACACTTGTTCACCCTCTTTGTGGAATGCAGGGTTTGCAAAGAGGGTGCAGAGAAAGAAGTAAGGGCCTGTATTTAAAATAAAGGCTGAAATAGGCAGCAGTTAGGGCACTCGAGTGCTCCATATGCAGTATGTGAGAAGCCAGAGCAAGCACAATTGTCCCTGATGACTACACCTGTAAAAGGTGCATCCAGCTGCAGCTCCTGACAAACCAAGTTAGGGAACTGGAGCTGGAGCTGGATGAACTTCAGATCATTCGTGAGGCAGAGGCAGAAATAAACAGGAGTTACAGGGAGATAGTCACCCTAAAAGTCAGGAAGCAAGAAGCTGGGTGACTGTCAGGAGAAGGAAGGGGAATAGACAGAATGAGCAGAGCACCTCTGTGGCCATTCCCATCAATAATAAGTATACCGTTTTGGATACTGTTGGTGGGGACGACCTACCAGGGACAAGTTGCAGTGGTTGCATCTCTGGCACCGAGACTGGACCCTCAACTCAGAAAGGAAGGAGGGAAAAGAGGAGAGCAGTAATGATAGGGGATTCAATAGATAGGGGGACAGATAAGAGGTTCTGTAGGAGAGATCGAGAATCCCGGATGGTCTGTTGCCTCCCTGGTGCCAGGGTCCACGATGTCTCGGATCGAGTTCTCCGTATTGTCAGGAGGGAGGGTGAGCAGCCAGATGTCATGGTCCATGTAGGGACCAATGATGTGGGTAGGAAGGAGGAGGAAGTCCTGCAAAGAGGGTATAGGGAGTTAGGTGCAAAGTTGAAGGACAGGACCTCCAGGGTTGCAGTCTCAGGACTGTTACCCGTGCCATGTGCTAGTGAGGCTAGAAATAGGAAGATAATGCAGCTAAATACGTGGCTGAGGAGATGGTGCAGGAGGGAAGGCTTCATGTTTCTAGAAAATTGGACTTTGTTCCAGGGAAGGTGGGATCTGTTTCAACAGGATGGTTTGCACCGGAACTGGAGAGGGACTAACATCCTTGTGGGTAGATTTGCTAGTTCTGCTCAGGGGGGCTTAAACTAGATTTGCAGGGGGAGGGGAGCCAGAGTGTTAGAGCAGATAGTGAGATGGAAGAGGATAAAGGTCATGCGAGGTCTGCATGTATAGAGAGTAATCAAAGGTTTGTACATAATAGAAATGCTCTCAGGTGCATCTATTTTAATGCAAGGAGTATTGTAGGTAAGGCAGATGAGCTTAGGGCATGTATTGGCACGTGGGATTACGACATTGTTGCTACTAGTGAGACTTGGTTGCAGGAGGGGCAGGACTGGCAGCTTAATGTTCCGGGGTTCCGTTGTTTCAGACGTGACAGAGAGGGAAGGATGAAAGGGGGAGGAGTGGCATTACTAGTCAGGGAGAATATCACAGCTGTGCATAGACAGGACAGCCCGGAGGGCTTGTCTACAGAGGCCATATGGGTGGAGCTGAGGAATGGGAAAGGTACAACCACACTAATAGGGTTGTATTATAGACCACCCAATAGTCAGAGAGAATTGGAGGAGCAAATCTGTAGAGAGATAGCAGACCGATGTAAGAAACAGAAAGTTGTAATAGTAGGGGATTTTAACTTTCCACATATTGACTGGGACTTGCACACTGTGAAAGGGCTAGATGGCAGGGAGTTTGTCAAATGTGTTTAGGAAAGTTTTCTAAATCAATATATAGAGGAACCAATGAGAGAGGATGCAATACTTGATCTCCTATTAGGGAACCAGACAGGTCAGGTTACAGAAGTATGTGTAGGCGAACATTTTGGGTCCAGTGACCATAATGTCATTAGTTTCAAGTTAATTTTAGAATGTTACCTGAGTTTCATCTCCTAAGTTACAAAGAAAGGTTGAACAAGTTGGGTCTTTGTTCTCTGGAGCGTAGAAGGTTGAGGGGGGACTTGATAGAGGTATTTAAAATTGTGAGGGGGATAGATAGAGTTGACGTGGATAGGCTTTTTCCATTGAGAGTGGGGGAGATTCAAACAAGAGGACATGAGTTGAGAGTTAAAGGGCAAAAGTTTAGGGGTAACATGAGGGGGAACTTCTTTACTCAGAGAGTCGTAGCTGTGTGGAATGAGCTTCTAGCAGAAGTGGTTGAGGCAGGTTCGATGTTGTCATTTAAAGTTAAATTGGACAGCTATGTGGACAGGAAAGGAATGGAGGGTTATGGGCTGAGTGCAGTCGGTGGGACTAGGTGAGAGTAAGAGTTCGGCACGGATTAGAAGGGCCGAGATGGCCTGTTTCCGTGCTGTAATTGTTATATGGTTATACGGTTATGGATAATGATAGGTCTGGTTCTCGAGTTAAGGTTCTAAATTGGAGAAGGGCCAATTTTGAGGAAATGAGAAAGGATCTAGGAAGAGTGGATTGGGATAAGTTGTTTTCTGACAAGGATATGTTCAGTATGTGGAATGCATTCAAAGGTGAAATTTTGAGAGTGCAGAGTTTGCATGTTCCTGCCAGGATTAAAGACAAAGTTAACAGGCATAGGGAACCTTGGTTTTCAAGGAATATTAGTGATCTGGTTACGGAAAAGAGGTGTATAGCAGGTATAGGCAACAAGAAACAAATGAAGTGCTTGAAGAGTATAGAAAATGTAAGCAGATACCAAAGAAGGAAATCAGGAAGGCAAAAAGAAGACATGAGGTTGCTTTGGCAGATTATGTGAAGGTAAACCTGAAGGGTTTCTACAAGTATATTAGAGTGAAAGGACAACAAGGGCCAAAATTGGTACCCTAGAAGATCAAAGTGGTCGTCTATGCGTGGAGCCTCATGAGATGGGGGAGATCTTAAACAACATTTTCCATCAGGGCTTACTCAGGAAAATGGCATAGCATATATGGAAGGAAGGGAAACAAGCAGCAGTTTCATGGAACATTTAGAGATTAAAGAAGAGGAGGTGCTTGCTGCCTTACAGAGAATAAAGGTAGATAAATCTCCCGGGCCTGACATGATATTTTCTCAGACCTTGAGAGAGACTAGTGTAGAAATTGCAGAGGCTCTGGCTGAAATATTTAAAATGTCCTTAGCCACAGATATGGTGCCGGAGGATCGGATGGTAGCTCATGTTGTTCCGTTGTTTAAAAAAGGCTCCAAAAATACAGGTAATTACAGGTTGGTGAGCCTGACGTCAGTAGTAGGTAAATTATTGGAAGGTGTTCTGAGTGATTGGATATACAAGTATTAGGACAGCCAAGGGCTGATTAAGGATAGTCAGCATGGCTTTGTGCGTGGTAGGTCGTGTTTAATGAATCTTGTAGAGTTTTTCAAGGAGGTTACCAAGAAAGTAGATGAAGGAAAGGCTGTGAATGTTGTCTGCATAGACTTCAGTAAGACCTTTGACAAGGTCCCACATGGGAGGTTAGTTCAGAAGATTCAGACACTAGGTATCCATGGAGAGGTTGTAAACTGGATTCAAAATTGGCTGTGTAGGAGAAGACAAAGATTGGTAGTGGATGATTGCTTATCAGACTGGACGCCTGTGACTAGTGGTGTGCCTCAAGAATTTGTGCTGGGACCATTGTTGTTTGTTGTCTGTGTCAATGATCTAGATAATAATGTGGTAAACTGGATCAGCAAGTTCGCTGGTGACACTAAGATTGGAGGAGTTGTGGACAGCAAGGAAGGCTTTCAATGCTTGCAGAGGGATCTGGACCAACTGAAAAAATGGGCCAGAAAATGGCAGATGGAATTTAATGCAGACAAGTGTGAGGTGTTGCATTTTGGAAGGACAAATCAAGGTTGGACATACACAGTAAATGGTAGGGCACTGAGTAGTGCTGAGAAACAAAGAGATCTGGGAGTTCAGATACATAATTCCCTGAAAGTGGCGTCACAGGTAGACTGGGTTGTAAAGAAGGCTTTTGGCATCCTCGCATTCATAAGTCAAAGTATTGAGTATAGGAGTTGGGACGTTATGGGGAAGTTGTATAAGACATTTGTGAGGCCAAATTTGGAGCATTGTGTACAGTGCTGGTCACCTAACTATAAGAAGGATATCAGTAAGATTGAAAGAGTGCAGAGAAGATTTACTAGGATGTTGCCGGGTCTTCAGGAATTGATTTACAGGGAAAGATTGAACAGGTTAGGACTTTATTCCTTGGAGCGTAGAAGAATGAGGGGAGATTTGATAGAGGTTTACAAAATTATGAGGGGTATATGTTAGAGTGGATTTCTTTTTGGGTAGATGATTTGTTAACACTTAAATGACTTTGGCCACCAGACTTCTATTTTAACTGTTTGAAAAAGGACTGTGGATTGAGTCCACCACAATGGGCTTCCTAAAAGGTATAAATACCAGATGCTTCTGGTGCCTGATGCTGTAGTTTTGAAGGCAGTATCACCTATACATTATAAATGTTAATTGTATGAATTGTCTTCTATGTTAGCACGGGACAGGGACAGCAGGGCTCTCACAGCTAACGGTTTAAAAAGTTTGTCTGTTTGGCGAGGTAAGTGGGTGAGTAGACTTATTTTTCCTGTTTCATTCGTGTAGAATTAGATAGCATGCCTGCAGGGTTAGTGCTTTGTTCAGGGTGTCAGATGTGGGAATCCTGGGAGACCTCCAGCCTCCCTGATGGCCACATCTGTGCCAGGTGCACCGAGATGCAGCTCCTCAGAGACCGTGTTAGGGATCTGGAGCTGCAGCTTGATGACCTACTGCTTATCAGGGAAAGTGAAGAGGTGATAGACAGGAGCTACAGGGAGGTAGTCATCCCTAGGCTACAGGAGTCAGAACGCTGGGTCACTGTCAAGAGAGGGAAGGGAAATGCCCGGATAGTGGAGAGCACCCCTGTGACTGTCCCCCTCAGCAACAAATATCTTGTTCTGGATGCTGTTGAGGGGGATGACCTGACGGGGACGCCCACGGTGACCGGGTCTCTGGCACTGAGCCTGGCGCTGTTGTGCAGGAGAGAAGGAGAGTGAAGAGAAATGCGGTAGTCGTGGGGGATTCCATAGTCAGGGGAACAGACAGGAGATTCTGTGAACCTGATAGAGATACCAGCATGGTGTGTTGCCTCCCAGGTGCCAGGGTACAGGATGTCTCGGATCGGGTCCTGAATATTCTAAAGGGGGAGGGTGAGCAGCCAGTTGTCTTGGTACATGTTGGTACCAATGACATAGATAGGACAAAGGAGGAGGTCCTGAAGAGAGATTTCCAGGAGTTAGGAAGGAAGCTGAGAAGCAGGACCTCCAGGGTAGTAATCTCGGGATTGCTACCTGTGCCACGTGCTAGCGAGGGCAAGAGTAGTCGGATCAGGCAGATGAATGCCTGGCTGAGAGACTGGTGTAGGGGGCAGGGCTTCAGATTCTTGGATAATTGGGATCTCTTCTGGGGAAGTATGACCTGTTCAAAAAGGACAGGTTACACCTGAACCCGAAGGGGACCAATATCCTGGCGGGAAAGTTTAATAGAGCTGTTAGGGAGGGTTTAAACTAATTTGGCAGGGGGATGGGAGCCGGAATGATAGAGCGGAGGAAGGGGAAAACAGAAATAAATCTAAGATAGTGAGCAGTAAAGATGTCAGGAAAGACAGGCAGGTGATGGGGCAAATGTGTAGCCATTGGGATGAGTTGCAGTGAAATCAAAGCAAAAAGTATCAAATACTGGTCTTAAGGTGTTGTACTTAAATGCACGCAGCATAAGAAATAAGGTGGATGATCTTGTTGTACAGCTACAGATTGGAAGGTATGATATTGTGGCCATCACTGGGACCTGGCTAAAGGATGCATGTCTCTGGGAGCTGAACGTCCAAGGATACACGGTGTATCGGAAGGATAGGAAGGTAGGCAGAGGGGGAGGCGTGGCTTTATTGGTAAGAAATGATATTAAATCATTAGAAAGAGGTGATATAGGATCGGAAGGTGAAGAATCTTTATGGATTGAGCGAAGGAATAGCAGGAGTAAAAGGACCCTGATGGCAGTTATTTATAGGCCTCCAAACAGCTGCAGGGATGTGGACTACAAATTACAACTGGAAATAGAAAAGGCTTATCAGAAGGGCAGTGTTATGATAATTGTGGGGGATTTTAACATGCGAGTAGATTGGAAAAATCAGGTCGGCACTGGATTTCAAGAGAGAGAATTTGTAGAATGTCTGCGAGATGGCTTTTTAGAACAGCTTGTTGTTGAGCCCACTAGGGATCGGCTGTACTGGATTGGGTATTGTGTAATGAACCGGAGGTGATTGGAGAGATTGAGGTGAAGGAACCCTTAGGAGGCAGTGATCATAACATGATTGAGTTCACTGTGAAATTAGAAAAAGAGAAGCCGAAATCTGATGTGTCAGTGTTTCAGTGGAGTAAAGGAAACTACAGTGGCATGAGAGAGGAACTGGCCAAAGTTGACTGGAAAGGGACACTGGCAGGAAAGACGACAGATCAGCAGTGGCTGGAGTTTATGCGAGAAATGAGGAATGTGCAAGACAGGTATATTCCAAAAAAGAAGAAATTTTCGAGTGGAAAAAGGATGCAACCGTGGTTGACAAGAGAAGTCAAAGCCAAAGTTAAAGCTAAGGAGAGGGCATACAAGGAAGCAAAAATTAGTGGGAAGACAGAGGATTGGGAAGTCTTTAAAACCTTACAAAAGGAAACAAAGAAGGTCATTAAGAGAGAAAAGATTAACTATGAAAGGAAACTAGCAAATAATATCAAAGAGGATACTAAAAGCTTTTTCAAGTATATAAAGAGTAAAAGACAGGTGAGAGTAGATATAGGACCGATAGAAAATGATACTGGAAAAATTGTAATGGAAGATGAGGAGATGGCAGAGGAACTGAACAAGTATTTTGCATCAGTCTTCACTGAGGAAGACAGCAGGATACCGGACACTCAAGGGTGGCAGGGAAGAGAAGTGTGCGCAGTCACAATTACGACAGAGAAAGTACTCAGGAAGCTGAATAGGCTAAAGGTTGATAAATCTCCTGGACCAGATGGAATGCACCCTCATGTTCTGAAGGAAGTAGCTGTGGAGATTGTGGAGGCATTAGCGATGATCTTTCAAAAGTCGATAGATTCTGGCATGATTCCGGAAGACTGGAAGATTGCAAATGTCACACCGCTATTTAAGAAGGGGGTGAGGAAGCAAAAAGGAAATTATAGACCTGTTAGCTTGACGTTGGTGGTTGGGAAGTTGTTGGAGTCGATTGTCAAGGATGAGGTTACAAAGTACCTGGAGGCATATGACAAGATAGGCAGAACTCAGCATGGATTCTTTAAAGGAAAATCCTGCCTGACAAACCTTATACAATTTTTTGAGGAAATTATCAGTAGGCTAGACAAGGGAGATGCAGTGGATGTTGTATATTTGGATTTTCAGAAGGGCTTTGACAAGGTGCCACACATGAGGCTGCTTAACAAGATAAGAGCCCATGGAATTACAGGAAAGTTACATACGTGGATAGAGCGTTGGCTGATTGGCAGGAAACAGAGATTGGGAATAAAGGGATCCTATTCTGGTTGGCTGCCGGTTACCAGTGGTTTTCCACAGGGATCAGTGTTGGGGCCGCTTCTTTTTACATTGTACATCAACGATTTGGATTATGGAATAGATGGCTTTGTGGCTAAGTTTGCTGACGATACGAAGATAGGTGGAGGGGCCGGTAGTGCTGAGGAAACGGAGAGTCTGCAGAGAGACTTGGATAGATTGGAAGAATGGGCAGAGAAGTGGCAAATGAAGTACAATGTTGGAAAGTATATGGTTATACACTTTGGCAGAAAAAATAAACGGGCAGACTATTATTTAAATGGGGAAAGAATTCAAAGTTCTGAGACGCAACGGGATTTGGGAGTCCTCGTACAGGATTCCCTTAAAGTTAACCTCCAGGTTGAGTCGGTAGTGAAGAAGGTGAATGCAATGTTGGCATTCATTTCTAGAGGAATAGAGTATAGGAGCAGGGATGTGATGTTGAGGCTCTATAAGGCGCTGGTGAGACCTCACTTGGAGTACTGTGGGCAGTTTTGGTCTCCTTATTTAAGAAAGGATGTGCTGACGTTGGAGAGGGTACAGAGAAGATTCACTAGAATGATTCCGGGAATGAGAGGGTTAACATATGAGGAACGTTTGTCCGCTCTTGGACTGTATTCCTTGGAGTTTAGAAGAATGAGGGGAGACCTCATAGAAACATTTCGAATGTTAAAAGGCATGGACAGAGTGGATGTGGCAAAGTTGTTTCCCATGATGGGGGAGTCTAGTACGAGAGGGCATGACTTCAGGATTGAAGGGCGCCCTTTCAGAACAGAAATGCGAAAAAATTTTTTTAGTCAGAGGGTGGTGAATCTATGGAATTTGTTGCCACGGGCAGCAGTGGAGGCCAAGTCATTGGGTGTATTTAAGGCAGAGATTGATAGGTATCTGAGTAGCCAGGGCATCAAAGATTATGGTGAGAAGGCGGGGCAGTGGGACTAAATAGGATAAAATGGATCAGCTCATGATAAAATGGCGGAGCAGACTCGATGGGCCGAATGGCCTACTTCTGCTCCTTTGTCTTATGGTCTTATGGAAATGCCAAATAAATGTATTGTAGACTTAACTTACATTCCTAAAGGCTGTAGATACCAACCCAGACATTTTGGCGTCAGGAGGAAAGGAAGGTGTGATGTTTTGTATGTAGCTTCAAGAGGAAGCATTGTCTATGCATTGTCTGTAACTTTTTAAGTAGCGATTGCCTTTGTGTTTAGCATATAAATATCGAGCCCACATTTAGCTAGGAGACCTTTCTGCGGAAAGCGTTTCCGTGCGTAAGATGCCTGCTGTACCTTGTTGTGTCGAATAAAGAAGCTGCTTTGTATCTACCAGTGACTCTGTCTCTCCAGTAATTTCATGCATGTCACAACAGTATAGACAGAGTAAACGTGAATAGGCTCTTTCCACTTAGATTAGGAGAGATAAATACGAGAGGACATGGCTTTAGGGTGAAAGAGGAAAGGTTTAGGGGGAACACTAAAGGGAACTTCTTCACTCAGAGAGTGGTGGGAGTGTGGAACGAGCTGCCATTTGACGTGGTAAATGTGGGCCACTCTTAAGTTTTAAGAATAAATTGAATAGGTACATGGATGGGAGAGGTCTGGAGGGCTCTGGGCTGGATGCAGGTCAATGGGACTAGCGGAATAATGTTTCAGCACAGACTAGAAGGGCTGAATGGCCTGCTTTCTGTGCTGTAGTGTTCTATGGTTCTATGGTTCTAAATAGTCACAACCACAGACCCTGCGGTGGATTCTGCACAGCCACACAGGTATTCTGCAGAATGAGTTTAGCAATTACACTTTTGGGTATGCATGCTCCCACCAATTCCTGTTTCATTGTGCTGTTACTTAACTCCTTTCATCTTGTTCCAGTCTTGTCGAGACTTGGCCAAAAGCCCAGCAACGTCTGTGCTCCCTGCTTACCTTCGACATTGTTCTGGGAAAGAAGGCTACTGTTCAGATTAACGCTGTAAAGGAGCAGTATTTGTTTAGTATTACTGCTTCCTAGCCACAGTTTTGGTGTTAGCTTTCAGTCTGAGAGTTTTAGTTAAAGGTCCTGTTGACCTAATATTTATTGTTTTTCCTTTAATTCTGCACGGTTCTTATTAAAAGTCAGTGAACTGTTCTTTCACTTCGCCTACTGTGCTTGCATCATAACCATACACTTCAGTCAGCAAGTCTGGACGACTATAGTGGACCCAGTGCTGAGAGAACAGCTCATCCTGGCTCTGAATTTCGTTGGGCAGGTAGGAGAGAGACTGAAGTCCGTAAAGGCTGGGTTTGGCTGGTGCAACAAAGTGCAAATAAATTGCTGCTTTAATCGGTAGGATTGTTTGGGTCTCTGATGGCAGGATTGGAAGAGGTTAAACAGCTGCGTCTCGAGAAGTACAGGAAAAACGGCATAAAGCAGGGAACACGCATCAAAGTTGCTGGTGAACGCAGCAGGCCAGGCAGCATCTCTAGGAAGAGGTACAGTTGACGTTTCAGGCCGAGACCCTTCATCAGGACTAACTGAAGGAAGAGTTAGTAAGAAATTTGAAAGTGGGAGGGGGAGGGGGAGATCCAAAATGATAGGAGAAGACAGGAGGGGGAGGGATGGAGCCAAGAGCTGGACAGGTGATTGGCAAAAGGGATATGAGAGGATCATGGGACAGGAGGTCCAGGAAGAAAGACAAAGGTGGAGGGGGGGGACCCAGAGGATGGGCAAGGGGTATAGTCAGAGGGACAGAGGGAGAAAAAGGAGAGTGAGAGAAAGAATGTGTGTATAAAAATAAATAACGGATGGGGTACGAGGGGGAGGTGGGGCATTAGTGGAAGTTAGAGAAGTCAATGTTCATGCCATCAGGTTGGAGGCTACCCAGACGGAATATAAGGTGTTGTTCCTTCAACCTGAGTGTGGCTTCATCTTTACAGTAGAGGAGGCCGTGGATAGACATGTCAGAATGGGAATGGGATGTGGAATTAAAAAGTGTGGCCACTGGGAGATCCTGCTTTCTCTGGCGGACAGAGCGTAGGTGTTCAGCAAAGCGGTCTCCCAGTCTGCGTCGGGTCTTGCCAATATATAAAAGGCCACATCGGGAGCACCAGATGCAGTATATCACCCCAGCCGACCCACAGGTGAAGTGTCGCCTCACCTGGAAGGACTGTTTGGGGCCCTGAATGGTGGTGAGGGAGGAAGTGTAAGGACATGTGTAGCACTTGTTCCGCTTACACGGATAAGTGCCAGGAGAGGATCGGTGGGGAGGGATGGGGGGGACAAATGGACAAGGGAGTTGCGTAGGGAGCGATCCCTGCAGAAAGCAGAGAGGGGGGGAGGGAAAGATGTGCTTAGTGGTGGGATCCCGTTGGAGGTGGCGGAAGTTACGGAGAATAATATGTTGGACCCGGAGGCATGGAAAGCAGGGAATGTGCCCCTTGAAATACTGAAAGGTATGGGGATTATGTGTCACTCTCAGCTTCTTCTGATGAAACTCTTCTATCTGGTGGTTTGTGATACCTTCAGTGAAAAAGAATATCAGTTGGAATATATCACCAACTACTTTGTACTATTTATTATTATTGTCACATGTACTAGGTTACAGTGGAAAATTCAAACACAAGGAATTCTGCAGATGCTGGAACTTCAAGCTACACACATCAAAGTTGCTGGTGAACGCAGCAGGCCAGGCAGCATCTCCAGAAAGAGGTACAGAGATTTCTTACTAGCTCTTAGTCCTGACGAAGGGTCTCGGCCCGAAACATCGACTGTACCTCTTCCTAGAGATGCTGCCTGGCCTGCTGCGTTCACCAGCAACTTTGATGTGTGTTACAGTGGAAAACTGTTGTTTTGCATGACATCTAGACAGATTATGCCATACACAATTATGTTGAGGTTGTAAAATAAAACAATGCAGAATATTATGTTTCACCTACAAAGGAAGTATAGTGCAGGTAGACAAGTAAAGTGCAAGGGCCATAACAAGGTAGACTGGGAGATCACTAGTACATTTTTTAGTCCATTCCAGAGTCTGATAACTGAGCAACTGAAACTAAAATAGATCTCCTAACCTGTCCCTGGACTTACTTTAAATAGAAGAAAAATTGCAAACAAAGTTATATTTTTTCATTTTTAAATAATATATATGTACAAACGTATATGTATACTGCATCTCAGTTGTACAGCAGCTGATAGGAAAGCTCTTCAGCGGGTCGTCTGTAGCGCACAGAGGATCATCGGGACAGCTATATATTGCTACTTTTAATACTGGTTTTGTGGCTGTCATGCATCTGAGTTGTGTTTTTGTACTGCTGGGCATTGCTTGTACTGGCTGGTTATTTTATTTTATTTGTTGTTTTATAGCATGGAGTATGAGAGTTGCAAACTCATTTTTGCTGTATTGGTGCATGACAAATTGTACTATGCAATGACAATAAAGGTATTTCAATTCATACACTCTGTGGCCTCTTTATTAGGTACTCCCTGTACCCAATGAAATGGCCACAAAGTATTTTCACTTTGGCTCAATAGTCTTTTTCTGTTGATCATTATCAAAAAAAGCCAAGTTAAATCTACTGTGATGCAATGTTGTAACACAATGAAACATGAAACTTCCAAGTAGGTTGAATAATTTTTATAGCCACCGCCATATAATGTGTTATATTCAGTTTGTGGCTCAGCTGAGTTAATTAATACTTCATGAGATGAGTCTAACAAGGAAAAGAAAGCACATTTACAAAGGTTAGTCAGGTGGGCTGAAGCATTATTTCAGAGCCTTCATAAAAATCATGCTTGCTGGGGAAGATAATTCAATATTTTACACTGTTTCTGAGTCATATTCAAAAAAATCTTTTAAGTGTAAATTCCTTGAAGCAAAAGGGATGATTCATTTATCAAATTTCTTTTTCACTTCTCAAGCAGTCCCTTGGGACTGAGGATGACTAGGCTCCATTATACTTCACAGAACTGGGGGATGACTATACATGAACCCTTTTGAAATGCCGAAACTGAATGTGGCAAGGATATTTCCTTTACTGAGAGAATCTAGAAACAGAGGATAAAACATCAGAATACCAGCATGTCCTTTTAAAAAAGAGATGAAGAAAATTTTCTTTAGCTAAAAGATGGTAACTTTGCTGAGTTCATTCAACACACACAAAATGCTGGAGGAACTCAGCAGGTCTGGCAGCATCTATGGAAGTATGTGCTGCCTGGCCTGCTGAGTTCCTCTGGCATTTTGTGTGTGTTGTTTGATTTCCAGTATCTGCAGATTTTCTCTTGTTTGCTGTGGAATTCATTGCATGCAATAATGTAAATGTAATGTACGTGTAAAGCAGAGGTTGATAGGTTCTTGATTTGTAAGGGAGAAGGCAGGAGAAAGGGGTTGAGAGGGATAATAAATCAGCCATGATCGAATAGATAGGTATAGGTATAAAATTGGATAGCTATATGGACAGGAAATGAATGGAGGGTTATGGGCTGAGTGCAGGTCGGTGGGACTAGGTGAGAGTAAGCGTTCGGCATGGACTACAAGGGCTGAGATGGCCTGTTTCCGTGCTGTAATTGTTATATAGTTATATGGATAACAGAGCAGTGTCGAAAGGCTGATTGGTCTAATTCTGCTCCTGTGTCTAGCTGTCTTATGAGCTTTTGGCAATGAATAACACTGCATACAAGCGAGAGGCAGGCTTGGCTTGGCAGCAAGGGGTTGACCGTAACTGAGAACATGCTGCATGGTGTTAACACACGCATACAGGAGAAACACATCTTCTACCCTCAATCTCTCTGCGTCACTCTACACTTACCTGACTTCCTGAGTGACACACACACAAAATGCTGAGGGAACTCAGGTCAGGAAGCATCTATGGAAAGGAATGAAGAGTCAACATTTCGTGCTGTGACTCTTCATCAGGAACCTGCCCTCATCTCTGGAATGATCCGACTGGATGACAGATTTTCATGGCACCTCGGTACCAATTCAAATCTCTTCTCTCAGTAAATCTATATTAGAAGACTTGTATCTCTGAGTCCTTCACATGTCCCCAAGCATCTGAGGAAACTAGAGCACATGGTCATGGGGAGAATGCACTGTGCAAACTTCTTACAGGGAGAAGCGGGAATTGAACTGGGGTCGCTGGTACTGTAAAGCATTGTACTAACCACCACACTACCATGCCTCCCGACATAAAAATTATTTTTTTAACTGATGGATGCAGGAAGTATCCTCTATTTCTAAGTTCTGTGGGATCTATTACATTCATCCAAGTAATAAAGTATTGACTATTATCTTGGTCCAGTGGCAAGGAAGCCCGAAACTAGTATTTGTCAAAGTTGCTGGTGAACGCAGCGGGCCAGGCAGCATCTCTAGAAAGAGGTACAGTCGATGTTTCAGGCCGAGACCCTTCGTCAGCCTGAAACATCGACTGTACCTCTTCCTAGAGGTGCTGCCTGGCCTGCTGCGTTCACCAGCAACTTTGATGTGTGTTGCTTGAATTTCCAGCATCTGCAGAATTCCTCGTGTTTACTAGTATTTGTGTTGGTTTATTATTGTCGCAACATTTCAGATCGTTAGTACATTGAAGCAGTACCAGGAAAAAACATGTAGTATGTAAGCATGATGCTTTGTAAGGAATTTGAAACAACACTGCAGCTCAGCAGACCATCCTCTGTAAATCTAGCTTATTTCCAAGTGGTACCATGTGTGATGTGGGAGTTAATCGATCCTTGTCTTTATATCTGATCAGATTGGGGCTAGCCTTACCCACATCAATCTCCTCAGAAAATGGAGACGCTGCTGTGCTTTCTTGACCAAAGATGTGTTGTTGAGGGAGCAGGTCAGATCGTCCATTATGTGCACTTTCAAACAGCCGGTGCTCTAAACTCTCTCCATGGAGGAGCTATCTATGAGCAGGGAGGAGTGTTCGGGCAGTACTATCCTGAAGTTCACAATCACCTCTTTGGCTTTGTCCACACTGAGACTCAAGTTGTTGTGCTTGCACCATTATATCAGCTGTTCTACCTCCTCTCTGTATGCCATCCTGTTTTCGTCGTTGATAAGCTAACTACTATTGTGTCAAAGTTCAAAGTAAATTCATGATCAAAATACATAAATTTCACCATATACGACCCTGAGATTCATTTTCCTGTGGGCATACTCAGTAAGTCTATAGAATAATAACCATTACAGAATCAATGATAGACCACCCAACTTGGGCGTTTAACCAAAGTGCATGAAGACGACAATATTGTGTAAATACAAAAAAGAAAGAAAGAATAATAAATAAATAAGCAATAAGTATCGAAACGTGAGATGAAGAGTTCCTGAAAGTGAATCCATTGTTTATGGGTACACTTCAGTGAGTCGTCAGCGAACTTGATGATTTGGTTTGAACTGTGCAGTCATATGTCAACCGCATGAACAGCAGTGGGCAAAGCTTGCAGCCCTGAGGCGGCAGTGCTCAGCATGATGGAGCTAGAGATGGGTGCTGCCAACATGGACTAACTGTGATCTTTCTGCCAAGAGATCCAAAGTCCAGTTGCAGAGAGAGGTGTTGAGGCCCAATGAGGGATAATTGTATTAAATGCTGAGGTAAAGTTGATAAGTAGCATCCTGATGTTTGAGGCTCCATTTTCCAGGTGGGAGAGTATGGGGTGGAGTGCAGAGACCATGGCATCCTCATTGGATGGACTTGAGCGATCAGTGAACTGGAAAATGCTCAATGCTTGTAGGAAGATTGGAAAGTGACCTTCGACCCGTATAGGAGAATGAAGAGGTAATAGACTTGAGCTACAGGGAGGTAGTCATCCCTAGGTTGCAGAAGACAGGTAAATGGGTGACTGTCAGGAGAAGGAGGGGAAATGCACAGCCAGTGCAGATTACTATTGTGGCTGTTCTGCTCAAAAATAAGTATACAACTTTAGGTACAATTGACGGGGACGGCCAACCTAGAAGGCACAGTGACCAGGTCTCTGGCACTGAGTCTGGTGCTGTGGCTCAGCAGAGCAGATAGGTGAAAAGGACTGCAGTGTTCATAGGAGATTCCTTAGTCAAATGAATAGAGATGAGGCTCTGTGGGCACGATAGAGGTACCCAGATGGTATGTTGCCTTCCTGGTGCCAGGATCAGGGATATTTCGGATCAAGTCCATGGCATTCTCAAAGGCAAGGGTGAGCAGCCAGAAGACTTCTTGGTGTATATCGGCACCAATGACATGGGTAGACAAAGTGAGGAGGTCCTGAAGAGAGATTTTAAGGATCTAGGTAGAAAGCTAAGAAACAGGACCTCCAAGGTAGTAATCTCTGGATTGCTGCCTGTGCCATGTGCCAGTGAGGGCAAGAATGGGATGATCTGGCAGGTGAATGTATGGCTGAGGAACTGGTACAAGGGGCAGGGGTTCAGATTTATGAATCATTGGGATCTCTTCTGGGGAACGTATGACCTGTACAAAAGGGATGGGTTACACCTGAACCTGAGCAGTTGGTCACTTGAGGATAATCTATTTGGCAGGGGGTTGGGAACCAGAGTGACAGTGCTGAAGATGAGATAGTTGGTATTCCATCTGCCCATTCTTTGCCCACTCTCCTAATATATCTAAATCCTTTTGTAGCCTCTCTACTTCCTCAAAGCTACCTGCCTCTCCAGAAAACAGCCTCTCCCTCAATGTCGCAAAAATAAAGGAGCTTGTTGTGGATTACAGGAGGAATGGAGATGGGCTAACCCCTATTGACATCAATGGATCTGGGACTGAGAGGGTAAACAGCTTTAGTTCCTCCGTATTCCACATCACCGAGGACCTCACCTAGTCTGTACACACCAGCTGTGTGGTGAAAAAGGCACAACAGCCACCTCTTTCACCTCAGACAGTTGAGGAAGTTTGTTACGGGCCACCAAATCCTAAGAACTTTCTACAGGGGCACAGTTGAGAGCATCCTGACTGGCTGTATCACTGCCTGGTATGGGAGCTGTACCTCCCCTAATCGCAGGACTCTGCACAGAGTGGTGCGGACAGCCCAGCGCATCTGTAGTTGTGAACTTCCCGTGATTCAGGACATTTACAAGGACAGGTGTGTAAAAAGGACCCGTAGGATCATTGAGGACCCAAGTCACCCCAACCACAACCTATTCCAGCTGCTACCATCTGGAAAACAGTACCGCAGTATAAAAGCCAGGGCGAACAGGCCATCAGACTGATGAACTCACGCCGACTTGAGTGTACTCTATATTACATTGACTGTTCTATTTATTATAAATTATTATAAATTACTATGCTTGCACATTGCACATGAAGATGGAGATGTAACGTAACGATTTTTATTCCTCATGTATGTGAAGAATGTAAGAAATAAAGTCAATTCAATTCAATTCAATTCTATCTTTGTATCGTCTGCAAACTCTGCTACAGAGTTTTAGGCTTATACTTGTTGGAATTTAGAAGATTGAGGGGGGGATCTTATTGAAACGTATAAAATCTTAAAGGGATTGGACAGGCTAGATGCAGGAAGATTGTTGCCGATGTTGGGGAAGTCCAGAACGAGGGGCCACAGTTTGAGGATAGAGGGGAAGCCTTTTAGGACCGAGATTAGGAAAAACTTCTTCACACATAGAGTGGTGAATCTGTGGAATTCTCTGCCACAGGAAACGGTTGAGGCCAGTTCATTGGCTATATTTAAGAGGGAGTTAGATATGGCCCATGTGGCTAAAGGGATCAGGGGGTACGGAGGGAAGGCTGGTACAGGGTTCTGAGTTGGATGATGAGCCATGATCATACTGAATGACGGTGCAGGCTCGAAGGGCCAAATGGCCTACTCCTGCACCTATTTTCTATGTTTCTAAAGCCATCAATTCCATCATCCAAATCACTGACACCTAGGTAAAAAATCAGTCCCCTGTGGAAAACCACTTGTCACCAGCAACCAATCAGAAAAGGCTCCCTTTATTCCCTCTCTGTACCTCCTGCCAATCAGCCACTGCTTTATCCATGCTAGAATCTCTCCTGTAATAGCATGGATTTGTAGCTTGTTAAGTAGCCTCATGTGTGGCACCTTGTCAGACTAGCTGGCTTATAATTTCCTTTCCTCTGCCTCTCTCCCTTCTTGAAGAGTGGTGTGACATTTACAATTTTTCAGTCTTCCGGAACCATTCCAGAAGCTAGTGATTCTTGAAAGATCATTTCTTATGTCTCCTCAACCTCTTCAGCCTCCTCTTTCAGAACCTGGAATGTAGTCCATCTGGTCCAGGTGATTTATCTATTTTCACACCTTTCAGCTTCCCAAGCACCTTCTCCCTAGTAATAGCAACTACTTTCACTTTTGCCCACTGACACTCATATTTCTGGTATTCTGTGAGGTCTTCCATAGTAAAAATTGTCACAAAATACTTATTACGTTCATCCATCATTTCCTTGTCCCCGATTACCACCTCTTCAGTGCATTTTCCAGCATTCCAATATTCACTCTTGCTTCTCTTTTACTCTTTATATATCTGGAAAAAATATTTTATATCCTCTTTGATATTATTGACTCATTTGCCTTCATATTTTATCTTGTTTTTTCTTGTGGCTTTTTAGTTGCCTTCTTTTAGTTTCTAAATCTTCTCAATCCTCTACCTTCCCATTAATTGTTGGTTTACTATCTGCCCTCTCTTATGTTTTTATGCTGTCTTTGACTTCTTTTGTCAGCCACAGTTGCCTCATCTTCCCTACAGAATATTCCTTCTTCTTTAGGATGTATCTATCCTGTGTCTTCTGAATTGCTCTCGGAAACTCCAGCCATTGCTGTTCTGCTGTCATCCCTGTTGATGTTTCCTTCCATTCAGTTTTGACCATCTCCTCTCTCATGCCTCTGTAACTCCCTTTACTCCTGCATTAATGATACATCTGACTTTAGCTTCTCTCTCTCAAACTGCAGAGTGGACTCTATCATATTATGATCACTGTCTCCTAAGTTTTCCTTCACCTTAAACTCCCTAATCAAATATGGGTCATGATACAACATCGAACGCAGAATTGCATTTTCCCTAGTGGGCTCAAACCACAAGCTACTCTAAAAAGCCATCTCCTAGGCACTCTACAAACTCCCTCTCTTGGGTAACCAGACTTTCCTAATCTACCTCCATATTGAAATCCCCCATGACCATCATAATGTTGCTATCTTTAAACACTTTTCCTATCCCCCCTTGTAATTTGCACCCCACATCCTGACTGCTGTTCGGATGCCTATATGTAATTCCTATCAGGCTCTTTTTACCCTTGATGCTTCTTAACTCTACCCACAAGGATTCTACTTCTTCCAGTCCTGTCACCACTTTCTAAGGATTTGATTTCATTTTATACTAACAGAGCCACTCCATCCTCTCTGCGTACCTGCCTGTCCTTTCAATATAATGTTTATCCTCGGAGTTAAGCTCCCAGTTATGATCTTCTTTCAGCCACAACTCAATGATGTCCACAATGTCATTCCTGTCAATGACCCCTCCTATCTGTTCAACAATCTCTTTGACCACAACCCCCCCACCATCAGGCAGGAGATAACATCGTATTAGGATGAAAAAGACCTTGAATTCCCCGCCACTACACAGGTCTCATCACACAGGAAGAAAAAGTAGCACTTTACTGTTTACTTTTTAACTTGTGTCATAAATGCACTTTATTGTTTGTTAATTTATTTGTAAGTCTTACTTTATGTGTTCTGTGTGAATTATGTGTACAGTATTTTGCACCTTGGACTAGAGGAACGTTGTTTCATTTGGCAGTATACATGTGTAAGTTTAATAATAATAAACTTGGAATCTTTATTGTGTGATTGTATTTTACTGATACCTTATACGTGCTGAATGTGCCTTGTGCTGTGTATGACTGTTGGTGTTGTGTTTTGCACCTTGGCCCTGGAGTAATGCTGATTCATTTGGCTGTATTCATGTACAGTTGAATGAGTTAAACTTGATATGAGCTTGAACTTGAACGTGGCACTGACTACTCAGCATCTGCTTGAATTCAGCTTGCTAATTACAATGAACCTTCAAAAAGATATATAAAATGATGAGATGTGTATGAGATGCTGAGAGGAATTGATCGTGTGGATAGTCAGAGGCTTTTTCCTAGGGCTGAAATGGCTGATGTGAGAGGGCACAGTTTTAAGGTGCTTGGAAGTAGGTACAGATGGGATGTCAGGTTTAAGTTTTTTACGCAGAGAATGGTGAGTGCGTGGAATGGGCTACCAGCAATGGTGGTGAAGGCAGATACAATAGGGTCTTTTAAGAGACTCCTGAATAGGTACATAGAGCTTAGAAAAATAGAGGTCTATGGGTAACCCGAGGTAATTTCTAAGTAAGTACATGTTCGGCATAGCATTGTGGGCCGAAGGGCCTGTATTGTGCTGTAGGTTTTCTACGTCTGTAAGTCTTTGCTACCTGTCTTCACAAATGCTGAAGGGTATGTTCTGGCTGGTCCTTATCAGTTTGTCGGTTATTTGTCAATGTTTTGCTCTAATTGTTACATATCTGTGGGCTCAAGCAGCACATGATGACAGTAGATCGGAGGAGATGCTGATTGCCCTTTCTACTAGTGTAGTCAAAGAAAAGGAAGGGCTATTTATAGTACAATAGGGTGGTGTGAGTGTGGAACAAGTTGCCAGCGGACATGGTGGATGCGGGTTTGATTGCAACATTTAAGAGAAATTTGGATAAATACATGGACGGGATGGATATAGAAGACTATAGTACAGGTGCAGGTCAATGGGAATAGGCAAAACAACAGTGAAGTATGAGCTAGATGGGCCGAAGGTTCTTATTCTGTGCTGTAGTGCTCTATGAGTCTAGGACCCTATATTAAATGGTACACTTTTGCCTTTAGTGCCTGTACAATTATATCACATAGCCATTGTAGAACTGGGCAAATTTCTGAGAGTCACAGCATTAAACAGCATGGAAACAAGCCCTTCAACCAAAATCATCTCTGCCAATCAAGATACCAAGTTATTCTAGTCCCATTTTTCTCCATTTGGCCCATATCTTCCTTAACATTTCTTATCCATGTACCTTTCTGAATGCTTTTTAAGGGTTGTAATTTGATCTGTCTCTACCACTTCCTCTGGCAGCTCATTTCTTAGACCCATCACTATGTGAAGAAGTTGCTCCTCAGATTCCTGCGAGACTTCTCATCCTAAACCTTTTCTCTTAGACTTCCCTACCCCAGGAAAAAAAGAACGTCACTACCTGCTGTATCCATTCCCCTCATGATTTTAGAAATACCTATCAAGTTTCCATTTAGTATCCTTTACTGTAAGAAAATCTATTGTGGTCTATGTCCATAGATCCCTTAAAATTGCCATGCATGTTGAGAGAGTGGTTAAGAAAGTATATGGTATATTGGCCTTCTTAGTTGCCAGAATGAGTTCAGGAGCTATGAGTAAATGTTGCAACTCTTTTAACTGTGATTAGACCATGTTTACAGTATTGTTTTCAGTTCTAATCACCTGATTATAGGGAGGAGGTGGAGGTTTTAGAGAGGGTGCAGAGGAGATTTACCAGGGTGCTTCCTGGATTAAGACTCATTATAGGAAGGAAGAGGAAGTTTTAGTGGAGGTGTAGAGGAGATTTACCAGGATGTTGTCTGGATTAGAGGAGAGGAGAAGATGGCGCGCGCAGCCACTCCGAAATGCTATCTTATTTGTTAAGTAGGGGCCGTGCACAATCCTGATTTGATGGAGACAGACGTAAGAAGCACAAAGGAACATCTGGAGAAACTTCTGAAATGCCTGCTTCACTGCCACTGCTACTGTGCGATCGAGAATCTCCGGAGGGGAAGGCCCCAAATCCTCGGCTTTGCCTATTGCCTGTTGCCAGGGCCAGGGTCGAAGTGTTCGGCAGAGATGGTGCTCGGTGTCGGAGGGCTGGTCGGAGGCTCGACGTTTTCAGATGGACTCAAGAGTCGGCTGTGGTCGGGTGCTTCCAGGGTGCTGCATCGGCAAGTTTGCGGCGCTGGAGGTTCATGGCAGGGAGAGTTTTTTTTCTTCCTTCTACTGTCTGCTGAGATAATTGGACTTTCGAGAGACTTTGAGACTTTTTTTTTACTGTGACCATGGTCTGTTCTTTATCAAATTATGGTATTGCTTTGCACTGTTGTAACTATACGTTATAATTATACGGTTTTTGTCAGTTTTTCAGTCTTGATCTGTCTTGTGTTACTGTGATATCATTCTGGAGGAACATTGTATCATTTCTTAATGCATGCATTACTAAATGACAATAAAAGAGGACTGCGTGTCCTCATAATCTAATCTAATCTAATGTTTTAATGAAGAAAAGTTGAGCAAGTTGGGGTTTTACTCTTGGTATTGAAAGAGGATGAGAGGTGACCTGATAGAGGTGCATATGATGTTAAGAGATATAACAGAGTGAATAGCCAGAGTTCAAAGTTCAAAGTAAAGTTATCATCAAAGTACATTTATGTCACCATATACAACAGTCCTGAGATTTTTTTTTGCAGGCATACTCAATAAATCCATAAGAGAATAATAAGGGTGGCAATCGCTCATATGAGAAATATTCCTCATGTATCTCCCTCTACCATCACACCTGGCAGTGAGTTCCATGCACCTACTACCGTCTGGAGTAAGTAGAGCCAGGGATGTCAGAAGTAGGGTCTTTTTTACAAAGAGTAGTAAGTGGATGGGACACACTGCCGGGGGGATGGTAGAGGCTGATACACTAGGAATATTTAAGAGACACTTAGATAGGCACATGGATGAAAGAAAAATGTAGGGCTGTGAATGAGGGAAGGGTTAGATTGATCTTGATGTAGGTTCAAAGGTCAATGTTGTTGAAGAGCCTGTGCTGTGTTTACTGTTCCATTCTACGGAAATAGTTCCAACCTAATTCCTCCCATTTTGACAAAAGCCCTGCAGACAGCATCATGGAGATCTTCTTCCTGCACCCTCTCACACAAAATCACATCCTTCCTACAGTGTGGCGTCCAGAAATGTACACGTTTTGCAAGTGTGGTCTAACCAAATGAAAAGAATTAAGTGATAACTTCAGTGAGTGAACTCCTGAGAGATAAAGCATTTGCAATCATTTGGATGGGTCCACAAAGAGCATGTGATCTTCTTTGTCAGGTTGCTCCCTGGGGGAATGGTAAGTAAAGGCAATAAAGTTTGACGGAGAACTCAGTGCTATTGTGCACACAAACTGCTAACCTGCTGTTTTTTTAAATTGTAGAGCATATAATTGGCCTGAAAATTTCTTATGAATTGAGGATTCCATAATCAGCCTAAATCTCTTGTTAACTGGGATCACATAATTAGCATGAATTATAACTGGAGTGGATTCATTGGCAGGAAATTCATAACCTCTGTTCATATCACAGACCCTGGATTGCTATCCATAGTCATAATCATAGTCATAGTCATACTTCATTGATCCCAAGGGAAATTCAGTGAATCCAGTGAAGTTTAGGATATGAAGTAGATGAGTTGGGTTAAAAGAAGGCAGGGTGAGGTAAAACTAGATTCCATTTACAATCCACTTGCTTATGGATGGAAATGAAATTAAATTGACTGAAATGTTCTTTCATGAGAAGATGAAAAGAAGACAAACTTCTGAAAAGATGAAGGTTTTAAAATGTTTGAGCTGATTTCCTAGGTGGTTGTAAATCTCTTCCACTCCTTTAGCAATGGAAGCCTTGGGTTATTTCAACAGTTTTTTTTTGGCTAGGAAGTAGATTGTGTTAAGTTGTTGGACTGGTGTAAGCATCCATCTTTTTGCCTGGTGGCTTTTAGAGGTCAAAATGTGACCACTCTGTCTATATGCGATTTCACTTCTTTCTAGTGTCCTATTGCATCAAAACTTTGGCCAGGCAGAAGCATAGAAGAGATATGGACCTTGTTAGCATCAGCTCTGAGCACAGGATGGACAATATAGGGGGACGTGGTAGCGTAGTTGTTAGCACAACACTTTACAGCTCCAGCAACGCAGGTTCAATCCCCGTCACTGTCTGTAAGTTTGTACATTCTCTCTGTGACCACATGGGTTTCCTGCAGGTGCTCTGGTTGCCTCCCACAGTCCAAAGACATACCAGTTAGTAGGTTAATTGGTCATTGTAAATTCTTCTGCAATTAGGCTAGGGTTAAATCAAGGGTTACTGGGTGGTGTGGTTTGAAGGGCCGTAAGGACCTATTCTGCATTGTATGTCAATAAATAAATAAAAAATAAAGTAAAGCAGAATAATAAAAGAAATAGTAAACACAAGAAGGTCTGCAGATGCTGAAAATCCAAAGAAACACACACATAATGCTGGAGGAACTCAGCCGATCCGACAGTATCAATGGGAATGAATAAACAGTTGACGTTTCAGGCTGAGACCCTTCTTCAGGATTGGAAAGGAAGGGGGAAGATGCCAGAATAAAAAGTTGGGGAGAGGGCAAGAAGGATAGTTAGAAGGTGATAGGTGAAGCCAGGTGGGTGGGAAAGGTAAAGGGCTGGAGAGGAAGGAATCTGATAGGGGAGAAGAGTGGACCATCGGAAAAAGAAAAAGAGAAGATAGGCAGGCGAGAAAAGGTAAGAGGCCAGAGTAGTAAACAGAAGAAGAGGGGAGGGGAAGGGAAGAAATACCTGGCTAGTGTACTCTGTACTTCACTCGCTACATTGCCAAAGATTAGCAATGAAGGTTGTTATTCTATACACCTAATTTACTCAGTGATGCAAGTGCAGCACATTCAAATGTTCATCATTATTGACCATGTGCATGTACAAACTAGAGAATTTAATTTGCAACACAGATCATATGTAATGTTTCCTGACTCTTGCAGAAGGTTACTGACTCAAGTCATCATTTAATTCCTTTGGCTTCAATCTATACCAGGCACGTTTCGCTCTCCAACCTTACAATCATATTTACATCATTTTTGTGCCTAATGCCTTCCTGAAGAAGGAACAACAGCACTGAGCTCTGTTAAATGTACCTTGGGGAAAATTTAAGAAGATTTAGGATGAAGTCCAATTACATAGCATTTTATACCAAGTGGGAATTTAAGAAAGGAAATAAGTTAACATTGTGGTAACGTTACTGAACCAACACACAGCAAACTGAACTAATAACCTAGAAACATGTGTTTAATCCCCATCAGGACAACTGGAAAATTTAAAATCAATTAGTTTTTTAAAACGTTAGAGTCAGTAGTAGTGGCTGTGAAGCTATGCTGGATTATTGTAAATGTCCAGGGAAGATTAACTAGCCTAGCCTCCTGTAGTGTGGGCTAAAAGTGCCTTCAGATGCACCAATCTCTTTGACCTTCTGCCCTCTGAAATGATCAAGATGTATTCTTCTGGTGGGTAACTGGACATGCCAGTCTTACATAAGGACTTAAGCCATGGAGCAGAAATAGGCCATTGGGCCCATTGAGTGTAACCTGCCATTCTATCATGACTGATTTATTATCCCTCTTAAACCCATTTTCCTGCCTTCTCCCTGTAACCTTTGACTCCCTGATTAATTAAGAACATTGGCTAATCCTCATCTCTGTTCTAAGTAGATGTCCCTCAATTCTGAGGATGTACCCTCTGGTCCTAGACTCCCCCACTACAGGAAACATCCTCTCTACACTCACTTTATCCAGACCTTTCAATATTCAATCAGTTGCAATGAAATCTTCCTCAGTCTTCTGAACTTCAGCAAGTACAGGCCCAGAGCTATCAAGTGCTCCTCATATGTTAACCCTTTCATTACTGGGATCATTCTTGTGAATCTCCTCTAGCCCCTCTCCAATGCCAGCACACCTTTTCTTAAATAAGCGGTCAAAAGTTGTTTCAAAAACACTCCAAGTGCGGTCTTTACACCTGAGTGTAAAGCCTCAGCATTACATCCTTGCTTTTGTATTCTAGTCCTCAGGAAATGAATATTAGTATTGCTAACATTGCATTTGCCTTCCTTACTACTGGCTCAGTCTACAAGTTAAACCTTAGGGAATCCTGCAGAGAGACTCCCAAGTCCCTTTGCACCTCTATTTTTTGAATTTTCTTCCCATTTAGAAAAACAGTCCACACCATATATTCCTTCTACTAAAAAGCATGACCACGCACTTCCCTACATGATATTCCATCTGCCACTTCTTTGCCCATTCCCTAATCTGTCTAAGTCCTTCTGCTTCCCTGCTTTCTCAATACTCCCTGCCCCTCCAACTGCCTTTGAATCATCTGCAAATTTGCCACAAAGCTTTCAATTCCTTCATCCGAATAATTGACATACAACACGAAAAGAAGCCATCCAAACACTAACTGCTGCAGCACACTACTAGTCTCCTGCAGCCAACCTTTAATTCCCACTTTTTGCCTCCTGCCAGTCAGTCAATCTTCTATCCATGTCAGTATCTTTCCTGTAATACCATGGGCACTTATCTTGTTAAAACTCCTCATATGCAGCACCTTGTCAAAGGCCTTCTGAAAATTCAAGTAATCAATATCCAGTGACTCCCCTTTGTCTATCCTGCCTGTTATTTCCTCAAAGAGTTCCAACTGATTTGTCGGGCAATATTTCCCCTTTAAAAAACCATGCTGATTTTGTCCTATTTTATCACCAAGTACCAGATGTCCCCTGCTTTTTGAACGTTCGCTTTACGAAACCTCACTGTTACGAAAGACCTACATTAGTTCCCTGTTTTCGCTAACAGAAGGTGTTTTCACTGTTATGAAAAAAAGCAGCGCGCGATAAAAGGCAGCACGCGCCCCGAGCAGCTGCTCTCCCCCAGATTCGGAACTGCATTCTCGCCAGCATTGCTTAAACACGTGCCTGTGAGCAGCTGTTTGCAAGATGAGTTCTAAGGAATCGGAAAAGCCTGAAAGAGCTCATAAGGGTGTTACACTTAGTGTAAAACTAGACATAATTAAGTGTTTTGATCGTGGTGAACCAAGCAAGGACAAAGTGAGTTTGGCTTGTGAAAGTTGACGAAGATGATGTTGCAGAGGTTTTGGTATCCCATGACCAAGAACTGATAGATGAAGAGCTGATGCAATTGGAAGAGGAAAGGATAACAATCAAAACCGAATGCAGTAGCGAACGGACCAAAAGTGAAGTCGCCCAGGAACTGAACATAAGGCAACTGCATAAGATTTTCGCTGCAATGATAAAGTACAACTTTAATTTTGAAAGGGTACGTCAGTTTAGGGCATATTTGCAGGGTGGTTTGAGTCCTTACAAAGAACTGTATGATGGAAAAATGCGCGAGATTAAGCAATGAAGTAAGCCTTTCACGTCAGCCACAGTAGACGACGAACCTCGACCTTCGACATTGAGGCAGGCAGACATAGAAGAAGATGACCTGCCTGCCCTGATGGAAACAGACGACACCTCAGTGTCCCACCACCCCAACCCCCGGGCCATGGACAGATACCAATTCGCAGAGAATGCAGCGGTAGCCAGGACACACCCAGCACATCTTTAAGAAAAAAAGCCAAAACAAACAAGCTAATTAATTAAGTGCCGCCCGGCACGTAGATGTCGGCCCAGATCAGAGACGATTGCCGATTGTGTCACCTCTGATCTGTGCCGACATTTACGTGCCGGGAGGCACCTAATTAATTAGCTTGTTTGTTTCGGCTTTTTTCTTAAAGATGTGCTGGGTGTGTCCTAGCTAGCGCTGGACCACTGCATGCTTTGTGGATCGGTATCGGTTCGCTGCCCGGAGGGTGGGGGCCACTGCACCACCCCAGCTTCCGACAACTCAGCCTAAGATACCATCATCAGTGTGCTCAATGTCTTTCCGATTCCCGTAAGTGATACTACACTATACATACGTTATTTCTACTTTATATCGGCTGTGTATTTTTACATGTTATTTGGTATGATTTGGCAGCTTCATAGCTTAAAGGTTACTGGAGAGCACTTGCGCTGTGTTTTTGCCAAGAGCACTTGTGTGAGATTTTCGCTACAGAGAACAGTGCGGCAATGGTTGTGGAAAAGTATTTCTACTTTATATAAGCTGTGTATTCATCATGTCATTCCTGCTTTTACTATATGTTACTGTTATTTTAGGTTTTATGTGTTATTTGGCATAGGTTATTTCTGGGTCTGCGAACGCTCACAAATTTTTCCCATATAAATTAATGGTAATTGCTTCTTCGCTTTACGACATTCCAGCATACGAACCGTTTCATAGGAACACTCTACCTTCGGATGGTGGGGGAAACCTGTACTAGATGTCACCCATTTTTCGAACGTTCGCTTTACGACACCTCGCTGTTACGGAAGACCTACATTAGTTACCTGTTTTCGCTAACAGAAGGTGTTTTCACAGTTACGAAAAAAGGCAGCGCGCGCCCCCAGCATCCAAGTTCCTCCCTCGGAACTGCATTATAGCCGGCATTGCTTAAACACGTGCCTGTGAGCAACTGTGCTTTATGTCGATTTATTTTGAACATCCATAAGCAAGATGAGTTCTAAGGTATTGGAAAAGCCTAAAAGAGCTCGTAAGGGTGTTAAACTTAACGTAAAACTAGACATAATTAAGCGTTTCGATCGTGGTGAACGAAGTAAGGACAAAGTGAGTTTTGGCTTATGGAAGTTGACGAAGATGATGTTGAAGAGGTTTTGGCATCCCATGACCAAGTTCTGATAAATGAAGAGCTGATGCAATTGGAAGAGGAAAGGATAACAATCAAAACCAAATGCAGTAGCAAACGGATCGAAAGTGAGGTCGTCCAGGAACTGAACGTGAAGCAACTGTGTGAGATTTTCACTGCAATTGACAATGCTGCAATGATTGCAGAAAAGTACAACTTTAATTTTGAAAGGGTACATAGGTTTAGGGCATATTTGCAGGATGGTTTGAGTGCTGACAAAGAACTGTATGACAGAAAAATGTGCGAGGCTAGGAGTCAAGCATACTGTCGTTTTTCAAGCCTTCCACGTCAGCCACAGCAGACGACGAACCTCGACCTTCGACATCGAGGCAGGCAGACATAGAAGAAGATGACCTGCCTGCCCTGATGGAAACAGACAACGATGAGATGACACCCCAGTGTCTCTCCACCCCAACCTCCGACAACTCAGCCTAATATACCATCATCAGTGTGCGCGCTGTCTTCCTGATTCCGGTAAGTGATACTACACTGTACATACATTATTTCTACTTTATATAGGCTGTGTATTTTTACGTGTTATTTGGTATGATTTGGCAGCTTCATAGCTTAAATGTTACTGGAGAGGGTGCTTCTGCCGAGAGCACTTGCGCCGAGTGTTTCTGCTGAGAGCGCTTGTGTGAGATTTTCGCTACGGTCAACAGTGCGATGATTGCAGAAAAGTACTTCTACTTTATATAGGCTGTGTATTTATCATATCATTCCTGCTTTTACTATATTTTACTGTTATTTTAGGTTTTATGTGTTATTTGGCATGAATTGTTAGGTTATTTTTGGGTCTGCGAACGCTCACAAATTTTTCCCATATAAATAAATGGTAATTGCTTCTTCACTTTACTACATTCTGGCTTATGAACCATTTCATAGGAATGCTCTACCTTTGGATGGTGGGAGAAACCTGTACCCTAAAACCTCATCCTTAATAATAGACCCCAGTATCTTTCCAACCACTGCAGTCAGGCTACTCCAGAATCTAGTGATTCTTGAAAGATCATTACTAATGCCTTCACAATCTCTTCAGCGACCTCTTTCAGAACCCAGGGGTGTGGTCCATCTGGTCCAGGTTACTTATTTATCTTCAGGCTTTTCAGTTTCCCAAACATCTTCTCCTTTGTAACAGCAATGGCACTCACTTCTGCCCCCTGACACTTTTGCGTTTCTGGCAGTCTGCTCGTGTCTTCCACAGTGAAGAGCAATGGGAAATATTAATTAAGCTCTTCTGACCATCTTTGTCCCCCATTACTATCTCTCCAGTGTCATTTTCTAGCAGACCAACATTCAACATTGCCTCTCTTTTACTCTTCATATAGCTGAACAATCTTTTTGTATCTGGTTTATATTATTGGCTAGCTTACATTCGTATTTCATCTTCCCTATCCTTATGGCTTACTTAGTTGCCTTCTGCTGGTTTTTAAAAGCTTCCCAATCCTCTACCTTCCCACTAATTTTTGCGATATTATATGTCCTCTCTTTTACTTTTATGCTGTCCTTGACTTCTCTTGTCAGCCACAGTTATATAACAATTAACCATATAACAATTGCAGCACGGAAACAGGCCATTTCGGCCCTTCTAGTCAGTGCTGAACTCTTACTCACACCTAGTCCCACCGACCTGCACTCAGCCCATAACCTTCCATTCATATCCTGTCCACATAGCTGTCCAATTTAAGTTTAAATGACAACATCGAACCTGCCTCAACCACTTCTGCTGGAAGCTCGTTCCACACAGCTACCACTCTCTGAGTAAAGAAGTTCCCCCTCATGTTATCCCTAAACATTTGCCCTTTAACTCTCAACTCATGTCCTCCTGTTTGAATCTCCCCCACTCTCAATGGAAAAAGCCTATCCATGTCAACTCTATCTATCCCCCTCATAATTTTAAATACCTCTGTCAAGCCCCCCTCAACCTTCTACGTTCCAAAGAATAAAGACCCAACTTGTTCAACCTTTCTCTGTAACTTAGGTGATGAAACCCAGGTAACATTCTAGTAAATCTTCTCTGTACTTTCTCTGTTTTGTTGATATCTTTCCCATAATTCGGTGACCAAAACTGTACACAATACTCCAAATTTGGCCTCACCAATGCCTTGTACAATTTCAACATTAGATCCCAACTCCTATACTCAATGCTCTGATTTATAAAGGCCAGCATACCAAAAGCTTTCTTCACCACCCTATCCACATGAGATTCCACCTTCAGGGAACTATGCACCATTATTCCTAGATCCCTCTGTTCTACTGCATTCTTCAATGCCCTACCATTTACCATGTATGTTCTATTTTGATTAGTCCTACCAGAATGTAGCACCTCACATTTATCAGCATTAAACTCCATCTGCCATCTTTTAGCCCACTCTTCTAACTGGCCTAAATCTCTCTGCAAGCTTTGAAAACCTAATTCATTATCCACAACTCCACCTATCTTAGTATCATCTGCATACTTACTCATCCAATTTACCACCCCATCATCCAGATCATTAATGTATATGACAAACAACACTGGACCCAGTACAGATCCCTGAGGCACACTACTAGTGACCAGCCTCCAATCTGACAAAGAGTTATCCACCACTACTCTCTGGCATCTCCCATCCAGCCACTGCTGAATCCATTTTACTACATCGAAATTAATACCGAACGATTGAACCTTCCTAACTAACCTTCCGTGTGGAACCTTGTCAAAGGCCTTACTGAAAAGTCCATATAGACAACATCCACCTCTTTACCCTCGTCAACTTTCTTTGTAACCTCTTCAAAAAATTCAATAAGATTTGTCAAACATGACCTTCCACACACAAATCCATGTTGACTGTTCCTAATCAGACCCTGTCTATCCAGATAATTATATATACCATTTCTAAGAATACTTTCCATCAATTTACCCACCACTGACGTCAAACTCACAGGCTGATAATTGCCAGGTTTACTGTTAGAAACCTTTTTAAACAATGGAACAACATGAGCAATACGCCAATCCTCCGGCACCATCCCCGTTTCTAATGACATTTGAAATATTTCTGTCAGAGCCCCTGCTATTTCCACACTAACTTCCCTCAAGGTCCTAGGGAATAGCCTGTCAGGACCCGGAGACTTATCCACTTTTATATTCCTTAAAAGCACCAGTATTTCCTCTTCCTTAGTCATCACAGTTTCCATAACTTCCCTACCTGTTTCCCTTATCTTACACAATTCAATTTCCTTCTCCTTAGTGAATACCGAAGAAAAGAAATTGTTCAAAATCTCCCCCATCTCTTTTGGTCCACACATAGCTGTCCATTCTGATTCTCTAAGGGACCAATTTTATCCCTCACTATCCTTTTGTTATTAATATAACCGTAGAATCCTTTGGGATTTATTTTCACCTTACTTGTCAAAGCAACCTCATATCTTCTTTTAGCTTTTCTAATTTCTTTCTTAAAATTCTTTTTACATTCTTTATATTCCTCGAGCACCTCATTTACTCCATGCTGCCTATATTTATTGTATATATCTCTCTTTTTCCAAACCAAGTTTCCAATATCCCTTGAAAACTATGGCTCTCTCAAACTTTTAACCTTTCCTTTCAACCTAACAGGAACATAAAGATTCTGTACCCTCAAAATTTCAGCTTTAAATGACCTCCATTTCTCTATTACATTCTTTATAAAACAAAATGTCCCAATCCACTGCTTCTAAATCCTTTCGCATCTCCTCAGAGTTAGCCTTTCCCCAATCAAAAACCTCAACCCTGGGTCCAGACCTATCCTTCTCCATAATTATATTGAAACTAATGGCATTGTGATCGCTGGACCTGAAGTGCTCCCCAACACAAACCTCCTTCACCTGACCTATCTCATTTCCCAACAGGAGATCCAACACTGCCCCTTCTCTAGTTGGTACATCTCTGTATTGCTGCAAAAACTATCCTGCACACATTTTAAAAACTCCAAACCATCCAGCCCTTTTACAGTATGGGCTTCCCAGTCTATGTGTGGAAATTTTAAATCTCCCACAATCACTACCTTGTGCTTACTACAATATCTGCTATCTCCTTACAAAATTGCTCCTCCAATTCTCCATTTAGTGGTCTATAATACACCCCATTAGTATTACTACACCTTTCCCATTCCTCAATTCCACCCAAATAGCCTCCCTAGACGAGCCCTCTAATCTATCCTGACAGAGCACCGCTGTAACATTTTCTCTGACAAGCAATGCACCTCCCCCTCTTGTCCCTCTGATTCTATCACACCTGAAGCAATGAAATCCAGGAATATTTAGTTGCCAATCACACCCCTCCTGTAACCATGTTTCACTAATAGCTACCATATCATACTTCCTTGTATCAATCCATGCTTTAAGCTCATCCACCTTTCTTATAATGCTCCTAGCATTAAAATAAATGCATTTAAGAAATTTTCCACCTCTTACTCCCTGTTTATCACTAACGGTGCAAACAACTTTATTATTTTCTTTTTCTTCCTTCTCCCCTACACTCTGGTTCTCCTCCCCCCTTGTATCTAGTTTAAATCCACTGGAGCCCCTCTAGCAAACGTGCCTGAAAGAATATTTGGCCCCCTCCAGTTCAGATGTAAACTGTCCCGCCAGAACAGGTCCCACCTTCCCTGGAAAACTGCCTAATATCTATAAACCTGAAGCCCTCCCCCCTGCACCATGTCTTCAGCCACGTGTTGATCTGTGCTATCTTACTATTTCTAAACCCGCCTGCACGTGGCACTGGTAGCAATCCTGATATTGCTATCCTGGATGTCCTGTCCTTTAACTTGGCGTCTAACTCCCTAAACTCACCTTTCAGTACCTCCTCACTCTTCCTACCCACGTCATTGGTCCCTACATGGACCACGACATCTGGCTGCTCACCCTCCCTCTTGAGAATACCAAGAACTCGATCCGAGATATCGTGGACCTTGGCACCAGGGAGGCAACAGACCATCTGGGATTCTCGATCTCTTCCACAGAACCTCTTATCTGTCCCCCTAACTATCAAATCCTCTATAACTACTGCTCTGCTCTTTTCCCTCCTTCCCTTCTGAGTTGAGGGGCCCATCTCGGTGCCAGAGACGCAACTACTGCAACTTGTCTCTGGCAGGTCATCTCCATCAACAGTATCCAAATCGATGTACTTATTATTGGTGGGAACGGCCACAGTGGTGCTCTGCTCATTCTGTCCATTCCCTTTCCCTCTCCTGACAGTCACCCAGCTACCTGTCTCCTGACTCTTAGAGGTGACTATCTCCCTGTAACTCCTGTTAATTCTGCCTCAGCCTCCTGAATGATCTGAAGTTCATCCAGCTCCAGTTCCAGTTCCCTAACTCGGTTTGTCAGGAGCTGCAGCTGGATGCACCTTTTGCAGGTGTAGTCATCAGGGACGATTGTGCTCGCCCTGACTTCCCACATACTGCATACGGAGCACTCGACTGCCCTAACGGCCACCTCCATTATCTACTCTTAAGGTAATTGGATTTATTAAAGGAACTTACCTGGCCTTACCTCACTTGGAGTGAAGCTCTTCCTCAGCCTCTGCTCGCCAAAGCCTCAGGAGCCAAAGCCTTCCTACTCTGTCTCCCTCTACTCCATCGTCAGCTCCATTAATCTTCTCTCTTTTAAACACTCCCGCTACCTCATGGTCTGACTTACAGATGTTTGCGCAGTCGTACCCCGTTCAACTGCCAAAGAAGTGACTGACTTCCACAAACTTCTCTCTTTTAAACACTCCCGCTGCCTCATGGTCCAACTTAAACGCGCTTGCGCAGTCGTGCCGCATTCAACTGCTGAAGAAAAAAAAGTTTGAGTTGCCTCAAACTCCTTTCAGCATAGTTCTGCATCTTTGAGATGCATTTTCCTGTGCCTTCCAAATTTCCCTGATAAACTCCAGCCATTGCTGTTCTGCTGTCATCCCTGCTTGTGTCCCCTTCTAATCAACTTTGGCCAGCTGTTCTCTCATGCCAATGTAATTCCCTTTACTCCACTGTAATACTTTTACATTCAACTTTATCGTTTCTTTTCAAACTGCAGGGTGAGTTCTATCATTTTGTGGTAACTGCCTCCTAAGGGTTCCTTTAAGCTTTCCAATCACATCTGAGCCATTACATAACACTTAATCCAGAATTGCCATTTCCCTAGTGAGCTCAACCACAAACTGCTCTAAAAAGCCATCTTGCAGGCATTCTACAAATTCCCTCTCTTGGGATCCAGCACCAACCAGATTTTCCCAATCTACCTGCATATTGAAATCACCCATGATTATCCTAACGTTGCCCTTTTGACATGCCTTTTCTATCTTCTGGTGTAATTTGTAGCCCACATCCTGACTACTGTTCGGAGGCCTGTGTATAACTTCCATCATGATGTTTTTACCCTTGCAGTTTCTAACTCCACCCAAAAGGATTCTATATCTTTTGATTCTATGTCACCTACTTCCAAGGATTTGATTTCATTTTTTACCAATAGAGCCACCAACCCTTTCTGCCTACCTGCCTGTCCTTTTAATACAATATTTATCCTTGGATGATAAGCTCCCAACTTTAATTTTCATTCAGCTATGACTCAGAGATGCCCACAACACCATAACAATCTCTAACTGCACCACAAGTTAATTTACCTTATTCCACATAAATTTAAATTTATGTGTATTTAAATGTAACACCTTCAGTCCTGTATTCATCACCCTTTTTGATTTTGGCCCACTATTACACTTTAGCTCATCCCACCAGATGCAATTTTGCCCTATTATCTGTCTATCTTTCCTCACAGCCTCACTACACACTGCATCTCATTGTATACCAAATGCCCCACCCTCAGCCCTATGACTCCAGTTCCTATCTCCCACATGGCACAGGCAGTGATCCAAAGATTATTACCCTTGAGGTCCTGCTTTTCAGTTTACTGCCTAACTCCCTACGTTCTCTCTTCAGGACCTCCTCCCTTTTCCTACCTACGTTGTTGGTACCAATGTGTACCATGTCCTCTGGCTGTTCACCTCCCCCTTTAGAATGCCATGGACCCAATCCATGAATCTGGCACCAGGGAGGGAACGTACCATCTGCCAGTCGCCTTCACGTTCCCACAATCTGCTTTCTGCTCCTCTATTACTACTAATCCCCTATTACTATTGCACTCCTCTTCTCTCCCCGCCACAGATGCAGACACAGTGCCAGAGATCTTGTCACTGCGGCTTCCCCCAAATAGGTGGTGTCCCACTTCAACAGTATCCAAAGCAGTATTTTTATTGTTGAGGAGAACAGCCACTGGTGTACAGACGAACTGCATCGGCTCTCCATTTCTTTTCCCTCTCCATTGACAGTGCATTAGCTATGTACTAACAGAAAAAAAACAACTTACAAGAAACTTTCTTGGAACCTCTGCCTGTTCTTGCCCAAGCCTGTTGAACCAATGTCAGATCAGTCTAACACTGATGCAGTCTAATAATGGCCACTCCACACACACTTCCTTTCTTTTTATTAGTGTAGCCCCCCTGGCCAACCTCAAGGTCGTTCGGCTGGCTGTCACCTAGGGAAACAGCCTTCGGCCCCGCCAAACTGGGTAATTAGTTTGTGTGGATGCTTTGTGATGTACCCCACCCCGCCCAAATAACAGACAATACACCAGATACGATTAAATGATTTACAGTTTATAGATATTACTGGAACTATATAATTAATAGAGAATAAAATATAAAAGGAAAATAAAAGGCGCCACACTTATCAAAGTTCAATCTCTTCGTGCACAAACAGTTGGAGCTCAGGACTCTTCTTCTTCACCTCGACCGGCCGCCTGGGACCAACAACGGTGGTCGACCAGATGCTCCATATGAGTCCGTCTCTGTCTCCTCTCCTGCCTGCCGAACGCCCCGCTCGGGGTCCAACCCCATTAGCAGACTCACAGCACCTGGTCCATCCTCTGTCTCTCTCTCCCGCCTTCTGCCCCAAAACCCGGCGCATATAATATCTTCAGACACACCAAAAGCATAACAACTATCCCGATTGGTTCATTCGTCCTCTTATCAATAGATACTCCAACACAAACTGCGTGCGGGAGGACTTTCTCAGCAGTTAACAGAACAAAGAAGCCCTTTCAATTATAACATGACAAAGAAGCCATTTTAATTAGACTACGCAGTGACATAAATAAAAGAAACCCCCTTACACAGTCATAGTCATAGTCATACTTTATTAATCCTGGGGGAAATTGGTTAGCTCTGTATTGATTTCAACCTACCAAAAGAAAGATGAAAGCTCCTGAGGTATTTTCAAACTTTCCTCTGCTTCATCAACAAATGATCTCTCGCTGATTTCAGCCCCAAAAGTCTTGACAGGGTCACATACTCAATCTACTGAGTACTCTCAATTTTAATGCAGGGTTTTAACCTGAAACATTGACAGTGCTTCTCCTCCCATCCCATCTCATTGAGTTTTTTTCACCAGGTTGTTTACTGCATGGAGACAGTGGTGTCTGAAACGTTGACTGGAATGTAGGAGTCCACGAGAATGACTTTCTCGGGCTGTTGCTTGACTTATCTCACAGTCCTATTTTTTTCACAACTCCCCTGATGTTGATATTGCAGGGCTGACAGGACAATTTTTGCCTTTGTGGTTTCTGCTACAAAGTGATATGTCCAGTTTTGTTTCTTTGTTTCTCCACAACACGTTAAAGACAGAACATGAATTCACGTTTATCACCATCTGCCACGGTGGGATTTGAACCCTTGTACCCAGGACTTTGCCTGGTTGATTCAGCTAGTGATAATATCACTGCACCATCTGATTTCCCTTGATAACACAGTTCCAGTGTTATTTCCATTTTTTTCTGAGAATGGACAACATATCGCTGCCTTATTAAAGCATTTTCAGCTTATAATGTAAACTTTTCAACAGAATGGGAGATCCAGGAAGAAAATTTACCTTGTAAGTGCTCATCATCATTTTATGCCATGTCATATGACGTGGGAGATCACAGCCTCATTACCATGACTGTTCTTGGCAAATTTTTCTGCAGAAGTGGTTTGCCATTGCTTTCTTCTGGGCAGTGTCTTTACAAGATGGGTGACCCTAGCCATTATCGATACTCTTCGGAGATTGTCTGCCTGGCATCAGTGTTCACATTAACCAAGGCATGATATGCACCAGCTGCTCAGACAACCATCCACCTCCTGCTCCCAAAGCTTCACACGACCCTGATCAAGGGGTTAAGCACGTGCTACACCTTGCCCCAGGATGACCTGCAGGCTAGCGGAGGGAAGGAGCACCTTACACATCCTTTGGTAGAGACATATCTCCACCCCACCAACTTATTTTAAGTACTTCCTGTGTGAATAAATAGAGAACCACAGTATACACCTCCTGTATTGGGAAGTGGGAGATGATGGGATAGAAACTAATCTTGTTTGTTAACTACTTGCACTAATTTTCTTCTTTGATGTAAGAATGACTGCATAACATGAAAAGTGAGAGTCTGTTCAGTGACATGAATTGTATTCCAGTTATCACTTCCATAGTCAGTGCCTCATATTTAATCTCTGTTGCCAGGGAAATTTAAATTGTTTACATATCGATGAGGGTATGTTTGGGTTATGTAAATATGAAGACAGGAAAGAGTAAACAGTATTTATAGCAGTTTACCAGATTTCCCACACTGTTTCTGAGAATGTGGTATAGTTTTTGTCTTCGTACCCTGCAATTAGAGCACATATTTTCACACATGGATTCCTTGCCAGCCAATTAACATTTTCAGACATTATTAATGAGTGATTGTTATTAGCTGATTGTTAATGGCACATTTTTCTGTATCAGTGAACAGTAATCTCACCTACAACTGGGAGATCACAGTACTGTTCAAGGTAAACGTCCCTTTGATGTTCTGCTAATGATACCAATAGTGCCCCTAGACTGAAAGTGTCATGAGCTTCAGATAAACATCCAAGTCTGTTATGTTTTGTAACTCCAAAACATAAAAATAATTGAAAGCAATAGCACAGAGCCTGGAATGTGTGTTTTAATTTCATTTTGATTTAAGCGCGGCATGCACATATGACTTGAAGATATCATGACATATACCATTAACGTACTTTAACATATAACGCACAATGCATTATGTAAACAACAAAGAGTGCTCAGTCAAACAATGTATATACAATATTCCTCAAATATTACTGAAATATTAAATACACAACAAAATCAGTTATAAATGTGCACCTTGTCACAAAACAGCAAATTTCACATCATATAAATCACTGGAAATAAATTTGATTTTACTAATAAAAGAAAGGCTAACAATACCAGCAGTATTTATTCCAATAACTGTGTGGTTAAATGCAGATATTCAAGTACAGCTGCCTGATTTACAGAGCCTCAGGAAAGTGACATCTCATCGTCTTGCTTCCCATTTCAAAGCATTGAACACCATGAACCCAGTGCACTTGACTAGTGAATACAACCAGACACTTGATGGAGGTTGGAGCTGACCTAAGATGGTGCATGGAGCCTCTTTTAGAACCATTTAAATTTTACCCACATTAATTAAACTTGGTTTAGCTCTCCAGAATTCTTTAATGATGGACTAATTGTTAATCACAGGCAGGGAACCTCTCTGAAATTGAAAATTAGCTATTTTAAAGTAGAATTCTCATTCCTTCAGATTTTTATTACTGAATGGTTTTCAAACATGTAGCAAAATGTGGAAACACTGACTTACCTTTGCCTCATTTGCCTCATTCTTTTCTTCTCTTAATGTTCTTTCTATTCCTGGCTTGATAGCAAAGTTATTTACTGAGTTTTTTTGGGTCCTTTTTGATTAGTACTTTAGACCATAAGACATAGGAAGAGAATTAGGCTATTCAGCCCATCATGTCTGCTCCACCATCATGGCTGATTATTATCCCTCTCAACCTCATTCTCCTGCCTTCTCCCCATAACTTTTGATGCCCTTACCAACCAAGAACCTATCAACTTCTGCTTTAAATATACCCAGTGACTGCCCACAGCCACCTATGGCAATGAGTTCCATGATTCAACACTCTCTGGCTCAAGAAATTCCTCCTCATCTCTGTTCTAAAGGGACATTCTTCTATTCAGAGGCTGTGCCCTGTGGTCCTAGCCTCTCCCACTATTAGGGGCAGCACAGTAGTGTAGTGGCTAGCATAACACTATTACAGCACCGGCAACCTCAGCCCAGTTCCTGCCACAGCCTGAAAGTTATTTGTATGTTCTCCCTATGACCTTGTGTGCTCCGGTTTCCACCCATGTTTCAAAGATGTATGGGTTAGAAGGTTAATTGGTCACATGGTTGTAACTAGTGGCACAGGCTGTGTTGTAACTCTAAATAAACCTCAAAACATCCTCTGCATATCTACTCTAACCACGTTTTCCAGTATGTGGTAGGTTTCAATGAGATGCGCTTTCATTCTTCAAAACTCCAGTGAGTGCAGGCCCTTTTGTTCTGTGCCCTGCTCTTTCAATCCAAGATGCCGAGCTTTATTGTCAAATGCTTCTGGTAACCTAAGTGGGAGAGGGAAAATTAATGTACAGTAAGTTCACATATATTCTCATGGCAAGTTCTAGCCAACAACCAAAAGTTCTTCCACCTCTGGTTACATTGAATGGTGGTGCAGGCTCAAAGGGACAAATAGCCTACTCCTGTTCCTATCTTTCAATGTTTTTATGTTTCTATATTTGAAGACAACATGAAGCATATCCTGTCAATTTGAATTCATACTAGTTATCATTGCATATTTTCTCCTGGTTCCCTCTTCAATCTCATAAGTCACTTAAAATTCCATACTCTCTCATGTTCAGCCAAGAACATAAGAAAATGTGCAGACATCCCTAGATGGAGCCGGATGTGGCTGGTGGGGAAATCAACTGGCGGAGTTATGAGATGGTGTGCTCCGTCCTCTGCTTACACGAATAATCTTTGCATGTCAGAACTTGGAAGCTCTCAAAATCATCCTGAATTCTTCTTCTGCTTTGACTTTCTTTTAAGGAGCACCATTCTTATGCTGTGTCCACTTTAATACTGGTAAGGAGTTTGCACGTTCTCCCAGTGCCCACATGGATTTCCTCTGGGTGTTCCAGTTTTCTCCCACATTCCAAAGACAGACAGGTTAGTAGGCGCTTTGGTCCCATGGGTGTAATTGGGTCACACGGGTATGTTGGGGTGGAAAGACTCATTACTGTGCTGTATCTCTTTTCCCTGTAAGATGACAAAATGAGGAATTTGGGTTGAAAATTCAATGGTTTTAATGACTTCACAAGCTCATTCATCAGCATTTGCCACTGCTGTGCAGATTCTACAAGAACTCTCTTATTGAATCCCCTGTGGCTCAGAGTTCAAAATTCAAAGTAAATTTATTATCAAGGTACATATATGTCATGATATGCAACCCTGAGATTCATTTTCTTGCAGGCATTTATAAGAAAATAAAAAAATACAATCCAATATATGAAAAATTATAAATAACAAAGGCTTAGACAGCCCAAATTCATCAGCCGTAAAACACGAGTGCTTAGACCTGTAAAAGTATAATAAATAAAACAATTTCTGAGCTAATCAGCACTTCCAGGTGTAGTGTCAGTTGTTATCAACTGCACCGACTCGCACTATTTAAATTTAGCAAAGTAATGCTTCATCATGTGTGAGAGTGATTAAAAGAGGATTTAGCATTCTGAATAATACTCCTTATCAAAATAAATCTTCCTCAACTTGACATCAGTCTGCTCAGATATGAATGAGTGCACATCATGCCATGCACAGTTTCAATACAGGCACAACGTAAGGCATAATTCACCTCCCCTTTACTGGGTTTGGAACATTTTCTGTTTCCCTTTGGTTGTCCACTGGGGAGGAGGATAGCTTCCTTCCATTTTACTTTAGTGGGTCCTAAGGTTGTTGGTGAGGTCAAAGTGAGACTCACAGATAGGGGAAGTGCCTAATTAGAGCTGTGGTGCAGTAAGTATATGCACAGAATCCAAGACATCTCTGTAGTATCCAAGACATCTTCAAGGAGTGGTGCCTCAGAAAGGCAATGTCCATTATTAAGGACCCCCATCACCCAGGGCAAGTCCTCTTCTAATTGTTACCATCAGGAAGGAGGTACAGATCCTGAAGGCACACACTCAGTGATTCAGGAACAGATTCTTCCCCTCTGCCATACTATTCCTAAATGGACATTGAACCCATGAACACTACATCACTTTTTAAAAATATATTTTATTTCTGTTTTTCACTTTAAAAAATCTATTTAATATACATGTATACTTACTGTAGTTGATTTACTTTTTTTCCCTTTCTGTAATATTATCTGTTGCAATGAACTGCTGCCGCTATGTTAACAAATTTCACGACACATGCCAGTGATATTCAACCTGATTCTGATTCTGATCAAAAGACACTACAGGGGGTAGTGGACTCAGGCAGCTCTATCGTGAGCAAAAGCCTCCCCACCATTGAGGGGATCTTCAAAAGGTGATGCCTCAAGAAGGAGGCATCCTTCATTAAGGACCCTCACCGGGCGGACATGCTCTCTTCTCATTGCTACCAGCAGAGAGGAGTTGCAGAAACCCAAAGACCCAAATTCAACATTTTAGAATCAGCATCTTCCCCTCTGCAATCAGATTTGTGAACATTCCATGAAGCCATTGGGTAGATGGAGTTCATCAGCTTGGGAAGGCAGTCCACCTAAGAGAAGGAAAGCTCTGATTTCAAACCTCTGCCGCATTGCAGGCATACCCACTGATGGGAAAGGCTTTGGGAGTAAACCCTGAGGACAAATCCGGAGCTGGAGTTCCTAAGGCATTCCAATGTTGTTTTCAGCTTCGCTCTGGCAACTCCTGCGATGACACTGGTGCCAAGCTGTATCGGCCCTTGCCCTGCCCTTGGACAACATCGGTGGCATGGAGAGGGGAGACTTCCTGCTTGAGCAACTGCCGGTCTTCCATACAACCTTGCCCAGGCCTGCACCCTGGAGAGACTGAAGCAAGACTTTCCAGGCGCAGATCCATGGTCTCACGAGACTAACGGATGCCATCCATGAAGCCATGAACAGTCTTCCTTTGCACTATATTTTTATTTATTATTCATTGTAACGTATTGTAATTTGACAACTATCTTGATTCTGATTCTGATATGAGAATGTTATTATTAGCAATCTCATTAACTAAAAGGGTACAAACAAGGTTTACAAGGATATTACCAGGATTTTGAGTTATGAACTTGTACAGAGATCTGGAGTAAGGTCTCAGCTCAAAACATTGTCTGTTCATTTCCTTCCATTGATGCTATCTGACCCGCTGAGTCCTTTCAGTTTTTTGTCTGCATTGTACAAAAGATTGAATTTCTTTTGCTATTTTTATGTCCTCCTAACCACTCCATATTAATAAAGAGAGTCTGGAACATTCCCATTGGAAATTTTGGCAACATCACTAGATTTTAATGACTCACTTTCATTTATGGCAAGTCCCTGAATATGGATTCTTTGTCCCACTCCAGTCATCAAGGAAGAGGCTTGGCAGAATTCACGCCAGGACCACCAGACTCAAAAACAGTTACTTCCCCCATGTCTCAGACTGATCAACACCTCCACCCACTAAGCCAGCTCATGAATCCACTGCCAGGACTGCATCGTTTTCTGTCAGAGTAACATTATGAACATTTACTCCTGTACCGAATATCATTTTGTGCACATACGATCAGTCAATGTATAGAGGCTAATCTTATGTATTTATATTTATTGTGTTTTTATCATCCTCTTGATGTTTATGTGTTTTTTTATGCTGCATTGGATCCAGAGTAACAATCATTGTGTTCTTCTTTGCACTTGCTTACTGAAGAATGACAATAGACAATCTTGCATTTGAACATGAATTTATGTATATTTCACAGAAAAAAAAGGATTTGACACTAAGCTCTGCAGAAACTCACTGCACAAAATCCTCTGATCTCAACACCTCCCATTCCTATTTGTCTTCCCCTGGATCAACAGTTAATTCAGTCTGTCTCTTACTGTTGGATAGCAAGAGTTCTTATGTTCTTGGTCATAAGACCATAAGACCCAAAAACGTAAGAGCAGAATTAGGCCATTTGGCTCAGTGAGTCTGGTCTACCATTCAATCATGGCTGATCCTTTTCTCCCCTCCTCAGCCCTGCTCCATGGCCTTCTCCCCATAACCTTCCATGCTGTGACCAATCAAGAATCTATCAATCTCTGCCTTAAATACACACAACAACCTCACTTCCACAGCTTCCACACATTTACTACACTCTGGCTAAAGGGATTTCTCTGCTTTTATGTTTTAAATGGATGCCCCGCTATCCTGAGGCTGTGCCTTCTTGTCCTAGACTCTTCCACCATGGGAAATAGACTTTCCACATCCACTCTGACTATGCCTTTCAACATTTGAAAGATTTCAGTGAGATCCCCCCTCGTCCTTCTAGATTCCAGCGGGTACAGGCCAGAGCCGTCCTTTCTTAGATAAGGAGCCTAAAGCTGTTCACAATACTGAAATTGAGGACTTAGCTGTGCCTTATAAAGCCTCAGCATCACATCCCTGTTCTTACATGCAGACTTCTTGAAATGAATGCTAACATTGCATTTGCCTTTCTCACCACTGACTCTACCTGCAAGTTAACCTTCAGGGTGTTCTTCACAAGGTCTCCCAAGTCCCTCTGCACCTCAGATGTTTGGACTTTCCCCCCATTTAGAAAATAGTCTGCACATTTATTTCTTCTACCAAAGTGCATGACCAGGCATTTTCCAACACTGTCTTTCATTTGCCACTTTCCTCCTATTCCCCTAATCGGTCTGTACTCCCGTAGCCTTCCTGTTTCCTCAACACTACCTGCCCCTCCACCAATCTTCGTATCATCTGTGAACTTGGCAACAAAGCCATCTATTCCATCATCTAAATCATTAATATACAGCATTAAAAAGTAGCAGTCCCAACACTGACACCTGCAGAACACCACTAATCACTGGCAGCTGACTAGAAAAGGATCCTTTTATTCCTACTCACTGTCTCCTACCAATCAGCAAGAATCATGTAGGTACCTTTCCTGTAATACCATGGGTTCTTAACTTGGTAAGCAGCCTCATGTGTGGCACCTAGTCAAAGGCCTTCTGAAAATCCAAATATACAACATCCAATGCATCTCCTTTATCTATTCTACTTGTAATCTCCTCAAAGATTTGCAACAGGTTCGTCAGGCAAGATTTTCCCCTAAGGAATACACTTTGTCCTGTGTCACCAAGTGCTCCATAACCTCACCCTTAACAATTGACTCCAACATCTTCCCAACCACTGAGGTCAGGCTAACTGGTCTATAATTGCCTTTCTGCTGCTTCCCTCCTTTCTTAAAGAGTGGAGTGACATTTGCAATTTTCCTGTCCTCCAGAACCACACCAGATTCCAATGATTCTTGAAAGATCATTATGAATGATTTGATGCATTTTTTACCAGTGGAGCCACTCCACCCCTTTGCCTACTTTCCTATCCCTCTGATACAATGGACATTCAGCTCCCAACTACAACCATCCTTCAGCCACGATTCAGTGATGACCACAACATCATACCTGACAATCTGTAGAAATGCAGCAAGATCACTCACCTTATTTCTGATACTCCGTGCATTGAGATGTAACACTTTGGGTACTGTATTTTCTACCCTTTTTGATTCTGCATCCCTAATGCACTGGTACTCACCCTGCTGGCTGCAATTTTGTCCTGTTGTCTGCCTGCCCTTCCTGACAGTCTGACTGCATGTTGCCTTTGTTTTCTTACCATCTATTTTATCCTGAGTCGCTTCACTTTAGTTCCCAAACCCCCGCCAAATTAAGTTAAAGCCTCCCAAACAGATTTAACAAACCTGTCTGCAAGAATATTGGTCTCCCTCGGGTCCAGGTGCAACCCATCCCTTTTGCACAGGTCATGCCTCCTCCAGAAGTGATCCCAATGATCCAAGAACCTGAAGCCCTGCCTCCTGTACCAGCTTCTCAGCCAAGCGTTTATCTGCTAAATCATCCTGTTTCTACCCTCACTGGTGCATGGTACAGACAGCAATCCGGAAATTACTATCCTGGAGGTCCTACTTCTCTGCTTTCTGCCTAGCTCTCGAAATTCTCCTTTCAGGACCTCTTTGCCTTTCCTTCCTATGTCATCAGTACCAATATCTACCGAGACATCTGGCTGCTCTCCCTCCCTCTCCAAAATTCTGTGGACGTGATCTGAGACATCCCTGACTATGGCGCCTGTCCTGTTCACGTCCACAGAATCTCCTGTCTGTTCCTCTAACTATTGAGTCCCCTATGACTACTGCTCCCCTCTTCTCCCTCTTTCCCTTCTACACCAAAGTGCCAGTAACCTGGTCTCTGTGCCATTCCCCTGGGAGGTCATCCCCCCTCAACAGTATCCAAAATGGTATACTTATTATTGAGGGGAATGGTCACAAAGGTGGTCTGCACGAACTGTCTATTCACATTCCCACTTCTCCTGACAGTCACCCAGCTTTTCGCCTCCTGCAACTTAGGGGTAATTACTTCCCTGTAGCTCCGATCAATGATCTCCTCACTCTCCCGTACAAGCCAAAGGCCATCCAGCTGCTGCTCCAGATCCCTAACACGGTCTTCAAGGAGCTGCAGCTGGATGCACTTCATGCAGATGTAGTTCCCTGTGGTTCTCTGGGTCAGGAGAAAGCTGTGACAGTATAAACATGCTAGCTTGATTGTGAGTGTGAGGGTTGTCCTGTTGTGATTGTAAATTTGTTGTCATTTCAGGAAGGGGCCATGTACAATTCTCAGGCTGTTGCTGAGATGTATACGTAGTAGATGTTTCTCTGAGGATTGTCACCTTGTCATGATGAAGAGACTTGTGAATTTTGCGATCCCGCGGGCAATGCCGTCCGGAGTTTAGCCAGCTGGTACTTTGTTCCTGGTAGGGTCACCCATGGTGGTAAGCTCAAGGGGGAGGTTCCAGACAAGAAGTGATCCAATGAAGACATCATTATTGGAACTGGCAGAAGGTGATGACACATCACAATGCGGTGAAGGTGGAGGAAGGCTGCAGCAGTGAAGGGTTCCCAGTTGTCTTGCACTCCATGCCACTGGACCCTGATCCCGACCTGAAAAGGACCTTGCACCAGCCTGTACACATTAAGCAAAGTCATACCCAGGGGTTCTCCATTGGGGGAACCCACCCTAACGTTCCGGTTGTGTGGATCCTGGATCAGCCTCTACAGCTACCTGAGGACCCATCAATAGGCATTCGCATTGGAGAACATCATGCTCAACTCAAGTATTCGCACTACTACTACTGCTTAGTAGATGGTCCCAGGTGTCATTCGTGCATTCCATGTGCAGGAGATGGACCGTGTACAACACTGTACGGAGCTGGAATCACAGCTGAAACCAGATGAATGCTGCAATAGCTTTCTGTACTCTGAAAAAAGTTTCCACTGGCTTTCGATGCAAATTAAATTTGCAAATTGTTATGAAGACTGTCAAACCATTCAGTCAGCAAATTCATGTGGAGAGCATAACAGTCAGCAAATTCATGTGGAAAGCAAATCTTCTTTCGAGCTGGCAGATTTTATATAAAAAAAGACTTTTCAAGGACATAAAAATTAGCCATTAGTTGACTGGATGTGAAAGATAATCAAGTTGGCTTACTAACTAAATAACTTTCACCAACTTTCTAGTTAACTACATTACTACTTAACACACAGATGACTAGTTAATACAATGTAAAACACCAGTAATGGTTAACTTTAGCTAATTGATGAACAGTAATTTTCTGACTGACTGCATAGTTATCAACACTGTTAGCACTATGGAGATGGTTAACATTACAAAGATGGTTAATACTAATTAACTGATTATTTGTATAATTGGTACAAATTATACCCACTTGCTGCTTCACATTATGTATTACAATAGGTTGATATGCCATTACTGATTACTTCTCTCGAACCGACAAATACAAGAGCAGGCATTCCCAGTCTTTTTTAATGCCATGGACCTATAACATTAAGCAAGGGGTATGTAGACCCCTGGTTGGGAACCCCTGTACTAGGGTATCACATATAATGCTGGAGGAACTCCACATGTCATGCAAAATCTATGGAAAACGATAAAGGGTCAACATTTTGGGCTGAAACCCTTTATCAATACTAGACCTGTTTTTCACTCGGAACTACCTTTTGCCCCTGGGTCAGGAGGTGCAGGCAGCCCCAGACCCTGATCTAGAGCCTACACCTAGTAAGAGGACTCTGCTGAAATGCAGGGCGACTGCAGGACCAACAGCAGGAGAGGTTAAACCGGCCCCCACCCCTGAGAGAGATACTGATTCGGAGAATGAGGGCCTGGATGTGTGGTATATGCTGCCTTTTGCTAACTCCCCATTGATTGAGGAAGAGGCTGGAAGTCTCTCCCGCTGAGTTAGGTGAAGTTGAGGGTGGGAGGGGGGTGGTTCACTATCTGTGGACAGCCTGGGTTGCAACGGGACCCTCCAAGAGATGAAGCGGGGCTTGGCCACGGGACAGAGGGGTCCGAGTTGCAGGTGGGCATGGGTGATAGGCCAGGGGAGGCCTCGCCAGGTGGACCAGAGGTATCTCCAGTAGTGTCTGAACCTGAAGAGTTAGGAGAGGGGGAATGGAGGTCTTAGAGAATTAGGAGACAACTGGATAGGCTGGCCTACATAGCACCAGGGGAACAGAGTGCGACCGCTACCGTTTTGGGGAACTATGTCACTGCCTTTTACACCTGGGTTAGACATTGTGTTTTGCAAGAAGTGTTGGCGAATTATTATTAGATTAGATTATGAGGACACGCAGTCTTCTTTTATTGTCGTTTAGTAATGCATGCATTAAGAGATGATACAATATTCCTCCGGTGTGATATCACAGAAACACAGCACAGACCAAGACTGAAAAACTGACAAAAACCACATAATTATAACATATAGTTACAACAGTGCAAGCAATACCATAACTTGATGAAGAACAGGCCATTAGCACAGTAAAAAGTTCAAAGTCTCTTGAAAGTCCCACATCTCACGCAGACGGGAGAAGGAAGAAAACTCTCCCTGCTATATCCCACCACAGTCCGACTCTGAGTCGTCCGAAAACTTCGAGCTCCGACCAGCTCTCCAACACCGAGCACCGAGCACCATCTCTGCCGAATGCTTTGACCCCAGCCTTGGCTGCCAGCATCAGGCAAAGCTAAGGATTTTGGGGCCTTCCCTCCGGAGATTCTCGATCGCACAGTAGCAGCGGCAGCGAACCTGGCATTTCAGAAGTTACTCCAGATGTTCCTCCGTGCTCTCACGGCTGTCTCCATCAAATCAGAATTGTGCACGGCCCCTATTTAACAATACAATATCATTTCACTGGAGAGGCTACACGTGCTGCATCGCGCCGCCATCTTCTCCTCCCGAATTAGCTCAACATCAGAGGACACGACTAAACTTGGTGGATGGAGAGTGTAATGTGCTGCAAGGTTTCACTGCTAATGTAATGGTTTCGCTGTAGCAGCAATGACTAGAAGTTATGACTGTAGGTTATGACTAGAGATAGCTGGGGGCTTTGGAATGTGCACCATCCAATGAGAGGCATATTGTTCTTTCTTGTGGGTTGGGAACAGGGATTTCGTGGTCTTTTGTCAGCGAGAAAGGAAGAGGGAAGGCACGAGTGGAGAGAGTTGGTGGACCACCGGACAGTGTGGACTTGGAGTGAGGGTCTGAAAGTTGGCAACGCTCGAAGGAGGTCGATGGGGAATGAATGGATGGAACAGTGAACTCTCACGTGCACATTAGACTGTTTCATTAAAATGGGCCCTTTTACGCTTTATTTTCTTTACTAACCCTACAGTCAGATTAAGATTTATAAAGTTCAAACGTTTAATTGCATATGGTGTACTGTCTCATATTTGTAACCGGGCAACACATCACTCAGCATCCACACAAATGAGATTTCTCAGTTTTTCTGAGCCAGAGGCTGTCTTCCCCTAGACAAACACATGTTGGCCGAACCTGAGGGTTACACCTGAATCCCTAAATAAAAATAAAATAAAGCAGCTAATGCCGGGAGATTCATCCAGAAGTTTAAGATACATGGGATCCTTGGAAAATGGCCATTTAGATTCAGAACATGTTTGCTCATATAAGATAGAGTATGGTGGTCAAAGAGATTTATTTTAGCCCGAGTTCTGTGATTAGTGGTGTTCTGCAAGGATCTGTACTGGGACCTCTGCTGTTTGTGATGTATATAATTGTTCTGGTGAAAATATAGATAGGTGGGTTAGTAATTTTGCAGATGATATGAAGATTGGTGGTGTTGTTGATAATGTAGAAGACTGGCATAGAATACAGCAGGATATAGATCAGCTGCAGACATGGGTGGAGAAAAGGCAGATAGAGATAACCCAGTCAAATGTGAAGTGCTGCATCTTGGTAGGTCAAATGTAAACAGACAGTACACTGTTTTTGAGCAAGAACCTTAACAGTGTTGATGAGCAGATGGATCTTGGGGACCAAGTTCATAGCTCCCTGAAAGAGGCTACACACGTTGATAAGATGGTTAAGAAGGCATATCCATGCTTGCCTTTATTAGTCAAGGCAATGAATTCAATAGTCAAGAAGTTATGTTGCGGCTTTATAAAATTTTAGTTAGTCTGCATCTGGAGTATTTCCTATAATTCTGGTCACCCCATCACAAGAAGGATGTTGAGGCTTTGGAGAGTATACAGAAGAGGTTTGTCAGGATGCTGCCTGGATTAGAGGGCATGTGCTATCATGAGAAGTTGGATAAACTTGGGTTGTTTTCTCTGGAGCTGCACGGGCTGAGGGGAAATATGATAGAAGTCTATAAGATTATGAGAGGCAGAGATGGATTAGACAGATAGTATCTTTTTCCCATATTGAAATGTCTAATACCAGAGGCCATGCATTTAGGATGAGAGAGTTAAGTTCAAAGGAGATGCGAATGGCAAGTTTTCTTTTTATGCACAAAGAGTGGTGGGTGCCTGGAATGTGCTGTCTGGTGAGGTGGTAGAGGCAGAAATATTAGGGAATTTTAAGAGATGTTTTGGCAGGCACATGAATGTGAGGAAAATTGAAGGATATGGTCATTGTGTAGGCAGGAGAGATTAGTTTAGTTGATCATTTGATTATTAATTTAACTGATTCAGCACAACTATGTGAGTCGAAGGGCCTGTTTCTGTGCTGTTCTCTGTTTTACGTTCTATAATGGGCTGACTAGCCTAATTCTGCTCTTATGTCTTATGGTCTTTATAAGCAAACCATGGCATGCAGTTGAATTGCCACTGTGATGTCCCTGGATGTCAGCATCCTGAAAGTCACTATTAGCAGGAAATTCAGTTGGACCATACACTGGAATACTGGTGATAAAAAGGTATCCTGCACATATTACCTCATCTCCTTACATCTAAAGGCTTTTTCACCATCTGCATTTCATAAGTCAGGAACGTGATGGAACACTTTGCAAATGCCTGTATAAGTATAATGGAAGAAGCTTGACACCATCTAGGACGAAACCTCCTTGCTGAGTGATGCATCATTAACCACCCTCCACCACTGGCACACAAAATGACCGGAAGACCATACGACATAGGAGGATGATTACGCCTTCCGGCCTATTCCTTCCACTCCACTATTTGATTATGGCTGATTTTCAACGCTATTCTCCTGCTTTCTCCCCATAACCTTTGATGCCCTATCAACCTCTGCTTTAACTATACTCAATAACTTGCCCCCCACAGCCATCTGTGGTAATTAATTCCACTGGTTCACCACCCTCTGGTTAAAATATTCCTCCTCACCTAAAAGGCAATGCTTCTATTCTGAAGTTTGCCCCCTGATCCTAGAGTCTTCCACAATTGGAAACATCCTCTCCACACTAACTCTATCTAGACCTCTCAATATTTGGTAGGTTTCTTCATTCTTCTAAACTCCAGTGAGTACAAGCCCAGAGCCATCAAACATAAAATGCTTCGAAAGTAGTCATCTAGGCTTCTCCTGCAAGACTCGTAATGTCTGTCGCCAAAAATAACAAGGACCTCTGGCCTTTGGGAATAGAACTTCCTGCATTCTTCCCTCAAAGTCACACAATGTCTTCCTTTAGAATTATATCACTATCCCTTCGTCATCGCTGGGTCTGAATTGTGGAACTCTCTGTCCAACGGCATTGTAGGAGTACTTCACCAGAAGGACAACAGTGGATCGAGAGCCACCTTCTCAAGACCATTAAGGGTGAAAAAGAAATATAGACTTTGACTGTGACAGACACATAGGCCCAGAAGAAAAGCAAGAAATGGAAAAGTCATTCTTTTGTTCAGCATTTCTGTATTCAGACTTTTACGAGTACTTTTATCTGCAGACATTCAGGAAGGTAGTTCGTTACAACTTTCTTGAGAAAAATTCGGAATGAGTGATAAATACTGGCTTTGCTGATAAAGTCCATGTCCCAAAATGAATTAAAAATAAAGCTACTTTGAACCGTGTTTATTGTTGACATCTGTGCTCAAAGGAGTGTCCAATATCATTCTGTTAAACACAAAATGTAAAACAAATTCCATGAAGGTAATAACAGAACATAGGACTGGGAAAAAGGTCTTCCATAGAAAAGGTTAAATAAATAACCTTTATTTTTGGTTGGTGTTAGTTCAGTAAAAAAACGATTGAACTTTCACTTCAATGTTTGATTAAGACTACTAGCTCTATGAGATTCACTGCTTTCCTGAGTTGCCCTGGGAATCTGCTCTGAAAGAAGATTCTCAGATCATAAACATAGAAAATGCCAAAAAAAGAAGAGACTCAGGCAGCATCTTCAGAGAGTGAAATAATGTCTCAGGTCAAAAACACTCCATTGGATCGATGAAAAGTAAGAAAGTACATGTTTTAGGTTGCAGACAAGAGCAGATGGATAGAAGAGAAAGGGAAGGAGAAGGCCAAGAGAAAATAAATGGCAGAAGTTATATTAGTGCTGACTGTGAGGGGGTGATAAAGACGTGGAAATTGCATCTGAACTGACTGGATGAGGTGTACTATATACTCAACAGGTCTGACATCCTCTGTGAGTCAGTAAATTCTTCAAGTCAATGATGTTTACTCAGAGCTAGGGAAAGTTAGAAATAAAATGTGATTTACTTGTAGACAATGGTGGGGAGAAATATCAACCCTGTCCCTCATTTTAAAACATTAAACACAGCACAGAATCAGGACCTTTTGCCCCATAATGTTGTGTCAAACTAGTAATTACATTAGTATACACTAGTAATTAAATGTCTAACCAAAATAATCCCTTCTACCTACACAAGGTCCATTCTCTGTAGATTTATATGCCTCTCTAAAAACCTTTCAGGCACCTCTATCGTACTTGACTCCACCACCACCCCTTAAAAGTCACTGGGGCACCCACCACTCTCTGTATTAAATGTCTTGCCCCGCATATCTCCATTGATTGGCCTTAGATGGCATGAAATGCAGCTAGGCTGCAGCACTAGGGATATGTTTGGTCAAAATTTTAAAAGTATGGCTAAAGAATTTATGATTGTAAACGAAAACTGAAGCAAAAGCCAGACTCTGCAACTCCGCCAATATTGTGACATTGGCCATTATTACATTGGCTGCGTTAATCATCCCATCCGACGCTACTGAAAGCATTAGATGTGAATTTTGGGTCTGGTCAAAATGTGTAGTTGTTACCCTACAGTCTCTCTCCATATTAGAATTTTGGCAAGGTTCTACATCAGACTGTCTTCTGCAAAGCATTTGTATTATTGCCACAAATTGATGAGACTGGGACATCCCATATTTCCATTGATTTCTTTCTCTTTAGTCTATCATTCATCCAGCTGGGCTTTAGTCTTGTGCCTACTTTTATAGATAGCTTTTTGTCTCCCACTTCAAATTCATGCAATAACTTTTTTTTAATAGGCATCCGTTAGTCTCATGAGACCATGGATTTGTGCCTTGAAATGTTTCCAGGATGCAGGCCTGGGCAAGGTTGTATGGAAGACCAGCAGTTGCCCATGCTGCAAGTCTCCCCCCTCCATGCTACCGATGTTGTCCAAGGGAAGCACATTCGGACCCATATAGCTTGGCACCTGTATCGTCACAGAGCAATGTGTGGTTAAGTGTCTTGCTCAAGGTCACACGCGCTGCCTCAGCCAAGGCTCGAACCAGCGACCTTCAAACCACTAGATGAATGTCTTAACCACTTGGCCACGCGCCAACACTTTAGGGCACACAGAATAGATTTTGGTTCTTTATACTCACGGAAGCCGAGTGCTTGTAACTTTCCTGAAGCTGCTTGAACTCTCTTGCAGCTTAAAACTAACCCACATTTTGCAAGTAACTGCCTGATTAACATATCAGAAGCTTTCTCAGATATGTTGTCTATAAGAAGTGTTGTAGTCAGACCACTGATTTCCTCACTTTCATGATTTTCTGAGCTACATGGTCCTCCTTGGTCCAATATGTTTTCCAACCCAAGCCACAGAGGTTGGCTCCACATCTGTTTGTCCTCTGATGGTCAGTAGTTCATGGTTTTAGCATAGAGAGAGTTATGGCATCATCCACCGCATTGCTTAATTTGCTTTCAGTTGGCTTAATTGCAGGGGGTGTGGCATGCAAATTGTGGATGGATTTCCAATCAAGTTGTAGTTGTCTCAGCCAATCACAATCCCAATGCTGGTCCTTCTGTTTTTACCACATACAAGCTCAATGTGGCTTGTTGATTGTTGTATTTCATGGTTACAGATGTCATTTCCACAGGAATTTCCTTTTCTCCAGTATAAGTTCTTAGTTGAATATTTGCAGGCTTCAGTTTAGTATCTTTGAAATGTCATTCAAACTCATTTTGTGGAATGACTGAAATAGCTCAACAAGTGTCTAATTCCATTTTAATTAATTTGCCGTTCACTTCTGGCTTAAGCCATATTGCTTGTCAATTGTGAATTTTCACATTGCAAATCTCAAGGCTCACAATCCTGTGTCACTCTAATCATTATCATATTTTTCATCAACAGCATGATGATTAGTGCACTGTTTCAAACTGCAGCTTGACTTTTTTTTTAGCATTTTCTCTTCCCTGTGCAGTCTTCCCAATATGCTCTTTGCATGTGTCCCACTTTGTTGCATTTTCTGCAAGCTTTGCCTTTAAATCTGCATTTGTTTAGAGTGTGTGAGCCCCTGCCACAATGGTAACACAATTTGTTTGGCCAGGTGGTTTCTGTTTAGACACTGAAATTTTATTCATGCTCACTTTCGTTCCTGACTGCAACTCAATTGCATCTCTGTCTGTGTTTTCCATTGAAACAATGATTTCCACTGCTCTTTTGAATGTAAACTGTGCTTCAGATAGGAGCTGTTTTGAATGCTTCTTTTAAGATTCCACAAACTAAATGATCTTTCAGTGTGTTATTAAACCCATTACCAAATTGACAATACTCAAAAAATGTCTTTAATTCAGCCACATACATTGAAATAGACTCACCCTCTTTTTGTTTCTGCTTATAAAACCTAAAGCTTTCTGTAATTAGCAATGGCTTTGGTTCTAAGTATTCCTGCATCACTTTTACAATAGGAGCAAAGCTCATGTCTGATGGTTTGGCTGGAGCAGTCAAACTTCAAAGCAAACTGTATGCTTTTAAACTCAATAAATTCAGCAAAATTGTCACTTGCTTTTCATTGGCTATTTCATTTGCTTCAAAATACTGTTCCAATAGTTCAGTATATATGTGCCAATTACCCAGTGTGTAATCAAGCTCATCAATTTTTCTGACATAGCCAATCAGTTCTGCTCTTTTTTCTGTGACTATTATTACCTGGTACACACTCTTTATGGACCCTGAATTCTGCCTTTCTCTTTATGAAGCCTTGAATTCTTCGGTTTACTGCCTGTTTTTAAAAAGCTCGATTGGAGGAACTCAGCAGGCTTGGCAGCATCTATGGAAAAGAGTACAGCTGACGTTTTGAGCTGAGACCCTTCGGCAGGACTGGAGGGAAAAAATGACGTTAAAAGGTGGGGGAGGGGAGAGAGAAGCACAAGGTGACAGGTGAAACTGGGAGGGGGAGAGATGATGTAAAGAACTGGGAAGTAGAAAGAGATACAGCTCTGGAGAAGGGGGAGTCCAGTTGGAGAGAGCAGGCGATGGAAAAAACAAAAGGGGAGGGGGGAGAAACCTCCAGAGGGAGGCGATTGGCAGGCAAAGAGATAGGGTGAGAGAGGGAAAAGGGGATGGGGGCATTACCGGAAGTTCAAGGAATCAATGTTCATGCCATCAGGTTGAAGGCTACCCTGATGGAATAAAAGGTGTTGCTTCTCCAACCTGAGTGAGGCCTCATCGCAACATTAGAGGAGGCCATGGATTGACATATACTTGTGTACATGAATACATGGAATATACATGCACTGTAATTGATTTACTTATTTATTTATTTTTAGTTTTTTTCTACATTACGTATTGCATTGAACTGCTGCTACCAAGTTAACAAATTTCACAACATGTGCTGGTGATAAAAACGATGATTCTGATTCTGATTGTGACATATTGGAATGGGAATCGGAAGTGGAATTACAATGGATGGCCACTGGGAGATCCTGCTTCTTCTGGCATTTGGAGTGTACATGCTCGGCAAAATGGTCTTCTAATCTATGTTGGGTCTCACTGATATACAAAAGGCCATACTGGGAGCACTGAACAGTATATGACTCCAACAGACTCACAGGTGAAGTGTCGCCTCACCTGGAAAGGCTGTTTGGGACCCTGAATGGAGGTGAGGGAGGAGGTGTAGGGGCAGGTGTAGCACTTGTTCCGCTTACAAGGATAAGTGCCAGGAGAGAAATCAGTGGGGAGGGTCGAATGGACTAAGGAGTCACATAGGGACCGATCCCTGCGGAAAGGAGGAAGTGGTGGAGGAGGAGAGGGAAAGATGTGCTTGGTTGTGGGATCCTGTAGGAGTTGGTAGAAGTTGTGGAGAATTATGTGCTGGATGCAGAGGCTGGTGGGATGGTAGGTGAGGACAAGAGGGACCCTATTCCTGGTGCAGTGGCAGGAGAATGCAGTAAGAGCAGACATGCATGAAGTGGAAGAGATACGGTCGAGGGCAGTGTTGATGGTGGAGGAATAGAAGCCCTTTTCTTTGAAAAGGAAAGTCATTTCCTTCGTTCTGGAATGAAAAGCCTCATCCTGGGAGCCAATGCAGCAGAGACGGAGGAATTGAGAGAAATGGATGATGTTTTACAGGTAACAGGTTGGGTAGAGGTATAGTCCAGGCAGCTGTGAGAGTCTGTGTGTTTATAATAGACATCTGTAGGTAACTGTAATCAGTAGACTCACTACCATTCAGGGCCCCAAACAGTCCTTCCAGCTGAGGCAAAACTTCACCTGTGAATCTGTTGGGGTTATATATTGTGTCCGATACTCCTAGTGTGGCCTCCTGTATAATGGTAAGACCTGATGCAGATTGGGACACTGCTTCACCGAGCATCTACACTACGTCCACCAGAAGAAGCTGGATCTCCCAGTGGCCACCCATTTTAATTCCACTTCCCAGTCCCATTCCGGCATGTCAATCCATGGCCTCCTCCACTGTCACTGCTAGAGTGAGTTTTTTTGGGTAGGTAATTTGTTTACACTTAATTATCTTTGGCCACCAGATTTCTATCTGACAAAGTACTGTGGATTGAGTCCACAACAATGCGCTTCCTAAAAAGGTGTGAATACCAGATGCTTCTGGCACCGTAGTTTGACCTGATGCTGTAGTTTCAAAGACAGTATTATCTATACATTATAAATATTAATTGTCTTCTATGTTAACACGTAAAATGCCAAATAAATGTATTGTGGATTTAACTAAAGGCTGTGGATACCAACCCAGACATGTTGAAGTTGGAAGGAAAGGATGAAATCCGAAGGTGTGATGTTTGTATGTAGCTCCAAAAGGAAGCATTGTGGATAACCTTTTAAGTAGCGATTGCCTTTGTATTTAGCATATAAATATCGAGCCCACTTGGTCTAGCAGACCTTTCTGCCGAAAGCGTCTCTGTCCGTATGATGCCTGCTTGTTGTGTCGAATAAAGAAGCTGCTTTGTATCTACCGGTTACTCTGTCTCTCTGGTGATTTCATCCACGCTACAACAGTCGCAATGAGACCACACTCAGGTTGGAGAAACGAACCCTTATATTCTGTCTGGGTAGCCGCCAACCTGATGGCTTGAACATCGGTTTCTCGAACTTCTGGTAATGCCCCCACTCCCTCCCCTTTATCATTCCCCATCCCCTTTTCCATCTCTCACTCTATCTCCTTGCCTGCCCATCACCTCCCTCTGGTGGTCCTCCCCACTCCCCTTTTCTTTCTTCCATGGCCTTCTATTCTCTCCAATGAGACACCCCCTTCTCCAGCCCTGTATCTCTTTCAACAATCATCTTCCCAGCTCTTTATTTCATCCCCCCCCCCCCCAGTTTCTCTCATCACCTTGTGTTCCTCTCTCCCCTTCCCTCCACCTTTTATATCTACTCCTCATCTTTTTCTTTCCAGCCCTGCCAAAGGGTCTTGGCCTGAAATGTCGACTATACTTTTTTCCCATAGATGCTGCCTGGCCTGTTGAGATTCTCCATCATTTTGAGTGTGTTGCTTGGATTTCCAGCATCTGCAGATTTTCTCTTGTTTGTCAATTGAAAACAAAGACAATTTATATCTTGGTTATGCAAATTAAGTTGCAAATGATCTGATTATGGAAGAAAACTGTTATCTCTTAATCAAGATGTTGGATCATCAATTTTAACAGGGATATGCTAGTGTGAAGGAAGATAAATAAAATGCTGTGAAATAAAATTAAGATGAGAATATTTTCTTCTCATTTGTAAATGTAATTTTGTTAAATTACACATTAATTTAACTAAAGTGGAAAACAGATTTTAATAGCCTCACATTCATATGATACTTACATAGCTTTGCTAAAAGAAAATCTATAAATGCAAACCTGAATAAATAATAGAGTTAATAGTTTCCAAGTGCTGATGTGTATTTATTTATTTAGCAATATAGTGTGAAACAGGTCCTTTCAGCCCAATGAACCATATGCCCAGTAACCCACTTATTTAACACTAGCCTAATCACAGGATAATCTACAATGACCCATTAATCTACCAACCTGTTTGCCTTTGGACTGTAACAAAAAAAAACAGAGCATCTGGAGGAATGCCATGCATTTATGGGGAAAATACTGTAGTAGTTGAAGTTTGCCATTGTTGATTTATAAAACATAAGGAAAAAAAATTTTTGAAGCAACGTGTGAAGCTAAAAATGAAGTAGGTCTACAGACTAGGATAGATTTGAGATGGAGTGAGTCTGTGCTACTGTTGTCAGAGAACTCGTATATGCCTGAGCTGATATATGACATTAAGGTTCCTCAAGGACCTTCTTTAATATTAACCAGCTTTCTTACAAGATAATCCATATTATGCGCCAAGAACATAAAACACTGTTACTTTGATTCAGTCACATGGGAAGATTAACAATCTTGTTTGAAGTTGCTCCAGGTAAGTAGGGTCTATCCAAGAAAATCTGTAAAACAAAAGACAACTGCAGGAAAGATGTGCAACAATGTTGCTCGGCCAAGATGGCTTGATGACATACACTCAATAGTCTCTTTATTAGGTACCTCTTGTGCCTAATAAAGTCGCCACCGAGCGTGTGTTTGTGGTCTTGTGCTGGTGTGACAATTCATTCAAAGTTTCGAAGAGTCGTGCATTCAGAGATGTTCTTCTGCACACCACTGTCGTAATGCAAAGTTATATGAATTACTGTTGCCTTCCTGTCTGTAAACTGCAGAGACTGTTGTGCATGAAAATCCCAGGAGATCACCAGTCTCTGAGATACAGTACTCAGACCAAGGCCTGTTTGACTCCAACAATGACTCCACAGTCAAAGTCACATTTCTTCCCCATCCTGATGTTTGATCTGAACAATGGTTAAACTTTTTTGACCATGCTTGCCTTCTTGTATGCATTAAGCTGCTGCCATGTGATTGGCTGATTAGATATTTGCATTAACAACCAGGTGTACAGGTGTACCTAATAAAGTGGCCACAGAGTGGACAGGTGTGTAAACTGTGAGGAGTGTAGATAAGTCACAATTTTTTTCCGGGGGGTGGGGGGAAGGTGAGTCTAAAATCAGAAAGGCGCCAGTTTAAGGCAAGAGAGGAAAGATTTAAAGGGGACCTGAGGAGCAAGTTGTTCATACACAGTGGGTATATAGAATGGGCTGCCAGAGGAAGTGGTAGATGGGTACAATTATAATATGTATGAGACATTAAGACATGATGCACTTGAAGAGCAAAAGGGATATGGGCCAAACACAGAGAAATAAGACCAACTCAGGTCGGCACCCTGGTTGAATTTTGATGAGTTGGGCCTGTGTCTATGCTGTATAACTCTATGACTCTGTTTTCTCTGATTCTGAATCAGGATGTTATGTTGAAGCAGTATAAGACCTTAGTGAGGACAAACCTAGAGTACTGTGTGAGGTTTTGGTCACCTACCAACAGAAATGATATCAATACGCTTGGAAGAGTGCACCAAAATCTACAGGGAATTTCCCAGGCTCGGGGAACAGAGTTATAGGGAAAAGTTAAATATTTCACTGGAGTGCAGAAGAATGAGGGAAGATCTTACAGAGTTATGAAGGGTATATATAAGGTGAATGTATGTAGACTTTTTCCTCTCAGGTTGAGTGCAACTGGAACTGAAGACCATAAGTTTGGGCTGAAAGGTGAAATATTTAAGGGGAACTGTAAATAGTTTGTTTGTACGTTCTCCCAGTGACAGCATGGGTTTCCTCTGGGTGCCGTGCTTTCCCCCCACAGTCCAGAGACATACCAGTTTATAGGTTAATTGGTCATGATAAATTGACTTGTAATTACAATTAGGCTAGTGTTAAATAGGCGGGCTGCCGGGTGACATGGATCATTGGGCCAGAAGGACCTGCTTCATGCTGTATTTCCAAATAAATAAAATAATTAAAAATAATTGCAATATTTAAGAGAAGTTTGGATATGCACATAGATAAGAAGGGTATGGAGGGCTAAGTCTGGATGCAGGCAGATGAGACAAGACAGAAAAACAGGTTAGCATGGACAAGATGGGCCAAAGGGTCTGTTTCTGTGCTGTAGTGTTCTATAGCTCTTGCTCTTGCCTCACTTCTCTGTGACAATGCACAAGGAGGTGTTGCCTTGCAGAACCATTGATATTACTTCTCCAAAATGAGAAGATAATAGCTATAATGTTCTCCTCAGCAGCTCATTTGTGTCTCCTGCTGAACACAGTGGCAAGGATGTAGTCTGAAGATATTGGTAAAATAAAACCAACTGGGGAAATAATGGAATTAGCACTATGATTTCAAGTCAAAGTGTGTCCAATTGATGGGCTTGAAAGACGGCTGTGGAAAACCGACAAGATTTAGTCAGAAATAATTCAGAGTTATAGAGTCATGCAGCATGGAAACAGGCCATTTGGCAAACCAAAGCTGCACCTAATAACACAAATCCTGCACTGATCTCAATTTATTCTCCTCACGTACCCATCAACGCTTCCTATTCGCTCTCACTGAGAACAGTATTCAGTGGATAACTGACCTATCAATCTGTGTGACTTTGGGATGTGGAAGGAAACCAGGGCATATGGTCACATGGGGAACATGCAAACTCCACAGATACAGTTGAGGGTATTAGGTCATTGAAAACTGCATTGCCTTCTAACTTTCTTTCTTTCTGTCGCTTTTCTAAGTGGCTGCACTTGCCCCACCTATTGAAACCTAAGGCACTGGAACTCTCAGGCAGAGTTGTTGATGAATAGACTGTACTGTGACAGCATCAGCTGAATCAGAGGGAGTTACACTGATGTTCAACTTCCTCTCCCTTTCCACCTCTGTATCCCAAGTGGGGACAGAACCCTCACTCTAACCCCTACCGTATATTAACTTCAGCCAATGTCAATATCATTCCAATGATTGCAACAACGCTGTGTGGATCTGGAATCCAAAGGCCATGTTACAATAACAAAATGCTGAGAAGGTCCCAAGTGGGAATAGACGCCATCTCGGAAGCTGACGTCACAGAAAACCACTGGAATAGGTTAACTGTTCTCATCAAATCTAACTAAATAACCAGCATCCAAGGAGTTACAGGAATTGGATGAGCACAGATTAAACCAATGAAACATACAGGGTGATGATATAAACACCCAAGCTGACATTAGCAGGGTGAGGGAGAAAGAACAGAGGTAGATTCCACAATGCACTCAACCTGAAGGATTGTTTTGACCGAACAGAGGTCTCAAATGCAACGATGTGTAAATGCATGAAAATTCTATGAGATCAAATCTTTCCATCCAGGTCTGCTGTCAGCCAGGTTCATAGTCCATCACTGGTCTCCTTGCTTGGGCAAACTCTGTGGAAATGCAGATCTGTGGAAATGATGGAGGAGAAGATGGCGGTGCGACGGCAGCGCGTGCGGCCACTTTGGTGGTGATGTCTGTTATCTGTCAAGTAGGGGACCGTGCACAATTTTGATTTGATGGAGACAGACGTGAGAGTACGGAGGAACATCTGGAAAACTTCTGAAATGCCTGTTTCGCTGCTGCTGCTACTGTGTGTTAACCGGAATCTCCGGAGCAGAAGGTCCCGAAATCCTCGGCTTTGTGTGTTTCAACGGCCGGGGCGAGGTCGAAGGCACTCAGCAGAGGATGACGCTCCAGAGGCTGTATCGGAGAGGCTGGTCGGAAGCTCGAAGTTTTCAGACAGATGGACTCAGTGTCGGCTGTGGTCGGCTGCTTCCAAGGCATTGGCAAGTTGACGGTGCCTGGAGGTTTATGGCAGGGAGTTTCTCCCTTTTGCCGCCTGCTATCGGTGACTCAGGAGTCGATTGACTCGGAGACTTTTGAGACTTTATTTACTGTACCCATGGTTTGTTCTTCATCAAACTATGGTATTGCTTTGCACTGCTGTAACTATATGTTATAATTATGTGGTTTTGTCAGTGTTAGTCTTTGGTTTGTCCTGTTTTCTGTGATATCACTCCAGAGAAACATTGTATCATTTCTTAATGCATGTATGCATTTCTAAATGACAATAAAAGAGGACTGAGTGTTCTCATAAACTAATCAGCGGTGAATGATCTGACAAGAGTTGGAAGGAGCAGTTACCGCTTAGGACTGGGTTCACTTAATGTGTGGTGACTGAAAAGTGAGTCCAGCCCTGAAAACAGTCCCAATGTGCGACACGCCAGTGTAGAGGTTAGCACAATGGCTTTACAGCACCAACTGATCTGATTTGATATAAAATGATGCATTTCACTGCATGTTTTGATGTACTGTAACAAATAAAGCTAACCTTATCTCTCCTCATCTGGATTCACCTATTGCATGCCATCTCTTGGCCCACCCTCTCCCCTTTATTCTAGTCATCTTCCCCCTACCTCTATAGTCTCAACCCAAAACATCAACAGTGCATTTGTCTCTACAGATGCTGCATAAACCATTGAGTTTCTCTGGCTGTTTGGATTTTTGCTTCAGAGTCCATGTGTTTAATAGCAAATGGCAGTTTCAGGGGTGGGGAAGGAGGGGAAGAGGGAGAAAAGGTTAACGTTTCCACATTTTCACTGAATTCCTCATATTCGCTAAAACTACCCAGTCTCCAAGGGTTTGGTGCAAACTTCACTTCACCTGAATTTAGACTTGGGAATGTGCACACACCCTATCCTGCACGCAAGTGCGCACACTCTGCCAATGCAACGCCTGCATTGCATTCACAAGGGTATCAGGCATCACAGTTGTCCTCAGATCATGGAGTGAGCTTTTAGTTCAAGGTTTTCAGTCTCGGAGATGAAGGACTGGCCCACTGAGACAAAACTGACATAATTGATCAAAGTTATCTGGAATCGGTGAACTTTTCAACATTTCTGTCGGCTAAGTGACTTATAAGCAAACTAAGCAAATTGCAGGATCATAATTTCCATTTTCCATTGCTCCTAATCCACACATTAGAAAATCTCACCTCGCATTCCTGTAGCCCAGAACTCAACTAGGCATAGATTGACCGAGAGGCCCTTAGTCTAGTACGGTGAACAAAGAAGTTCCACCACTACCTCTGTGGACAAGAGTTTACTCTAGTGACAGACCAGCAGCCCCTTGTTTCTATTTCCAATCCCAGGAAGGGAATTCCAGTGATGTTTGCTACCCAGTTGCAACGTTGGGCCCTTTTTCAAGCAGCTCACTCTTATGACAGAGAGCTCAGGGGTTACCAGACAACACAGCAACACTGACAGCTTCTCACGTCTTCCACTAATGACAACTGAAGAAGAAAAGTCTTCATACTGTGACCCAGCAGAAGTGTTTCACACAGCATTGGTGGACCAATGGGATGACCCGACATCGACAAAAGTCCATGACATCACCATGCAAAGATGGCAAGTTCATGGTAATCCTATGTTTCCAGTGTTTTCAGTGAGACAACTGTCTGTATGTCAATGAACTCTGATGTGTGGACTCCATGTTGTGGTTCCTTCTAAGTTGTGCACCAGAGTGTTGGAAAATCTGCATGAAGGACACCTGGGTACAGAGTTGATGAAGAGTCTCACCTGGGACTATATGTGGTGACCGGGAATAGATAGGCAGATTGAAGACTTGGCCACCGTTACACCCGTGGGAGTGGCTGTCGTCACTTTGGCAAATAGTGCAAATTGACTTTGCTAGGCCATCATGAACAACATGTTTCTGATTGCTGTGGATGCTCATTCGAAGTGACCTGAAGTCAACCACATCAGAAAAGACTGTTTTACATCCTGAGGAATATCTTCTCTGGAAAAGGCTTACCCGAACAAATTGTGAGTGACAACAGACCACAAGACATGTCAGAAGAGTTCAGATTAGTCATGAATAAAAATGGCATTAGACATTTCAAGTCAACTCCTCACCACCCAGCAATGAATGGGTTAGCTGAAAGGTTTATCCAAAGCTACAAGAAGTCCATTAAGGCTATGGACAAAGAGGACATTTCTCTAAAGCACAAGATGGATAATTTCCTTTTTGTGTATCAGAACTCTGTTGATGTGACGATAAGTCAAACACCTGCAATGCTGTTCATGACCAGGGATCTGAGATCCTGCATAGACTTCCTGAAACCAGATCTATGGAGGGAAATGCAGAATAAACAGTTCAGCCAGTTGCCAAGTAAATCAGCAAGAAGCTTCGAGGTTGGACAAGAAGTCCCAGTGGATGCAGATACTGGATGCTCAGCCGAAGAACACACCTGGGTTGTCTGCATCCAACAATATGGACACATTGCATCCTCCGGACTTACCTCCCAGCGATGATCGTGTCACCATGGCACCTGCAACACCTGATGCCACTCCATGGGTCCAGAGACGCTATCCTGAAAGAAACAGTGTGCCATCCAAAAGACTCAATATTTAGCATAGTGAAGTTGGTTATGGACTGTTATTGTGAAAGCATATTTACTTGATTATGGTTTGATAAAGGGAAGTTGAATGTCTTGTTACATATACAGTTTTATGTTCCATTGGTCTAAAGGGGGAGGAAGTGTAATGTACGGTCTATTTCTTTTAGAACAATGACTCTCCTTAGCGCTACTTACGGACTGATAACTTATGCATATGCATTGATTTGTTGCTCTCGCTGCAAAGTGAATATATGTTAACTTCACCTCTGAGTGCATGCCTTTAGTTGTACAGACACAACACTCTTTACGTCAACACAGCCTGACGTGCTGAGCATTACAAGATTCCTTGGCTTTGTTTCAGATCTCCAGCCTTTTTGGACATTTATTCACTTTCCCCCATGGTGTGAGTATGAGGAAGCTATATCCACCCTCCTGCTGAAACTGAAATCAGAGACCGGAGAAAACAAAGCTGACTGCTTCAGGTTCACTGCACACATAGCAGGCTGCAATCTTCCTTTGACGGGGTTCATCTACAATTCAATAGAACAATTAATAGTCATTTCATAGAGATAATGGATCGATCACACCTGGAGCTAAGTGCAATGCAACCCTTCTTGGCATCTGCTGGCTTATCATTGCCCCCAGAGGTAGGGGAGCTACTGGGATTCACCTTCCATGTGAAGGGAGAATGGGAAGAGTGTGAAAAAGCTGTTGCAGCCTTTGACTTTAGAAGTTTTACAATCAGTTTTAAGATATAGAATGATTGGGCTATTTGGTTTATTGAGTTTTTTTCTGCCATTTCATCATGGGTGATCTATTTTTCTCCTCAGCCCCAATCTCCTACCTTCTCCCCGTATCCCTTCATACCCTGACCAATCAAGAATCTATCAACCTCCGCCTTAAATATACCCAATGACTTGGCTTTCACAGCTGCCTGTGGCAATGAGTTCCAGAGATTCCCCACTCTCTGACTAAAGAAATTCCTCCTAATTTCTGTTCTGAGAGGATGCCACTCTATTCTGAAGCTATGTCCTCTGGTCCTGGACTCCCACACCATCAGAAACATTCGATAGGTTATGCTGCTAGTGTTTAGGGCAGTAGTGAAGGTCCTCCATCTCTGGCAGTGTTCAGAGCTTCTTTCATCATGTTAGTAGCTTCTTCTCAGCTTCCTCTACTGTCAGTCGTACAAGTTCTGGGTGGAGGCTCAGTAGAAGGATTCTTCATTGCTGTTTCCATAACAATTTTGTTTTACCAGTCAGGGTTGTTAGCCCTGAGCTGACCCCCCCAAACTTGGACCACTCTTAGTCTGTCCTCTACTCTTTGAACTGTTTGGCATGGGTGACCTACCAGGAGCTAAAGTATGAAGCTCTGATTTCAGCCAGAACAGCTCTCCGGTTCAGTGAGGCATGCAGACCTCCAAACCACGACAAGGTTGTGGTCTTCTTGGCAGAAGTTCCAATAAAGTCACCCCTCATTCTTCTGAATGCCAATGAGTGCAGGCCTTGCTATTGGGGGAAGCCAGGAGCGTCCCAGATACTTTCCCCTGCCCCTGAGCCCTTCCTATACCTCATGATGATAACTGGGACGGCACAGTGGCGCAAATAAAATGGCCGCTTCACAGCTCCAGGAGCCCTGGTTCAATCCCGACTTCCTACACTGTTTGCTCATCTTCCCTGTGACCACACGCTCCACTGTCCCCACATCCCAAAGATGTGCACTTTGATAGGTTAATTGGTCACTATTAATTCAAAGTTCAAACCACATTTATCATCCAGGTATATATACAATATATAACTGTGAGATTATTCTTCTCTGCAAAGAAAACAGAGAAAACCATGGAAGCGATTCAAAGGAAAACATCAACTCCTCCCCCTTTGCGCAAAAAACAAATTGCACAAATGTCAACAAGAAAGTAGAATCAAAGTCACAGAATATGAAAACACAGAATCATAAGATTCCAATTAAACTACAAACAAGAGAAAATCTGCAGATGCTGGAAATCTGAGCAACACACACAAAATGTTGTTGGAACTCAGCAGGCCAGGCAGCATCTATGGAAAAGAGTAAACAGTCAAGCTGAGACCCTGCATCAAGATTCATGCTGCCTGGCCTGCTGAGTTCCTTCAGCATTTTGTGCGTGTCAATCGAACTACAGTCCAACCCACAGCCCACAGACCCAAAACTTTGGTACATTCTCCCACAGCATCGAAGGAGAGAGGGAACCTTTGAATGCAGGGGCATTCCCTCAAGAAGTGAGCGACCAGAAGAAAGAGCAGACACCTTCTTCCCTTTTGTGGTAAATTCTGGAGGGAATTGAAGGGAATATGGGATAAATAAAATGGGTTACTGAAGGATTAGGATTAATGTAAAAGGATGCTTCATGATTAGTGTGGACTCATATAGGCTGATGAGCCTGTTTCCAGGCCTTTACGACTCTTTGTGCTCCAGAAATCAACAGCACTTCCTCCCCCACCATCTCTTACCTGCTGAAATTCCCAAACACCACCAGTCTTTCTGTAGCCACTTTGACACTACTGATACTGCCAGCTGCCACTATTTTCCTCCTTCTTGCACCAAGCAGAATGTGGAGCAACAGTTTCTTAACAAGGCTGATTGATATATTGCTAACTCAAATCTGTAACTTCATAGAAAGACCATTATATCACATTGAAGGAGGCCATTGAGACAATTCCTCAAGACCATTCTCCTACATATAAAAATGGAAAGCATAGGAATAGAATTAGGCCATTTGGCCATTAAGTCTGCTCCACCGTTTCATCATGGTTGATTTATTATCCATCTCAATCCTATTCTTCTTCCTTGTCTCCATAACCTTTGACACTCTGACTAATCAGGAACCTATCAATCTGTGCTTTAGATACACTCAATGACTTGGCCTCCACAGCCATCTGTGGCACTGAATTCTACAGATTCACCACCCTCTGGCGAATTAACTTTCTCCCCACCTCTGTTCTAAATAGACCTCCCTCTATTCTGAGGCTATGCCCTCAGTTCTTCAGCTCTCCCAGTATAGAAAATATCCTTTACATATCCACTCTATTGAGGTCTTTCAATATTCGTAAACACATAACCAAGAAGGGCCAAAAGGCCTGTTTCTGTGCTGTAGTTTCTATGGTTCTATGAGAAAGTCTGCTGATGCTGGAAATCTAAAGCAGCACAAACAAAATGCTGGAAGAAGTCAGCAGGCCAGGCAGCATCTGTGTTGTGGTCTGAAACCCTTCTTCAGGACTGACCTTGAAAGGGGAAGACACCAGAATAAAAAAGTTGGGGGAGGGGAAGGAGGCTAGTTAGAAGGTGATAGGTGAAACCAAGTGGGTGGGAATGGTAAAGTGCTGGAGAAGATGGAATCTGACTGGAGAGGAGAATGAACCATTGGAGAAAGGGAAGGTGGAGTGGACCCAGGGGGAAATGATTGGCAGGTGAGGAGAGGTAAAAGCCGGGGGGGGGGGGCGGGAATAGAAGAAGGGAAAAAAGTTGTTTACCTGAAGGAGAAACTGATATTCATGCTATGAGGTTGGACGCCAGATGGAATATCAGCTGTTGCTCTTGAACCCTGAGGGTGGCCTTGTTTTGTCACAAAGGGAAGCCATGGACCGTCATGTCGGAACCGGAATGAGAATCAAAATTAAAATGTTTGGCCACAGGGAAGTTCTGCTTTTGTGGATGGAGCTGGGATGCTCTATGAATCAGTCCCCCAATTTACGACAGGTCTCACCGATGTAGAGCAGGCTGCATCGGGAGCACTGGACACAATAGACCACAACAGCAGATTTGCAGGTGAAGTGTTGCCTCACCTGAGGGACTGTTTGGGGCCCTGAGTAAAGGTGAGGAAGGAGGTGAATGGACAGGTGTAACACCTAGGCTGCTTGCAGAGATAAGTACCTGGATGGAGATTGGTGAGGAGGGACAAATGGACAAGGGAATTGCAGAGGGAGTGATCCCTATGGAAAGCAGGGTAGGGATGGTAAAGCTATGATTAGTGGTAGGATCCCTTTGGAGATGTTGGAAGTTGCAGAAGATGATATGTTGGATGTGGAAGCTCATGGGCTGAGAGGTAAGGACAAGAGGAACTCTATCACTGCTAAGGCAGTGGGCAGATGGCGTGAGTGCAGATAATCGGGAAATGGAGGAGAAATGGGTAAAGGCAGCATCAATGGTGGAGTTAGGGAAACCCCATTCTTTGAAGTAGGAGAATGCCTCTAATGTCCTGGAAAGGAAAACTGCATCCTTGGAACAGATATGGCAGAGACAAAGGTCTCCTTTGAAGATGACATAAAATGTACTTTTCAAAGCTTCAATTTTATCTTGCATGCCCTGGAAAAGTCATTAAACTTTATTTATTTATTTTATTCAATTTTCTGTCCCTCTCCTCTCCTCTTCTTTTATTCCCCACTCTGGCCTCTGACCTCTTCTCACCTGCCTATCACTTCCCTCGGGTCCCCTCCTCCTCCCCTTTCCCCTATGGTCCAAACTCCTCTCCTGTCAGATTCCTTCCCCCCCCCCCCAACCCTTTACTTGTCCTACCTATTTGAATTTACCTATCACTTTCTAACTAGCCTCCTTTCCCTCTCCCCATCTTGTTATTCTGGCATCTTCCCCCTTCCTTCTCAGTCCTGAAGAAGAGTCTTGACCCGAAACACTGACTGTTAGCTCTTTCCATAGATGCTGCCTCGTCTTCTGAGTTCCTCCAAAGTTTTGTGTGTGTTGCTTTGGATCTTCAGCACCAGCAGATTTTCTTGTGTTTATGTTTCTCACTTTGGGTGTTTTGTTATTCTATTCCATTGATGCTGCTTGACATTCTCAGCTAAGACCTTTAAGTCGACTGTTAACAACCTCATTCACTCCTGACCCCATCAGACTGGCACTATCAGTCTGGCTTGTTATGCTGCAGGAACTGCACTAAAAATGTAAACAGGGACATAACCGGAGATTCACTCAAGCCAGAAAATCATGCGTTATGGAACTGAATTTCATGCTCATAGTTTCTGAGATTTCCATCACCAGAATTTTACAATTCTCATGTCCGGCTCTCTTGTAGACTGACAGAGATTATTTACTGCAATTCAACAGTAACTCTGTTATCATCATATCATGGATATCATGGCAGACTCCTCAATAGTCCATGGTATATTTCATTGAGTAATTCTTAGAGTCCTAAAAATATCATGAAATATTTTTTTTTAATCTTGAACACTAACTGACAGGAATTTAATCAAAGTAAATTTCTCCTCTATATCATGAAACGATGATTAAATATTTTATCACACAATTTACTAAATTAAAACAAATGGACTCATTTCCAAAATGTCTAATTTTAGACAGCATAGAAGGCTATGAAAAATTACAGAAGCATCTTGTCTGTGTCAGTAGTGTAGTGGTATCTACACCCAGACTTAGGAGAAAGAGGACCCAGGTTCAACTTGCTCCGGCTCCTTGCACAACGTCGAGCTAGCATCTCAGCCTTGCAAAACATACAGATGCTAAAGAAACAGCAAGGTTACCGCCTGATGCGCCTGAAGGAATGAGGAGGAACTTGATCAGTTAGGATTCAAGTCTGACATGATTTCCATCCACATAAATCTGATGTAGGGGAGGACATAGAGTGAATGGTCAGTCTCTGGAAAGTGTTATGCAACTATCAGGATGTGTTTGGCATTCTTCATCAGTTAGGGCATTGAGTACTTGTGACATTCATAGAATACAGCAGCTTAACTGCTGTTGCTGACTGGCCTGTTTGAAGGACGTGGCAGCTCTCACACATTGGCTGGCTTCCAGTGTTGGGCACCCCAGGGCTGTAACAACAGTGTGTGCAAGAGCCTCAGTCTCTTTTCACTACGGGCTCCTCTTCAGACTGGATCATGACCAGGGCTGAAGGAGCACTGAGAAAGTGTGCTGCCCACTTAGAAAGACTGTTTTGTGGAATATTTTGTGTTATAGTTCTGTAACCTGGGACTGAACAAAGTACTTGTTTAAGTTAGGAGTGTTCTTGAGTGTTTCGTGTTGTAGTTTTGTAACTTACTGGGCTTAGATGAGTACTTGTTTGATTTCAATGTTTGGTTGAGCGTTTCACTGTTGCTTGTAAATAAATAGCTAATATGCTTACTCGTAATCAGCGTCTTCTGTCCCAGTTGCCGAGTCCACGAATCTGCTTCCACGTAACAGTGCAGGAGTTGAGAAGTTTTGTTGCAGTTATCTAAGATGTTGGTGAGGTCTCCCAAGGAGTACTGTGTACTGTTCTGGTCACCCAGTTAGAGGAAAGATGTTACTAATCTAGAAAGAGTGCAGGAAAGATTCTCCAGGATTTTGCCTGGACTTGGTATCCTGAGTTAAAGGGACAGGTTGCATAGACGAGAACTTTATTCCCTGGAACATAAGGAGATTGAGAGCTGATCTAATAGAAATACATAAGGTCATAAGGGTGAAAGCACAGTCTTTTTTTTTCCCCAGGAAAGGGATTCTATAAACAAGAGAGCAAATTTGGCCAGGTGGGACTATCTCTCTAGGCAATACAGTTGGCATTGATGATTTGGGCCAAAAGGCCTTTTTCCATTTGTATGACACTGTGACTCTATATCTCTATGACTATGACTCTGTGTGAATCATGCGCTGGCAGATAGATTTCGTTTAATTTGACATCATGGCTAACACAGACATTATGGACTGAAGGGCCTGTACCTATGCTATGTCATAAACAGATACATATTGAGAACTTTTATATGCATAAATTCCACTTTAGGTATATTCAGGATACAGCAGTACTGTACTAGTCATTTCCCTCATCAGAGAATCTTGAATTCAGAAATGTGTAGGCATGGAGAGTACCAAATTTTATAACAAAGTATTTGTACTTATGGCTTATGTGCTTTTATTTCAATAAAACAGAATCAAGAGGAAATTTTATGAGTCAAAGTCATGTAAGAATAAAGTAATCACTTCACAGTAAGCGACAATTTTGATCAGTTTCACTCAGCTCAATCAGTACAGTGTGCCTGTGCATAATTTAAAACAATGTACTTCAATGCAAAATGTCCGGACAGCAATAATGTACCTGTGTAACCTCATCAAAATAACTTCTATCTACACCATGGACCTGGTGATACCTTCTTGAAGAACTATCTGTGTTAGAGTCTTTATTCAGCTTGTGTTCCATGGTCTCTACTTTTAATCACACTTTGTTAATGTTGAAAGGAACTAAGTAAAAATTGAACAAGTTAATAAATGTCTTTGTTATAGTCTCTGTGGCATAAACATCAAAGCTCACTCATTAAAGTACTAATTAACTATTACCATACAACCATATAACCATATAACAATTACAGCACGGAAACAGGCCATTTTAGCCCTTCTAGTCCATGCCGAACTCACTCTCACTAAGTCCCACCGAACTGCACTCAGCCCATAACCCTCCATTCCTTTCCTGTCCATATAGCTATCCAATTTAATTTAACTTTAAATTACAACATCAAACCTGCCTCAACCACTTCTGCTGGAAGCTCGTTCCACACAGCTACCACTCTCTGAGTAAATAAGTTTCCTCTTATATTACCCTTAAACTTCTGCCCTTTAACTCTCAACTCATGTCCTCTTGTTTGAATCTCCTCCACTCCCAATGGAAAAAATCTATCCACGTCAACTCTATCTATCCCCTTCATAATTTTAAATACCTCTATCAAGTCCCCCCTCAACCTTCTACGCTCCAAAGAATAAAGACCCAACTTGTTCAACCTTTCTCTGTAACTTAGGTGATGAAACGCAGGTAACATTCTAGTAAATCTTCTCTGTACTCTCTCTATTTTGTTGACATCTTTCCTATAATTTGGTGACCAAAACTGTACACAATACTCCAAATTTGGCCTTCCCAATGCCTTGTACAATTTCAATATACATCCCAACTCCTATACTCAATGCTCTGATTTATAAAGGCCAGCATATCAAAAGCTTTCTTCACCACCCTATCCACGTGAGACTCTACCTTCAGGGAACTATGCACCATTATTCCTAGATCCCTCTGTTCTACTGCATTCTTCAATGCCCTACCATTTACCATGTATGTCCTATTTTGATTAGTCCTACCAAAATGTAGCACCTCACATTTATCAGCATTAAACTCCATCTGCCATCTTTCAGCCCACTCTTCTAACTGGCCTAAATCACTCTGCAAGCTTTGAAAACCTACTTCATTATCCACAACTCCACCTATCTTAGTATCATCTGCATACTTACTAATTCAATTTACCAGCCCATCATCCAGATCATTAATGTATATGACAAACAATACTGGACCCAGTACAGATCCCTGAGGCACACCACTAGTCACCGGCCTCCAATCTGACAATCAGTTATCCACCACTACTCTCCGGCGTCTCCCATCCAGCCACTGCTGAATTCATTTTACTAATTCAATATTAACACCTAACGATTGAACCTTCCTAACTAACCTTCCGTGTGGAACCTTGTCAAAGGCCTTACTGAAGTCCATATAGACAACATTCACCCCTTTACCCTCATCAACTTTCTTAGTAACCTCTTCAAAAAATTCAATAAGATTTGTCAAACATGACCATTCACACACAAATCCATGTTGACTGTCCATGCTGATAGACCCTGTCTATCCAGATAATTATATATACCATCTCTAAGAATACTTTCCATCAATTTACCCACCACTGATGTCAAACTCATAGGCTGATAAATGTCAGGTTTACTCTTAGAACCCTTTTTAAACAATGGAACAACATGAGTAATACGCCAATCCTCCAGCACCATCCCCGTTTCTAATGACATTTGAAGTATTTCTGTCAGAGCCCCTGCTATTTCCACACTAGCTTCCCTCAAGGTCCTAGGGAATATCCTGTCAGGACCCGGAGACTTATCCACTTTTAAATTCCTTAAAAGCACCAGTACTTCCTCTTCTTTAATCATCATACTTTCCATAACTCCCCTACCTCTTGCCCTTATCTTACACAATTCAATATCCTTCTCCTTAGTGAATACGGAAGAAAAGAAATTGTTCAGAATCTCCCCCATCTGTTTCGGCTCCACACATAGCTGTCCACTCTGATTCTCTAAGGGACCAATTTTATCCCTCGCTATCTGTTTGCTGTTAACATAACTGTAGAAACCCCTGGGATTTATTTTCACCTTACTTGTCAAAGCAATCGCGTACCTTCTTTTAGCTTTACTAATTTCTTTCTTAAGATTCTTTTTACATTCTTTATATTCCTTGAGCACCTCATTTACTCCATGCAACCTATATTTATTGTAGATATCTCTCTTTTTCCAACCAAGTTTTCAATATCCCTTGAAAACCACGGCTCTCTCAAACTTTTAACCTTTCCTTTCAACCTAACAGGAACATAAAGATTCTGAACCCTCAAAATTTCACCTTTAAATGACCTCCATTTCTCTATTACATCCTTCCCATAAAACAAATTGTCCCAATCCACTCATTCTAAATTCTTTCGCATCTCCTCAAAGTTAGCCTTTCTCCAATCAAAAATCTCAACCCTGGGTCCAGACCTATCCTTCTCCATAATTATATTGAAACTAATGGCATTGTGATCACTGGACCTGAAGTGCTCCCCAACACAAACCTCTGTCACCTGACCTATCTCATTCTCGAACAGAAGATCCAACACTGCCCTTTGTTGTTACCTCTAGTTGGTACCTCTATGTATTGCTGCAAAAAACTATCCTGCACACATTTTACAAACTCCAATCAATCCAGCCCTTTTACAGTGTGGGCTTTCCAGTCTATGTGTGGAAAATTACCTCAGAAGCCTTTTATTAAATTCGAATATATATTGTATTAAAGTTCTAATACTTTTCCCAAAATCTTGTCTAATAGTAGCATTATGCAACCACAATATTATCAAACAAACTGTGGCAAAATATATTTAGTAATCCCCTGGTTCATTCACAGTCATGTGTACTCCCCAGTTTGGCTCTAAATCACACACACAGTTCAATCTGTGATTCTTGTTCTGTTTTAAGATGAAGAAACATTAGACCAATGAAAGTCATAGTCATACTTTATTGATCCCGGGGGAAATTGGTTTTCGTTACAGTTGCACCATAAATAATAAATAGTAATAGAACCATAAATAGTTAAATAGTAATATGTAAATTATGCCAGTAAATTATGAAATAAGGTCAGGACCAGCCTATTGGCTCAGGGTGTCTGACCCTCCAAGGGAGGAGTTGTAAAGTTTGATGGCCACAGGCAGGAATGACTTCCTATGACGCTCAGTGCTGCATCTCGGTGGAATGAGTCTCTGGCTGAATGTACTCCTGTGCCCACCCAGTACATTATGTAGTGGATGGGAGACATTGACCAAGATGGCATGCAACTTACACAGCATTCTCTTTTCAGACACCACCGTCAGAGAGTCCAGTTCCATCCCCACAACGTCACTGGCCTTACGAATGAGTTTGTTGATTCTGTTGGTGTCTGCTACCCTCAGCCTGCTGCCCCAGCACACAACAGCAAACATGATAGCACTGGCCACCACAGACTCGTAGAACATCCTCAGCATCGTCCAGCAGATGTTAAAGGACCTCAGTCTCCTCAGGAAATAGAGACGCCTCTGACCCTTCTTGTAGACAGCCTCAGTGTTCTTTGACCAGTCCAGTTTATTGCCAATTCGTATCCCCAGGTGTCTGTAATCCTCCACCATGTCCACACTGGCCCCCTAGATGGAGACAAGGGTCACCGGTACCTTAGCTCTCAGGTCTACCACCAGCTCCTTAGTCTTTTTCACATTAAGCTGCAGATAATTCTGCTCACACCATGTGACAAAGTTTCCTACTGTAGCCCTGTACTCAGCCTCATCTCCCTTGCTGATGCATCCAACTATGGCAGAGTCTTCCGAAAACTTCTGAAGATGACAAGACTTTGTGCAGTTGTTGAAGTCCGAGGTGTAAGTGGTGAAGAGAAAGGGAGACAAGACAGTCCCCTGTGGAGCCCCAGTGCTACTGATCACTCTGTCGCACACACAGTGTTGCAAGCACACGTACTGTGGTCTGCCAGTCAGGTAATCAAGAATCCATGATACCAGGGAAGCATCCACCTGCATCGCTGTCAGCTTCTCCCCCAGCAGAGCAGGGCGGATGGTGTTGAACGCACTGGAGAAATCAAAAAACATGACCCTCACAGTGTTTGCTGGCTTGTCCAGGTGGGCGTAGACACGGTTCAGCAGGTTCAGCAGACAGACAGAGTTTCTTACCAGTTCTTTGCGAAGAACATTGTAAAAATAACTTCTCATCATTTTTTCCAGTCCCAAAACTTTACCCAAAAGTTGGATGCTTTATTGCCTAACAACTTCATCAAACTCATTACAGTATGTTTAATGCTATTGCTGAGGTTCCAATATATCATGATATGTAAACCGTACAGTAAGCTATCCTGGAATAATGAAGGAACAGTAATGAACCATAATTATATTGGCACACTGAGTTAAAACATTATTTTCAAGACTGTGTATAAAAGTGGTCCAAGACAGTCCTGATTTGACCGATTAATAGATGTTAGAAGAAACAGAACATGCATCTCAAAATTCAGCACTGGTCTGAATTCAAAGAAATGGGAAAAAGTGTACAGCAAATATGTTGTCATTGAAGAACACTGGAATGCTGTGTGAATTGGAACTGAATGTGCTGAAAACTTAACTGAAACTCCATGTCTCCCCACAGAGCTGGAGGGGCAGGCGCTGGCTGAGCTCCAGTGCTAAGTTCAGTGAGTTTATAGTAATATAAAATGGTACATTGGACACTGATAGTGTTCCTACATTTTAACCTATTGCTTGTAGAATTCATTTTGTCACTGGAAAAGCTGGTCACCATTACCAATGGAGACAAAAGAGACCGTAGATGCTGGAACTGGAGCAATAAGCACCATGCTGGAAGATCTCAATGGATCAAACAGCATCTATGGAAGAAAAGGTATTACTAATGTTTCAGGTCATTCCTGTATAGGACACAATCCGAAATGTTAAATATTTTCTTTCCCCTGGCATAGAATGCTGCTTGATCTGCTGAGTTTGTCCAGCAAATCATGTAATGTCCTTAAAATAAGGTTGTTCATGCACAGACCTTCTCCCAGTAAGATTTTTATCTCAATGACGTTAAAACCAGAGTGAGACTCTTGTTGCAGTGAGACTATTGACTAGATGTACATAGGTGTATCTTCCAGCGCTTTTAAACTGAACCTATCTGTGTTTCAATATTGACAATTCCTTCCCTCTCCTAAATGCTGCTCAACCCTTTTAGTCCTTCCTACAGATTGTTAGTTGCTTCATCATTACCCACCCTTGTTACCCTCCAGGCATTGACAGAACCCCTTCTTTTTGAACATTGCAGTGCATTTAGTGAAGGTCACTTTCCCCATCACTGAGAGTCCATTCGAACTCTATTAGCTTGGATGGGCATAACATGTTGACAACGTGCCAGACATCAGGCTCCTGAGATAGGCACTCCACTCTGAGCTCTGAAACAGCACAATATGATCAAAAGAAAAGAGGAAGCACTTCAAAGATGTTCTCAAAGCTTTTATTAGGCAATGTAATATTTTTACTGACTCTGAAGATCTCTGATCCATGGTGTACACACCGAATAATTTCCCCTCGGCACACAACAGCTCAGTAACATTGGCGGGTATAGAACATTACCCTCCAATTTGCCCAACTGTCTGATCTATCACCCCCACCCATGGCAGAAACTGCAGATCCAAGGGCAGCCACAGCAGTCTATTCGCAGTGAGGTTTTAATGCAACTCCTTTATGAAGAAGTCAATCAACATAACGTGAGCAGTTTGTTTCACTCACACGTAATGCACAAAAGTGTTCTAATTTCTTTGTTTTATGTAGAAGTTCTAAAGGAAATCTTTCTGTGGAACTGCGTAGGAAATGGTGAATTTGATCAGCTTTGTCATTTCCTGTTTTTATTTTGTATTTATCGATTTATTTGTTTGTTTATTTTAAAGTACAACCCTTCAGGCCCCATGAGCCACATTGCCCAGCAACCCACATATTTACATTAGCCACATCACAGGACAATTTACAATGACCAATCAACCTACTAACTTGGACATTTCTGGACTGTGGGAAGAAACCAGAGCACCTGGAGGAAACCTATGCCTACATGGGAGGAATGTACAAACTTTTTTATAGAGGATACACCAATTAATCTCCATACTCCAATGCCCCAAGCTGTAATAGCATTGTGTTAACCACTACACTCCTGTGGCACCACAAAGATGCTCTCAAAGCTTTTATAGAGTAATTTTCTACACTCCCTCATTAAAACACAGCTTCAAAGAATGGTTATTGCAAAATCAAATGCATATCTCCCAAGGCTTTCAATTTATTAATGAACACATATATACATGATTTGGATGAGGCACAACATACAGAGTTTCCATTTGAAGGATGAACTCTTTGAAGTCCTCTACTATTATAATTGACCAATGTGGGAGGTATCATTGGTAAATCATGAGGACAGTTTCTTCAGGAACAGCGTCAGTTCTGAATCACATCTTTCATTTTCATTTATCTTTTTTATTCAAAGTAACAGAAGAACAGCATTATTGGGGAAAATAAACGAGTGGCCACTTTAATAAGTATCTCTTGTATATGGACTTATACTGTTGTAGCCCATCTACTTCTCAAGGTTCAACATGTTGTGTATTTAGAGATACTCTTCTGCACACCATGGTGTAATGCATAGTTACTTGAGTTACTGTTGCCTTCCCGTCATCTTGAGCCAGTCTGGGCATTCTGTTCTAAGCTCTCTCATTAACAAGGTGATTTTGTCCACAAAACTGCTGCTCACCGGATACCTTTTATGTTTTGCACTATTATCTGAGAACTATGGTGACTACTGTGTGTAAACATCCCCAAATATTATCAGTTTATGAAATACTCAAACCACCCCATCTGGCACCACAATTATTTCACAGTTGAAGTCACTTAGATCACATTTCTATCTCATTCTGATGTTTGGTCTGAACAACAAATGAACCTCTTTTTCATGTCTGCGTGCTTTCATGCATTGAGTTGCCGCCACATGATTGACTGATTTGATATTTTCATTAATAAGTAAGTGTACAGGTGTACCTAATAAGGTAGCCACTGAGAGTAGATTAATTGGTGAAATGTTATTATGTATTTAATGTTTCAGTGGTATTTGAGTTACGTTCTAAATATTTTGCTGGAGTAAGCATTCTTGTTTGTTTAAATAATTCATTACAGGATACATATATATAAATAAGTGAATTCCATAAGTCATCATACTACCACGTGATACAGTATGTACGTGCCTCGCTTAAAGTAAACTTGAGGTTAGACTCCCATTTCGGACTCTCATGTCTTCCTTTCAATTAGTTAAATGTTTTGAAGTTACAAAACATAACATTTTAGAATGCTGAATTTCAGTCAACCTAAATTGTTATGAACGTACAGTTTTTGCCCTCCCCACAGCAACTTTACAGTTTTTCGGACAGATGGGTAAATGTCCTTTTTCCACTCAGTAGAAAATCGCAGGTTATTGTGTGGCTACAATATATTTTTTTTCCAAGAAAAGAGAAAAGATAATATGTGATCCAAATTCTCAGAAAATTGTTTGCGCTCCATTGTTGATTATCATTAATTTACAGATCGTGTAATTTATTCTGCTTCCACAAGATCAAGGACAATTCGAAGTAACTTGATTTTCAGCAAAATTACTGTTACATAAAGATGTGCTGCTGTTATAAAGACCTGTTATTCTCCAAGCTGGTAAAAATAAATTTCTAACTAATTGACGGTCTCATTTAAAGTACAATGATTGCTTGCTACATTTTGCAACTTGGAAATGTTGGAAAAGTCAAAGGGTCATCCACAAAGAACAGTTGTTAGAATGATAGTCATTGAAAAGCAGCATAAATCCCTTTATTTGTTGTTCAATGTAGACTGTAGCCCACTGGTAAACAGAAGCACCAGATTAAAAAAAAAATTCTCTTGAGACTGTACCTGTGAAGAACCAGCAGCTCTGGAAATGTGGAGCTTTCATTGTCTTTGTCATATACACCTAAATGATTCACTAATATTCTTCATGGAGGGAAATCTGCTGTCCTTACTCAGACTGTCCAGAATGTGACTTGGAAGTCTCCTAACACCCTTCTGGACTAGTCCAGTAAACCATTCAGTTGAATGGACAGGTGGGGACATTTACAAACCCTGAATAAATACAAAAATAACTCCCACAACATTTTGTAATTTGTCCTTGTACCTTTTGTGCAGCAATTTATAAGCATTTAGCAAAGCTATTCACTCTTTTTTTTACTTTGAAGCTCTTTGCAAATTCAAAATGCCCAGGTGAAATGTTGAATGCTGTTCATAATATGCACAGCATGTGGCTTGCACTTTCAGTCCTGCATTCGATATCCAACTGAAAACTCGAGCAACAAGGTCAATCTAACAACTGCTGCTGAAACCAAATGGAGTGTGACCAGAGAAACAGTCATCTATGGGAGTCACATACCAGGTACAAGCGCTTGCTTGTTTTGTTCACACTACATTAACCCTGCTTAGAAGAGCGCATTAAGGCTGAAGTGTCATATTCTGAGCCAACACAAATTAGAGAGAATAACGTGAAGCTGGTAAACTCCAAGAGTTGCTAACAAGCATTGCAAGCATCTGTCAACTGCAAGCCTTCTCTATCTCTCTGACCCAGAAAGTTGTGCATTCAAGCCCCTTTTTAGAAATTTTCTGCAATTGTGCAAAACATTGGCAAGACCACGCTTAGAGTATTGTGTAAAGCTTTGATCACCCTCATATAAGAAAGTCATCATTAAACTGCAAACAGTGCAGAAAAAATTCAAGGACCTGAGCCCTGATTGAAAAGCTACAGGACATAGGCCTCTGTACCTCCCTCTGCAAATGGATCCTCGACTTCCTAATTGGAAGACCACAATCTGTACAGATTGGAAATAACATTTCCACCATGCTGATAACTAACACTGGTGCTTCATACCGTTGTGTGCTTAGCCCACAGCTCCACTCTCTCTTCACTCATGACTGTGTGACTAGGCATAGCTCAAACAGCATCTCGAAATTTGTGAATATACAGCCATTGTTGACATAATTTCAGATGGTGCTGAAAGGGCATACAGGAGTGTGATATACCAGTTAGCTGAGTGGCATTGCAGCAAAAACCTTGTCAGCAAGACCAAAGAGGTGATAGTGGACTTCAGGAAAGGTAAGACGAGGGAACACAAACCAACCTTCATAGAGGGACCAGAGGTGGAGGAGTGAGCTGGGTGTCAATATCCCTGAGGACCTAATCTGGATGCAACATATTGATGCAGCTATAAATGAGGCAAGACAGTGGCTATATTTCTTTCGGAGTTTAAGGATATTTGGTTTGTTAAATAAAACACCTGAAAACTTCTACAAATGTACTGTGAAGAGCATTCTGACTCGCTGCATCACCATCCAGTATGGGGGGGGGGGGGCGGGCTGCTACTGCACAAGATCAAAATAAGTTACAGAAACTTGTAAAATTAGACAGCTCTATCATGGATATCAGCCTCCGTACTATCCAAGACATCTTCAAGGAGCAGTGCCTTAGGAAGGTAGCGTCCATCATTAAGAATCCCCACCACCCAGGATATACCCTCTTTACACTATTACTGTCAGGAAAGAGGTACAGAAGCCGGAAGGCATGCACTCAGTGAATCAGGAATAGCTTCTTCCCCTCTGCCAGCCAATTTCTGAATGGACGATGGACCCATGAACACTACCTCACTACTTTTTTATTTTTATTCTGAACTACTTATTTTAATTTAACTATTTAATAGACATATATATACTTAATGTAACAGTTTTTTCTCTATGCTTATTCATCATGTATTTCATTGTACTGCTGCCGTAAAGCTAACAAATTTCATGACATATGCCAGTGATATTAAATCTGATTCTGATCCTGATTACAGAGAGACGTTGGGCAGGCTAGGACTTTATTGCTTGGAATTTAGGAGATTGAGGAGTGACCTAATGGAGATGTATACAATCATCAGGGGTATAGAGAGAACAAAGACACATAGTCTCCTTCTCTGGGAAGTGGAACTAAAAGCTAGAGGGCATAGTGTAAAGGTGAGTGTTGAAAGATTTAAGAAGGACCTGAGGGACAACTTCTTCATGCAGAGGATCGGGTGTATATGGAATGAGCTGTCAGAAAGAGGGATTGAGTGAGGCAGGTACCTTTGGATAAGTACTAGTACAGGAGGCATTTTGAGAGATCCGGACCAAACATGAACAGTGGACTGGCTTGGGACTATCACCATGATTCCGTTTCAGCACATAATCTGGACACCTGTTTTGGTGCAACTCTGTTGGAGGAGTCAACTTTCAGGTGATGTGTTAATTCAGATCTCCGTCATCTGCTTTCATAGATGGGCTAAAAGATTTCATGGCAATGTCATGTGTAGTTTTTCTGATGTTCTTGACAATATTTATGCTTCAGACATTCTTCCTAAAATCAGGTTTGCTTGCTATTACCGCATGGGAGCTTGCTGTTCTCAGTCTGGTAGCTATTTTCCCCATATCACCACACTAGGGCCACTTGATGAAAGGAAACTCATTGGCTATAGATCACTTTATATCTTAGTGCAAACTTGAGTCTTATTTACTTGTATTGAACAGAAGCATTTAAGGGGATGAGGTTGAGGTGAAGCAAGCTGCCCGCCCATGGATGACTTGCAGCTAGCACCATCCAGGTCTTGTTGCATCTTGATGTGGACTGCTTTATTATCTGAAGAGTCATGAATGGTACTGAACATTATGTAATCGTTATTGAAGATTCCTACCGCTCACCTTACAATTGAAGGAAGCGGTTGAAGATGGCTGGTTCGAGGATATCACCTGAAGAACTCCTGCAGAAATGCCCTGTGGTAGAGGTGATTGACCTCCCACCATTAAAACCATCGTTTTTTATCCAAAGAGAATTTAATCCTGATTGCCAGAGTCTTGTTTAGCCTGGGCTCCTTGATCAAATGCTGCCTTGATGCCAAGTGCAGTCAGTGTCACATCACCTTTGAAGTTCAGCTCTTTTCTTTATATTTAGACCTGGTCAGGAGTCAGGTTACACTGAATACGGAAATGCTGATTTTCTAGGATGTGGTGGATCCTTCTGGATTGTTCCTATAATGGACCACTAAAGTCATTTCACAGAATGCCTCCTCACCAGAACAATGGATGACAATCTTACTTGGCTGAAAGTGAGAATGTCTTCCCTGTTAGATGTTTATCACCCACTGCAGCCTGCTCTCAACTTGGCTGTGCTGGGAATGAGGCTATAAACCATCTCCATAAGAAATGTGCACTTGCTAAGAAGGGGTGGAATGGAAGGCAATGATCTCTGATAAGGCTTGTTTCATGTAATATCATTATACTGTTCCTGTCTCTGGCCATCAAGTCTGCTCTGTCATTTGATCAGAGCTGGTTGATTTTCCCCTCAATCCCATTTCCCTGCTTTCTTCCAGTAACCATTGACTCCCTTACCTACCTACCCCAACTTTAAACATACCCAATGACTTGGCCTCCACAACCGCCTGTGGTAATGAATTCCACAGATCCACCTAACAAAAGATGGGCACCAGTATCTGCATTTATTGCCCACATTGTCCTAGAACTGAGGAGTCAATTAAAAGTCAACCTGATTGGTGTTTCTGGTATCTGAAAAGCAGATCATGACAGAAGCATGGCAGATATCCTTCCTTGAAGTATATTAGTGAAGCAGATGAATTATTTCTGCAATCCTGTTGTTGGAAGTTTAACTTAATCAGTCATTCATAAATAAAACACAGATTTATTTAATGATGTACTGTAGTTACTACGTGGGATTTGAACTAATGGCTCTGGACCAATAATCCACAGTTCTGGCTGCTAGCCCAGTAATTTCAATGCTACACAATTGTACCCTTGCTGCTGAAGATTATCAACCTGATAAGAGATGACTTAGAGTCTGTTTGAATTGTATTAGTTTCTGGAGCAAAGAATTATTTAGAATTGAATATTTCCAACTGATATGTTTCTGGAGTCTGGGACAACATGCTAAAAGATGTGTAGAAGCTTGGGTAGGTAACATAAACAGGAAATGGTCATAGTTTAGTCCTCCTGCTACTGCACACTTGAGGAGTTGGAATCTGTGAAAAACTCCCTGGAATGGCTTGTCATAGAACACAAGTGAAAGAAAAAATGATGTCAAGTACGGTTTTAAGTTGTGATCCGGTATTTTGAATCATGACAAATGAATGCCTTGAATTAAATAACTGAAAATATTATAAGTAAAGAATACTTTTTAAGCAAAGGGGAACAGTTGTGGGTTTTACATCACTTGTTCATTGTCTGCTAGTATTCTTCAGGTAATGTTGAGAATGGGCGGTGAGTCCTGGGTATAAGCAAAAGCCACGATGGACAGTGACCCACCCTACCATGTCTCCATGGTGGAGGTCTGTGTGACTCTAGAAGCTTAAGTCCATGTGAGTCTAGAAGTGAAGACTCATATGCCAAAGGCAAAGAGGGCAAAGCCGAAGGTTGAAGCCTGAAGGTCGAAGACCAAAGTTAGATGCCTGAAGGAGTCAAGAGGACCTGGTCACGGGGCGGGGGCTCAGAGGACCGTATGAGTCTGGAAGTCGAGGACTGAACGTCAGACCTATGATTGGAGCCCTGGCGTAAAGTTCAAAGTTAGGCGACCAATGTCTGTGAATCAGAGAATCCGGGGACAAGGAATGAAAGCTTGGAGGTGGCCTGTCCTGGGGCTGGAGGCCTACCCAGGTGTGTGAGTGAGCGAATGGGTGGGAGAGATGGGAAAGGGGCTTGTTTTGCAGTTGTTGTCTTATTTTGTTTTGTTGCTTTTGCTGCGTGTGGTATTCTGCTGAACGTTGTGGGCATGCGATGTTGGCACCGGAATATGTGGCAACACTTGTGGGCTGGCCCCACCAGCATATTATGGGTGTGCTGATTGTGAACGCAAATGAACCACTTCACTGAATGTTTCAATATACATGTGATGAATGAATCTGAATCTGACTCTCATGGGCTGCTTCTTTAATATGGAGTTTGGGGTGGAGCTCATGGACATCCCCAGTCCTGACTCCAATGGAGGAAGGCTGATGGATGAATAAAATTAATGGAATATAGACCCTTCTTCATCAGCATTCTTTGCATAGGTCATCAGTGGTGAGCCAAACTTAGAAATTAAATTAATTTTGGCCCTAACAGTTAATTAATTAGTCCAATCTCTTTTCCTACACGCAGACTGTTGCAGTCCAATACACCCATTGCAAGAAATCACCAAGACATATTTGCAGCTTCTCTCAAACTTTTGATTTCCAGCATCTGGGACACAAGCTGTAGCTGAACAAGCAGCAGCCAGGTGGGTAGACATGTCCCCTCTGAAGACCTCTCTGACATACATCACCGTGTTTTGGGGAGGAGATATAGGAGTCTGAAGACCCACACTCAAAAATTTCAGAACAGTTTCTTTCCCGGTGCCATCATATTTCTGAACAGTCCCTATACCCATGAAAACTAATTTGTTATTCCCTTTTTTAGTCAAGTCAAGTCAAGCCAATTTTTATTGTCATTTTGACCATAACTGCTGGTACAGTACACAGTAAAAACAAGACAATGTTTTTCAGGACCATGGTGCTACATGAAACAATACAAAAACTATACTGAACTGCGTAAAACAACACAAAACTACACTAGACTACAAACCTACCCAGGAGTGCATAAAGTGCACTAAGTGCAGGCATTACAATAAATAATAAACAAGACAATAGGCACAGTAGAGGGCAGTAGGTTGGTGTCAGTCCAGGCTCTGGGTATTGAGGAGTCTGATGACTTGGGGGAAGAAACTGTTACATAGTCTGGTCATGACAGCTCGAATATTTCAGTGCCTTTTTTCCAGATGGCAGGAGGGAGAAGAGTTTGTATGAGGGGTGCGTGGGGTCCTTCATAATGCTGTTTGCTTTACGGATGCAGCGTGTGGTGTAAATGACTCTAATGGTGGAAAGCGAGACCCTGATGATCTTCTCAGCTGACCTCACTATCCGCTGCAGGGTCTTGCAATCCGAGATGGTGCAATTTCCGAACCAGGCAGTGATGCAGCTGCTCAGGATGCTCTCAATACAACCTCTGTAGAATGTGGTGAGGATGGAGGGGTGGGAGATGGACTTTTCTCAGCCTTCGCAGAAAGTAGAGACGCTGCTGGGCTTTCTTTGCTATGGAGCTGGTGTTGAGAGACCAGGTGAGATTCTCCACCAGGTGAACACCAAGAAATTTGGTACTCTTAATGATCTCTACGAAGGAGTCATTGATGTTCAGCGGAGAGTTGTCATTCCGTGTCCTCCTGAAGTCAACAACCATCTCTTTCATTTTGCTCACATTCAGAGGCAGGTTGTTGACTCTGCACCAGTCCGTTAGCCGCTGCACCTCCTCTCTGTATGCTGACTCATCGTCCTTGCTGATGAGACCCACCACGGTCGTGTCATCAGCGAACTTGATGATGTGGTTCGAGCTGTGTGTTGCAGGATAGTCGTGGGTCAGCAGAGTGAACAGCAGTGGACTGAGCACACAGCCCTGGGGGGCCCCTGTGCTCAGTGTGATGGTGTTGGAGATGCTACTTCCAATCCGGACCGACTGACACTATGTATTTAATTGTGTAATTCATTTTGTACCTTTGTGCTGTACTGCTGCCACAAAACAACATATTTCATGTCATATTAAGACATTGATAATAAGTCTGATTCTGATTCTTCTTTGTCACTGGACTGATATCCCTGAATTCTCTAGTTAACAGCACTATGACAGTTTTTTTTTTCAGACCTGCTGAAAATAATGATTCAGGACAAGCACGTGCATACTTTTCTAGTAATCTTTTTAGATGTTAGTCAATCCCCTATTGACCAAGATAGAAATTCTTCCTGATTGAAGCAACGTGTACCATATTCCTTCTGATGTCAGTCTGCAAATGTAACCATTGCTCATTCAGATTATACCCGTGTACGTTTTTTTTTATATAGTCTTGCATTTGATAGGTGAAAATGGGAACAATAATGTGCTCGGCAGAAGTATGTTCTGATCTTTCATGCATTGATGCTTTACTGATAGCATCAATGGTAATTATATCTGAGTGAGGATTATGGTTGATCTTGTCACTGATAAAGTGCTAATTTCATACATACCATTGGGTTTCACTTACTTAAAATATGTTACAGAGATTTAGTCAAGCATTTCGAGGTGAGCACAAAGTTATGTAGAATCCAATAAGCAATGCAGTTCAATTCACTCCTTACTCTTGACATTTGGGATCAGATAGTAAATTAGATTTGAAGTTGTCTTTGCAGTAGTTGTCTTTACTGCTAGAGAGTGGTAGTAGATGAAAGCCTCTCTGACTAGAGGCCTGTGCTGCTGGGTCTCTTTATATTTGCCATCTATATCAACAATCTGGATAACAATGTGGAAACTGGGTCAGCAAATGTGTGGATGACATCAGGATTGGGGGCGTAATGGACAATGAGGAGGGCTATCAAATCGTACAGCAGGATTGGATCCAGCTGGAAAAATGGACTGAAAAATGGCAGATGTCAGCATTAAGCTCCAAGGGTGAAGGTTGCCACTCTTACACAATGTAGGACTTACACAGTGAACAGTTGCGCACTGGGGAGTATGGTAGGATAAAGGGATCTAGCGCATCCCATTTAGATAGGGTTGTAAATAGAGCTTTTGGCATATTGGCCTTATTAAATCAATGTATTGAGTACAGGAGTGGGGATATTATTTTGAAGTTGTATAACAAGTATTGTATGCAGTTCTGGCCACCTACTAAGATTGAAAGAGTACAGATTCTGGAATTTAAGGGCATGAGCGTTCAGGAAAAGCTTGTAGTTTAGGACTTTATTCCCGAATGCTTAAGAATTGAGGGGGATTTGATAGGTATACAAAGTTATGAGGGACATAGATAGGGTTAATGTAAGCAGGCTTTTTCCACTGAGGTTGGCTGAGATTAGAACTAGAGATCATAGGTTAAGGGTGAAAGGTGAAATAGTTAAGGGGAACCTGAACTTCTTCACTTAGAGGGTGATGCAAGTGTGGAACAAGCTGCCAGCAGGAAAGATGGATGTGAGTTGATTACAACATTTAAGAGAAATTTGGATAAATGCACATTTACGGGGGTTATGGAGGGCTATGGACCAGGTTTAGGTAGATGGGTCTAGGAAGAATAACAGTACTAGATGGGCTGAAGGGCCTATTTCTGTGCTGTAGTGCTCTATGACTCTATGATTCAATGACTCTAATAGTTTCAATCATCATCTGCTCTGTAGTATCCTGAAGTGGAAGATTCATATCAGATGATGCCAATTACTCCAAAATGCTAATTTACTCAGCATTATTACGAAGCTAGAATTTAAAAAAAAAAGAAATAATTGGAAATGACCAACAGGTCAGGCAGTCATTGTAGAGAGAAGTAGAGTTAATGGGAAAATTCATCCAACTAATCCATTTGTGATTATCACTATAACTAATCAGGACAGATGATATTTTAAACACGAGAAAATCTGCAGATGCTGGAAATCAAAGCAACGCACACAAAATGCTGGAGGAATCCAGCAGGCCAGGCAGCATCTATAGAAAAGAGTAAACAGTCGACGTTTCAGGGGGAAGTGTCCCGATGAAGGGTCTTCGCCCGAAACGTCGACTGTTTACTCCATTGACACTGCTGAGTTCCTCCAGCATTTTGCATGTGCTACAGATGATATTTTATTTTGACACAAGTGATTCCGGAGATGCTGGAAATATCGAGTAATGTGCACAAAATGCCGGAGGAACTCAGCAGGTCAGGCAGCAGCTATGGAGGGAGAATAAGGGCCAATGGCCTTCATCAGGACTGGAAAGGAAGGGGGCAGAGCCAAAACAGAAAGGTGTTTGGAGTGGGGAGGGGCACAAGCTGGCAGGTGATCGGTGAACCCCACTGAGGGAAAAGGGTTTATGGATTTGGGAGGAGGGATGAAAGGGAATGAGGTGAGAAGCTTGGAGGTCATGGGTTGAAGAGATAAAGGGTGAAGGAGCAGTAGCACTTATATCTACAGGTGCTTACATTAGGATCCACTTTATCGAATACAGCTCTGCATTCAATACTATCATCCCTGCAAAACTAATCTATAAGACTTTGGCCTCAATACCTCCTTGTGCAATTGGACCCTGATTTCCTCTCTTACAGACCCACGTCAGGTCAGATTGGTAAAAACATCTCCTCCACAATTTCCATCAGCACAGGTAACTAAGTGTATTCTTGAGGCTAAGCACGGCTCCGATGCCATATTCAATTTTGCTGATGACACCACTGTCATTGGCCGAATCAAAGGTGGTGATGAATCAGCACATAGGCGGGAGATTGAGAATATGGCTGAGTGGTGCCACAACAATAACTTTTACTCTGGTCCTAGACTCCGCCACTATAGGAAGCATTCTCCCCAAATCCACTCTATCTAGGCCTTTCAACATTTGATAGGTTTCAGTGAGGTTTCCCTCCCCTCTTTCTAAATTCCAGCAAGTACAGGCCCAGAGTCATCAAACGCTCCTCATATGATAAGCCTTTCCATCCCAGAATAATTTTCAAGCACCTCCTTTGAACCACATCCTTCTTTAGATCAAAACTGCTCACAATACTTCAAGTGAGGCCTCGCCAATGCTTTATGAAGCATCAGCATTACATCCTTGATTTTATATTCTAGTCCTCTCGAAATGAATGCCAACATTACGTTTTCCTTTCTCACAACTGACTCAACCTGCAAGTTAACCTTAGAGAATCCTGCACGAGGACTCCCAAGTTCCCTAGAATCTCAGATTTTTGCATTTTCTCCCCATTTTTATTCCTTCTACCAAAGTACACGGCCATAAACCTCCCAACACTGTATTCCATCTCCCACTTCTTTGTCCATTCTTCTAATCTGTTTAAGTCTTTTTGTTGCCTTCTTGCTTCCTCAAAACTACCTGCCCCTCTACCTATCTTCATATCATCCGTATACCTAGCCACAAAGCCATCAATTCCATCGTCCAAATAATTGACATACAACATAAAAATAAGCAGTCCCAAAACCTGCTGGCCCTACTAGTCACTGGCACCAATCACTGGATCCCTTTATTCACACTCTTCCTTCCCGCTAATCACCCTGTGCTATATCCATGCCAGTATCTTTCCTGTAATAGCATAAGATCATAATACCATAGGATATAGGAGCAGAAATAGGCCATTTCATCATGGCTGAGCAAATTTTCCCCCCAGCCTCAATTTCCTGCCTTCTCCCTGGGCCCCTTCATGCCCTGACAAATCAAGAATCTATTAACCTTTGCCTTAAATATACCCAATGACATAAGGACTTGGCCTCCACAGCTGCCTCTGGCAATGAATTCCATAGATTCACCACTCTCTGGCTAAAGAAATTCCTCCTCATCTCTGTTTTAAAAGGATGCCCTTCTCTCCTGAGGCTGTGTCCTCTGTTTCTGGACTCTCCCACATCTTCTCCACATCCACTGTATTGAAGCCTTTCAATCGGTTTCATTTTGATAACCTCTCGTTCTTTTGAAGAGCGGTGACCTAAATGACCACAGGATTTATCTACCTTGCTAAGCAGCCTCATGTGTGGCATCTTGTCACTGGCCCTTTGAAAATCCAAGTACACTAAGTCCACCAGCTTCCTTTGTCTATCCTGCTTATTTCTTCCTTAGGTGATTGGCATGATATCTAAAACTTCAAACTTTGACAAACTTCCATGGGTGTGTAGTGGAGAGTATACTGACTACCTGCATCATAGCCGTGTATGGAAATACTGTACCAATGCCCTTGAATGGAAAGTCCTACTAAAAATAATGGATACAGCCAAGTCCATCACTAGTGAAGCCCTCCCCACCATGGAATACATCTACATGAAGTGTCTCAGGAAAGCAGCATCCATCATCAGGGACTTCCACTACCCAGGACATGACCTCTTCTCGCTGTTGCAGCAAATTAACCAGATTCAGACTTCCTTCTAGTTCCAGAGTCCCTTTAATCTGCAGATACGTTTATGGAGCAGCATGAAGTTTATTAGCTCACAATCACTGGCTGACAATGGCTCCTGCCATTTTGTATTGACTCCCGGTAATCTTCATATCCATTATTCAGAACATCAAGCAGCTATTTCATGTCTCACCGTGGGAAGCCAGAAACAGACTGGAGCCAGTAATGTCTTGATATATATCAAGACAGGATTGGGATAACTGCAGCGTGGAGCTACAGAGGATTATTTAGGCTACAAGGGGAGCTCCAAGACATTAGTCCTCACTGAGCAAAGTGACACAGTTGTCCGAGAAATAGCAGTGAATTAATGAGACAATTTGGGGAAGTAATTTCTTGAATTCATGATGACAGTGAGCATAATGGAATCAAAAGCCCAGACAGATAGATAACTGCATATATTTTTCAGTTTGCTCTTCACAATGAAGATTCCCTTTGCTACATCTTCGCTCCATTTAACTGTATGTGAGTGACAAATCAATACACTGTTAGTAATTTGCTCAAGAATAGGGTTTGATTTTGCTCAATTTCAAGTCAAGTCAAGTCAAGTTTATTGTCATTTAACTATATACACATATATGGCATAAATAACCATATAAGTTATATAGGAAAGAGACAATGTTTCTATGAACCAGGGTGTAAAGCACCAGTAGTACACATATACACAAGATAACTTATAAAGGATAAAACTTATAACTAAGGATAAGATCTACAGATGATTCACATATTAATAACAAACTAAAATGCATTAATATTAAATATTGTAAGGTACAGAACAGATTAACCAGTGACACTTTGAATATGATGCGGCTGGGAGTTCAGAAGCCTCATTGCCTGGGGGAAGAAACTGTTTCTCATCCTGACTGTTCTTGTTTTTGTGGGTGGGATCCTTAATAATACTAAAAGGGCCCTGCAAACACAGCGCTCCTAATAAATGTCCCCGATGGATGGTTGAGAGATCCCTATGATCTGCTCATCTGTTCTCACAGTTCTTTGTAGGGACTTCTGGTCCGATGCTCAAAATAATAGCCATGAACATGGTGTTCATCCAATATAACTGATTCAGCAGATTTGGAGTACATCTTTTAATCGATCCTTCGTGTGAAAAGCTCACTTTTCTCTGGGGGAAGGGGTATCTGGTGGCTTTAATATTGATGTTACCAGTGCACGTAGGACCCAATGGGAGTTCAACAAGATCAACAAAGCTTTGCCAAGCAATATGGATTGCCTACTGACTCTCACAGCTATCTGGACTACTCCTCTTCTCACTCTGTCTCTTGCAAAAATGCCATCCACTTCTCGCAATTCCTCCGTCTCCACTGCATCTGCTCTCGGGATGAGGCTTTTCATTCCATGACGAGGGAGATGTCCTCCTTTTTTAAAGAAAGGGGCTTCCTTTCTTCCACCATCAACTCTGCTCTCAAATGCATCTCCCCCATTTCACGCACATCTGCTCTCACTCCATCCTCCTGCCACCCCACTAGGAGTAAGGTTCCCCTTGTCCTCATCTACCACCCCACCAGCCTCCGGGTCAAACATATAATTCTCTGTAACTTCCTCCACCTCCAACGGGAACCCACCATTAAGCACATCTTTCCCTCCCGCCCCCCCCGCTTTCCGCAGGGATCGCTCCCTATGCGACTCCCTTGTCCATTCGTTCCCCCACCGATCTCTCTCCTGGCACTATCCTTGTAAGCGGAATAAGTGCTACACATGCCCTTACACTTCCTCCCTCACTACCATTCAGGGCCCCAGACAGTCCTTCCATGTGAGGTGACACTTCATCTGTGAGTCGGCTGGGGTGATATACTGCGTCCGGTGCTCCCGACGCGGCCTTCTATATATTGGCGAGACCCGATGCAGAATGGGAGATCATTTTGCTGAGCACCTATGCTCTGTCCACCAGAGAAAGCAGGATCTCCCAGTGGCCACACATTTTAATTCCACATCCCATTCCCATTCTGATAGATCTATCCACTGCCTCCTCTACTGTAAAGATGAAGTCACACTCAGGTTGGAGGAACAACACCTTATATTTCATCTGGGTACCCTCCAACCTGATGACATGAACTTTATCTTCTCAAACTTCCGCTAATACCCCATCATACCCCATACCTCCCCCTTATACCCCATGCGTTATTTATTTATTTATAGATACACATTCTTTTTCTCTCTCTCCTTTTTCTCCCTCTGTCCCTCTCACTATACCCCTTGCCCATCCTCTGGGCTTCCCCCTTCCCCCTTTTCTTTCTCCCTAGGCCTCCTGTGATCCTCTCATATCCTTTTTGCCAATCAACTGTCCAGCTCTTGGCTCCATCCCTCCCCCTCCTGTCTTCTCCTGTCATTCTGGATCTCCCCCTCCCCCTCTCACTTTCAAATCTCTTACTAGTTCTTCTTTCAGTTAGTCCTGACGAGGGGTCTTGGCCCGAAACGTTGACTGTACCTCTTCCTAGAGATGCTGCCTGGCCTGCTGTGTTCACCAGCAACTTTTATGTGTGTGGATTGTCATAGAGTTGGTTAAGGAGTAATCAATTAAACAGCAGAGAAATATGCTTTTCGGCCCATCTGAACATCAAGTACTCATATGAAGTTCATTCATTCGTTATATGCTATGTCATATGCTACGGGTAATCATGGTTGTTTTTGACAAATTTTTCTACCAAAGTGTTTTACCATTGCCCTCTTCTGGGCAGTGACTTTACAAGAAAGTTGACCCCAGCCATTATCAATACTCTCCTATGATTGTCTATCTGGTGTCAGTAGTCGCATAACCAGGACTTGTGATAAGAAACCCTGGAGATGTGAGGCAGCAGCAATCCAGACGATTCACTCTGACACCTAAACTGTGGCCTTATGCCAGATGAGAAGAAGCCTATTGATGAGTCATACCTCCCAGCACGACATTTGATTGATGACAAGTCATCAGAAAATTCTCATGGAGAGTTGTTACGCTGGAACTTGGCTTGCAACTTGCTGGGGTCTATCAGCATTACTCCAGTTAGGAGTTATTGAATATGGGATCCCCAACTAAATGTGGAAATCCTCTGCTGGCATACATAAACTGATCAAGAAGACTCAGCATCTCTTAAACTTAGGACATGGAACAGTGGATCGCAAGACCTGCCCCTGAACCCACCACATTCATAATGCCAAACTAACTAATCCCATCTCAAAATTCAAAGCTCAAAGTAAGTTGATTATCACAGTACATACAGTGCTGTTGAAAGTTCCTTGGCTCATATTGTATATATAACTAGGGTGCCTAAGGCTTTTGCACAGTACTGTTTTGGTCAACAGGGAGCAGAGAGCAAGTTTGTAAGTCTGGCAGGAGCAAAGCATGTTGGGATTGGCAAGCGTGGAGCGCTGTGGGAGTTATGTGGGACAGTTGGCAATGAAGGAGTACTGCGGTGGGGGGGGGGCACAGGTGCAGACACATCCAACCCTGAGACACTGAGACAGTCCTGAGACAGCAGGAAAGGTCATTTGATTCCAAACAATTAGTTTATTCATCAATACAGAATGCTTCTCTGGTGCTTCCTGCTCCCTCCCCTCTCCCTTCCCACTCTCAGTCCACAATAGCGACCCATATCAGAATCAGGTTTATCATCACTCACAAATGTCATGAAATTAGGTTTTTTTTAGTAGTTCAGTGCAATACATAAAATTATGACAGTACTGTGTGGAAGTCTGGAGGCACACTAGCTATATATGTATATATGTGCCAAAGACTTTTGCACAGTACTATATATGTCACCATGTACAACCTTGCAATTAATTTTCTTGTGGATATACTCTATAATTCGGGCCGAAACGTCAACTGTACTTTTTTCCATAGATGCTGCCTGGCCTGCTGCGTTCCTCCAGCGTTTTGTGTGTGTTGTTCCAGAGGAAGTTTGAGGCAGATACAATAACAAAACTTAAAAGGCATTTGGACGGGTACTGTACAAAGGTTTTGAAGGATATTGGATATACAGGGAAAACAGGAAAAACTTAGACGGGCAATGGCAAGTTGGGCAAAGGGCCCTTTCCATGCTATATTGCTCTATGACTGTGACTCTGTGACTCTATTCAAGTATATTAATGCCTCTCAAATACGACTGTCTTAACTGCTTCGACCACCTCCCACCTCCCCCTAGGGTGCACTCTAGGTACCTCGTGCCTTGCAAATCTCCATTAACTATTCCCCCTCTCACTCTAAACCTCTGCTCCCTAGTATTTGACATTTCCAACTCGGGAAAAGGATCTCTGCCTGGTCTATTTATTTCTGTCATATTTACAGGCAAGCTGTGACAAGGGATACAAACATCTTACAAAGAGATTGATAGACTAAGTGAATTGGCAAATAGGGCATCATGTGGAAAATGCGAATAAGCTCATTTTGGAAGGAAGAATGATAAATCAGATTGTTATTTAAATAGGGAAAGACCGCAGAGGGCTGCAGTATGAAAGAAATTGAGTACCATTGCTCAAGAAATGCAGAAGGCTGGGATTCAAGTCAGCAGATGATTGAAAAGGCTACTGGAATGCTGGCTTTTCTTTCAAGGGATTAAAGTGTTAGAGACAGTCAGTCTTTCTGTAACTGTTACAAACATTAGCGGATCAGTTTTGATCCCCTTACTTTAGGAGGCAGTTTGGAGAAGTCTCACTGGGACAACCCAGGTCTGAATGGAGTGTCTTATGAAGAAAGTTTGAACAAGTTGGGTCTATACTCACTGAGGTTTAGGAGAATGGAAGGTGATCTTATTGAAACATATTAGCGTCTTAAGTAACTTGACAAAGAAAATATTGAAACAATATTGTAATGGGTTACCGCACAGTAAGTGGATAATCACATCAAGTAGTTACCCAAGTGCATCTGAATTGAGATAAAAGGCTACAAACATTTATACACAGTGAGTTTCATATCTCCACCATCCTGTCCATAGAAAATATTATTGGAACTCCTCCTTTGTCCTTTGGCCAACTGCACAAAATCTGTGTTCTCCAGAAAATGAAAATAAACTTTCCATAATAACTCCAAGTCTCCAGTGAACTTACACAATTATATAAAATAATACCGGGCTAAAGCAGGGGAATATGACTATCTTGATAAGTCTTTGAACAGCTGCTACAGACTTAATTGGTTCTCATCTACAAATTGCTCTGAGATCATAGTCTGGAATTTCAATTTCCTCACCTTCAAGGTAATCCAGCCAAAAGCATTGCCTGGTCCACGGAGTATCTCCAGTATTTTGTGTGTTGCTCCAGATCCCAGCACCTGCATTCTCTTGTGTCACCAGAATGGCTTGCATGCCTGCAATAGAATGCACCTTATAACGTTTAGAATGCTTTCAAGATTAAAGTGGATGAATAAAGCGGATGAGTTTAGAGTGTGAATCAGCACTTGGAGCTATGATGTTGTGGCCATTACAGAGACTTGGACGGTGCAGGAGCAGGAACGGCTATTTCAAGTGCCAGGCCTTAGATGTTTCAGAAAGGACATGGAGGGAGGCAAAAGAGGTGGGGATGTGACACTGTTGATCAGAGATAGTGTAACAGCTGCAGAAAAGGAGGAAGTCATGGAGGGATTGTCTACAGAGTCTCCGTGGGTGGAAGTTCGGAATAGGAAGGGGTCGATAACTCTACTGGGTGTTTTTTATAGAGCATCCAATAGCAACAGAGACATCAAGAGAGCAGATAGGGAGACAGATTCTGGAAAGGAGTAATAATAACAGGGTTTAAAAACGCAAACACAAGAAAATCTGCAGGTGCTAGAAATTCAAGCAACACACATAAAATGTTGGTGGAACACAGCAGGCCAGGCAGCATCTATAGGAAGAAGTACAGTCGGCGTTTCGGGTCAAGACCCTTCGTCAGGATAATGGAAAAAAGAGATAGTAAGAGATTTGAAAGTGGGAGGGGGAGGGGGTGACCCGAAATAATAGGAGAAGACAGGAGGGGGAGGGATGAAGCTAAGAGCTGGGAAGTTGATTGGTAAAAGGGATACAAGGCTGGAGAAGGGGGAGTATCATGGGACGGAAGGCCTTGGAAGAAAGAAAGGGGGAAGGGGAGCACCAGAGGAAGATGGAGAACAGGCAAGGAGTTATTGTGAGAGGAAAAGAGTGAATTTTTTAAATAAATAAATAAATAATAAATTAGAGATGGGGTAAGAGGGGAGGAGGGGCATTAACGGAAGTTAGAGAAATCAGTGTCCATGCCATCAGGTTGGAGGCTACCCAGATGGAATATAAGGTGTTGTTCCTCCAACCAGAGTGTGGCTTCGTCTCGACAGTAGAGAAGGCCATGGATTGACATATCGGAATGGGAATGGGACATGGAATTAAAATGCACGGCCACTGGGAGATCTTGCTTTCTCTGGCGGACAGAGCGTGGGTGTTCAGCGAAACGGTCTCCCAGCCTGTGTTGGGTCTCGCCAATGTATAGAAGGCCTCATCGGGAGCACCGGACGCAACATATCACCGACTCACAGGTGAAGTGTCGCCTTACCTGGAAGGACTGTCTGGGGCCCTGAATGGTGGTGAGGGAGGAAGTGTAAGGGCATGTGTAGCACTTGTTCTGCTTACAAGGATAAGTGCGAGGAGGGAGATCGGTGTGGAGGGATGGGGGGGGACGGATGGACAAGGGAGTCATGTAAGGAGCAATCCCTGCGGAAAGTGGGGGGGGGTGGAGGGAAAGATGTGCTTAGTGGTAGGATCCCATTGGAGGTGGCGGAAGTTACGGAGAATAATATGTTGGACCCAGAGGCTGGTGGGGTGGTAGGTGAGGATGAGAGGAACCCTATCCGTAGTGGGGCGGGGGAGGATGGGGTGAGAGCAGATGTGAGTGAACTGGAAGAGATCTGTTTGAGGGCAGAGTTGATGGTGGAGGAACAGAAGCCCCTTTCTTTAAAAAAGGAAGACATCTCCTTCGTCCTGGAATGAAAAGCCTCATAATAACAGAGTTGTGGTGCGAGATTTTAATTTCCCAAATATTGATTGGCATCTCCCTAGAGTGAGGGGCTTAGATGGGGTGAAGTTTGTTAGTTGTGTTCAGGAAGGTTTCTTGACACAAATGTAGATAAGCCTACAAGAGGAGAGGCTGTACTTGATCTGGTAGTGGGAAATGAACCTGGCCAGGTGTCAGGTCTCTCAGTGGGAGAGCATTTTGCAGATAGTGATCACAATTCTATCTCCTTTACCATAACATTGGAGAAGGATAGGAACAGACAAGTTAGGGAAATGTTTAATTGGAGTAAGGGGAAATATGAGGCTATCAGGCAGGAACTTGGAAACAGATGTTCTCAGGAAAACGTACGGAAGAAATGTGGCAAATGTTGAAGGGATATTTGCGTGGGGTTCTGCGTAGGTACGTTCCAATGAGACAGAGAAAGGATGGTAGGATTCAGGAACCGTGGTGGACAAAGGTTGTTGTAAATGTAGTCAAGAAGAATAGAAGAGCTTCTTTTTCAAAAGTTTCAAAAAACTGTGTAAGGATAGAGATCTAGAAGATTATAAGGCTAGCAGGAAGGAGCTTAAGAATGAAATTAGGAGAGCCAGAAGGGGCCATGAGAAGGCCTTGGTGGGCAGGATTAAGGAAAAGCCCAAGGCATTCTACAAGTATGTGAAGAGCAAGAGGATAAGGTGTAACAGAATAGGACCAATCGTGTGATAGTGGAAAAGTGTGTATGGAACCGGAGTAGGTGTCAGAGGTAATTAATGAATACCTTGCTTCAGTATTCACTACAGAAAAGAACCTGGTGATTGTAGGGATGACTTGCAGCAGACTGAAAAGCTTGAGCATGTAGATATTAGGGAAGAGGATGTGCTGCAGCTTTTGGAAAGCATCAAGTTTGATAAGTCACTGGGACTTACGTAGATAATTATTACAGGTACATTTTAAGAAACTGGTGCATCAGGGTTGAAAGGAAATGGCTAGACAAGTGAGGCACGGGTCAGAATTGTGAGAATTAGCCATGAAAACACTCATTACTGATTCAAAGGATTGTGGGTTGAAATTGCCTTTGAGTGACTTGAAAGCAAAATCTAGCCTAACTACTCCAGGGCAGTAACAAAGTAGGCGCTGCCTTTACAATGAATAAGCTGGATCCTTCTTTCCATTCGAGGTGAACTTTCAAGATTTCTACAGGTGAGCCATGGAGAGCTGTCTAACTGGCTGCATCATTGCCTGGAATGGGAGAGGGAGGGGAGACTGCGGGGGGTGGGGTGCTACTGCACAGGATCAAAATAAGCTGCAGGGAGAGGTAAACTTACTCAGCTCCATCATGGACACCAGACTCTGTGGTATCCAAGACATCTTCAATGAATAATGCCTGAAAAAGGCAGTGTCATCCATCATTAAGGACTCTAATCACCCAGGTCATGCGGTGTTCTCATTGCTAGTATCAGGAAGGAGGTACGGAAGCCAGAACGTATGCACTCATCGATTCAGGAACAACTTCTTTCCCTGTGCTATCCAATTTCTGAATGGACATTGAGCCCATGAACACGACCTCACGACTTTTTCATTTCTATTTTTATACTACTTACTTAATTTAGCTATTTAATATATATGTATATACTTACTGTAATTCACAGTTACTTCCTATTATTATGTATCGCATCGTGCTGCTGCCACAAAGACGACAAATTTCACAAAATACGTCAGTGATATTAAACCTGATTCTGATTCTGGACAGATCGAATTGAAAGAAGAGCCATCTTACCCACCCACCAACCTCTATGTTTTGGCCAGAATTTCGCCCTTAAGCAGCAATACTGGTTACAGTCCTGATGAAGGGTCTCGACCAGAAATCTCAACTCCATTGATGCTGCCTGACCTGCTGAGTTCCTGCAACACATTGTAAGTGTTGCATTGGTCACACTGGGATTGATAGGAACGTCGTTTGTATAAACTGAGTTCCCTACAGCATTTCAGATATATTTTTGGTTGTGAAGAACAGTGAATGTTTTCAGGAATGAGAGTCAGAAGCAGAACAAGGTTTATTATTACTGACAAATCTTGTTGCTTAGTGGCAGTAACACAGGGCAATACATAAAAAATATATATTATAGCAAGAAAAATATAAAAATAAATGGTGTATAAAGAGCAAAATAGTGAGGTAGTGTTTATAGTTCATGGACCATTTAGAAACCTGATGGCAGAGAGGAAGAAGCTGTACTTCAAATGTTGAGTGTGCCTCCTCAGGCCCTTGTACCTCCTTCCTGATGGTAATAATGCGAAGAGGGCATGTTCTGGATCAAGCTAAACTGCTGACAAATACAGTAAATAAAAAGACCTTTTTTTTATTTCCACAATATGTAGAAGCAGAGGACACTGTCATCAGGAATGAGGATTGATGACATCTGCAGTCTCTATGGAGAAAATTTGCCTCAAGTAATGTTAAAAATATATACAATGTATTACTTTGAAAAATTGTTTTAAAAAAACTAACTGAAATGTTCAAATTTTGCACTAAAAAGTCTGTAAATTGAAATAGTAAGAAATTTCAAATATTCATAGTGCAGGTTTTCCCTGCTATCTGAAAGTAGAGCGTTCCTATGAAATGGTTCATAAGTCGGAATGTCGTAAAGTGAAGAAGCAATTACCATTTATTTATATGGAAAAAATTTATGAGCATTTGCAAACCCAAAAAATAACCTACCAAATCATGCCAAATAACACATAATACCTAAAATAACAGTAATATATAGTAAAAGCAGGAATGGTATGATAAATACACAACCTATGTAAAGTAGAAATACTTTTCTACAAATATTGCCGAACTGTCCACTGTAACGAAAATCTCACGCAAGTGCTCTCGGCAGAAACACTCTCTCCAGTAACCTTTAAGCTATGAAGCTGCCAAATCATACCAAGTAACACAAAAAAATACACAACCTATATAAAGTAGGAATAATGTATGTACATTGTAGTATCACTTACCAGAATCGGGAAGAGAACGCCGAGCACACTGATGATGGTGTGTTAGGCTGAGTCGTCGGAGGCTGGGGTGGTGCAGTGGTCCACAACCTCCAGGCCGAGGACTGATACCAATCCGCAAAGCATGCAGTGGTGCAGCAGTAGCCGGGATGCACCCAGCACATCTTTAAGAAAAAAGCCGAAATAAACAAGCTAATTAATTAGGTGCCGCCCGGCACGTAAATGTCCGCCCAGATCAGAGGCAATGCAATCGGCAATCGCCTCTGATCTGGGCCGACATTTACGTGCCGGGCGGCACCTAATTAATTAACTTGCTCACTTCAGCTTTTTTCTTAAAGATGCGTTGGATGCGTCCGGGCTACCGCTGCACCGCTGCATGCTTCGCAGCAATGTATCGGTCCGCGGCCCGGATGTTGGGGTGGTGGGACACTGGGGTATCATCTCATCGTTGTCTTTTTCCATCAGGGTGGGCAGGTCATCTTCTTCTATGTCTGTCTGCCTCGATGTCGAAGGTCGAGGTTCGTTGTTTGCTGTGGCTGACATGGAAGGCTTGAAAAACAACAGTATGCTTCACTGCTTAGCCTCGCGCATTTTTCTATCATACAGTTCTTTGTAAGCACTCAAACCATCCTGCAAATATGCCCTAAACCTATGTACCCTTTCAAAACTAAGGTCGTACTTTTCTGCAATCATTGCAGTGAAAATCTCACACAGTTGCTTCACGTTCAGTTCCTGGACGACTTCACTTTCGGTCCGTTCCCTACTGCATTTGGTTTTGATTGTTGTCCTTTCCTCTTCCAATTGCATCAGCTCTTCATCTATCAGTTCTTGGTCATGGGATAGCAAAACCTCTTCAACATCATCTTCGTCAACTTCCACAAGCCAAACTCACTTTGTCCTTACTTCATTCACCACGATGAAAACGCTTAATTATGTTTAGTTTTACGCTAAGTGTAACACCCTTACAAGCTCTTTTAGGCTTTTCCGATACCTTAGAACTCATCTTGCTAACGGATGCTCAAAATAAATCGACATAATGCACAGATACTTACAGGCACGTGTTTAAGCAATGCTGGCTAGAATGCAGTTCCGGGGGAGGAGTTTGGATGCTTGCGGCGCGCGCTGCCTTTTATCGTAACAGTGAAAACACCTTCTGTTAGCGAAAACAGGTAACTAATGTAGGTCTTTTGTAACAGCGAGGTTTCGTAAAGCGAACGTTCAAAAAGCGGGGGACACCTGTATATTAAGCTACAAAACATATACAGGTCTTTGGATTGATCATCTTCTGTGTATACATCTACACTTTGATCACTTTATTAGTACCCCTTGCACCTGTTCATGGTCTCTTGCTACCGTAGCCCATCATCATCAAGGTTCAACGTGTTGTGCATTCAGAGATGCTCTTCTGCACACCACTGTTGTAACATGTGGTTACCTGAGTTACTGTCGCCTTCCTGACAGCTTGAACCAGCCCTGACTTTCTCCTCTGACCTCTCTCATTAACAAGGCACTTTCGCCCACAGAACTGCTGCTCATTGGATTTTTGTTTTGTTTTCCATATCATTCTCTGTAAGCTCTAGAGACAGGTGTACATGAAAATTCTTGGAGATCAGCAGTTTCTGAGATACTCAAACCACCCCATCTGGTACCAAATATTATTCCACAGTCAAAATCACTTAGATCACATTTTTTCCCCATTCTGATGTTTGGTCTGAACAACAACTGAACCTCTTCACCATGTCTGCATGCTTTTGTGTATTGAGTTGCTGCCACATGATTGGCTGATTATATATTTGCATTAATGAGCAGGTGTACAGGTGTACCTAATAAAGTGATTCCTGAGTGCATTTTGCAAAATATTATTCCATGTTAAGGGTAAAATATCAAGGAGGAAGTAGTAAAATTATTATTAGCTGCAAAAACACAAAACAAAATAGTATTAGTTAAATAGAAATAATGACCACCTTCCTCACTGTTGAATCATAATGAAGTCGACATTTACCATTAACAGCTGGAAAATATGATAATGAGTTTCTTTTGATTTATTACTTATTTATTTTTTTGCATTTGCATAGTTTGCCTTCTTTTGCACAGTGATTATCCGTTGTTGTTTTTTGTGTAGTTTTTCACTGATTCCATTGTATTTCTTCCTAGTTACTGTGAACACCATCAAGAAAATGAGTTTCAGGTTAGTATATGGTGACATATACATAGTTTGATAACAAGTCTACTTTGAACTTTGAAATAGTCTTGGTACGTTTAGTCAGCCGTTTAGTTTGAGTTCCTTGTGTGACATTTTCTCTGGGCATTATCATTTATCCCATTTAGCCTGAAGAAACAAAAGAGATCATTTAACCTTACAGTGAAGGAAGGGAGACAGCTAATATTTGAGATTTAACTGGCTTTGAATTCATCCTTCCATTGTAGGTAAGTGTGGGCTACAGTGGCACAACTAGTGGAGCTGCTGCCTCACTGTTCCAGTACCCCAAGTTCAATCCTGACCTCTACTACTGTCTACGCGAAGTTTGCATGTTCGCCCTGTGACTGCGTGGGTTTCCTCCAGGTGCTTGGGTTTCCTCCCACATCCCAAAGAAATGCAGATCAGCGGGTTAATTGGCCACTATAATTTGTCCCTAATGCTTAGAATCCAGTTCAAGTGGTGGAATCTAGAGAGGTTTATGGAAAAGAGAGAAAGATTCACATAAATGGGTGCTTTATAATCAGTCTAGTCTCAACAGGCCTTTATATGTGTTGTATGATCCTCTGATTTCTCAATCAAAAATAACAAATATGCTTAATGCAGGGGTTTCTTACCTCTTTTACAATGGACCCTTACCATTAACTGATGGGTCCATGGACCCGAGACTGGGAATCCCTGATTTAATGGAATCCTTTGACAATTTAGTGGGAAAGGTCAAGATGAGTGATCTTGTGAAGTTTTTTTTTAAATCAAGAAATGAGTCTATCGAATGTTGCCCATGCTAAGAAATATCTGGTCTTGCATTTACATCCCAATTTTTTCCCAAATTGTTCTGCCCACAGTCGAGTGACTCCCACTTGCACAATCTCTTGTGTGTGTTCTTTTTGTGTCTGCAATGAAGTAAAATAGTGTGGCGTGTACTGAAACTAAATAAGGAGAGTTGCTCTGAACTTGTTTCAAGTTTCTATCCCGCTTAAGAAGTCTGAACCTCACATTGTAATTGCAGTTTAGAGGTGTTTGTTCCATATACTGTATAATTTTGAAATAAGTTTTGTTAGACCATGCAGTAAGTAATGCTTATTCAAACTAAGTGATTCCTGAAGCCTGCAATTAGCCTGTTTTAAGAGCTTTCTGAATAGAGCAGTAGGTAATGGGCATTTATTCAGACACTGTCCTTTGAAATGGTAATATGAGAAAAAGTCCATTTACCAGCAAGGAGTGCTGCAGAAGAAAGCATCCCTCATGAAGTTGCCTATCATCCAAGCCATGCTCTCTTCTCACTGCTACCATCAGGCAGGAGGTACAGAAGCTTTAGGTCACTCAGCACTAGATTCAGGAACAGTTAATGCACTTCAAACCATCAGGCTCCTGAACCGGAGTGGATAACTTCCTCATCTCAATGCTGAACTGACTCCACAACCTGTAGACTCACTTGTAAGGAAGCTACAACTCATGTTCTCAATATAACTTATTTTTTACCATTTGCTTGATTTATCATGTTTTGAAAATTTTTTTTGCAAACTTTGTTATTTATAGATTTTCATAAATTCTATTATATTTCTTTATTTTCTTGAAAATACCTGCAAGAAAATTAATCTCAAGGTAGCATATGGTGACCTACACATGCTTTGATAATAAATTTGCTCTGACTTTGTTTTTGGCTTGAGACAGAAATAAGCCCAAAACTTTACGTATCTGTGGCATAAAATACATTATGCTGAGTTTATACTATGTTTTGTAAGGCATGAAGACAACAGTGGACTATTTGTCTTTCTAGAAATGGAAAGTAATATTCAATCCCCTCCAGTTCTGGTATGCTGAACACAACCAGTTTTCTCTATTCTTCCCTGCAAAGGCTTGGGCATAATTCTCCTTCTTTGTCTCAATCATGCTGTGCCTTCTCCTCAATATAAAGAAGCAAAAAATTCTTTTAGACATTTGACCCTAATAATCCCTTTGTTCATAAAATGCAAAATAGAAATGCCTCTCATTGTTTTTCAGCTTGTGTTGGCCTCTGCCATGAATACATATTATCTAGTTATTGGCTGAACAGCAGCAACCTCGCCTCATTACAGATTGTAGTCATCTCCTATTCAATTTGATTAAAAGTTAGTGATGCAAAGGGATATGCAACCAACCCCCATCTTTCAAGGAGCCACTGACTGGTGTGTCTCTCGCGTCTGCTCAATGATACATGAAAATTAAGTTAAAGTGAAAGACAAGCATCCAACTCACCTCATGACTAAAGACACAACTCATGGAACTGACAGGAAGGAACGAGCAGGTTTTTAAGTTATAGGCTTATTTCCTTCAAAAAAGAATCTGTGTCAGATTCTAATAGTGTGATGGATATTATGGTTCTTGGATTTACTGAGCATGCCTGCAAGAAAATGAATCTCAGGGCTGTATATGGTGACATATATGTACTTTGAACTTTAAACTTTCCAAGGCCCTTATTGCTAATCTCAGCTTTCTAGCAAAGCAGCATGACTTCTCCAATGGATCAGAGTTGTTAGTTACAAAGTTAAACGTCTAACCAATATTCATTGTTCTACTTCTTGTTGTAGACAAGTAGGTAGTGAGGTCTTGTAGGCCCATGTTTAATCAATGTAAGATAATGGGGTTATGTTAATTGGCTTGAATCATAGCAAACTACACTGGCTAAATTATTTGCGCCATTGTGACTCAGCTCAAGGAAACTAGCAGACCAGATTTATATTATCACTTAGCACCTTAAACATTGTCACAGGTTGATCAATCAATACTTGGAGAATCAGCTCTCACAGCCTTAATTTTGGGTGTCTGGGGTCTCTGACACGCAGAAGCTTTTAGACTATCTGTGAGAGTCAGAATCAGGTTTAATATCATTGGTGTATGTTGTGAAATTTGTTAACTTTGCAGCAGCAGTACAATGCAATACATGATAACATAGAAAAAATAAATTAATTAATTACAGTAAGTGTGTATGAATATCAAATAACTAAATTTAAAAATAGTGGAAAAACAGAAATAAAAAAATGTGAGGTAGTGTTCATGGAATATCTGATAGGGCTTAAAATCTCCTTCTGGTGTTCGGGCTTTGTGGACAGTGAATTCAATACTATGACAACGGTCAAGAAGGCGGTCTCTGCAAGCGCCGTGGAACGTGTAGAGCAGGACAAGACACAGAAGACGTCCTGGTCATCCACTGCACCTAGTCTCATCCCCAGCCGTCTAGACTCTGTCTTACCACTGGATCCAGATGGGAATTCAGAAGAGAGAGTGAGGCTGACGCTGCGCAACTCTCTCTCACTTAAATCCAAATCACGCGCTAGTCTCGACACCATCATTATGGTGTCGAGGTCCTCTTCGACATCAACGATGGATGAACAACAAACAATGACAATATTACCTCATTGTGATGATTTTATGTCGACAATGTATTGTACAGTGGAGAGGAACTGTCCAGGACAAGGGAGAACACTCAGTTGGCAGAAGCATCCATTGTCCCAAATATTCAACTCCCACTACCAGTTTACTATGGCTGCAGTGTATACCATCTTCAACTTTGACTTTGGTTGCTCTTCAGGATACTCCAGAAAACCTCGCAACCCTATCAATCTCATCACCAAGGAGAACACGAGCTCTAAGCAGGAGAGCAAGAGCTCTAAGTTGGCATCTACCTAAATATGCACATTTGAGACACACATAAACCTGCCTTGAATAAATATATTGTTGTTCTTTCATCATCACATCCTCTAAATCCTATACCTCCCTCCTCGAGTGTTTTATGACACATGAATTTCAAGAAGGTAGCTCACCTTGAGGCTTGAAAAGACAGACAGCAGTAGTTGCAACACAAGAATGAAGAATATAGAATGGAAAATTTCATGAAGAACCTTCAGATTCATAGAGCCATAGAAAGAGGCAGCACAGAAACAAGACCTGTGACCCATTGAGTCCACAACAACTATCAATAATCTTACACTAATCCCAAACTAATCCCATTTTTTACATTCTCCACATTCTCTTCAAGACCTCCCCCTCACCACCCACTCACAAGTTTCACTACTGCCTGGCACTCAAGAATTAACTTACTAGTGGTCAATTAACCGACCAACTTGCAAGTCTTTCAGTTGTGGGAAGAAACCAAAGGGAATCTATACAGTCACGAGAAGAATGTGCAAACTCCACAAAGAAAGCAGCAAAGGTCGGGATTGAACCCCAGCCTGGCACTGCGAGACAGCAGCTTTACAAACTCCAGTACTATGCCACCTGGTAGACCTCATAGAATCCAGAAGAGTCTGTGGTGTGAATACCACAGATTGTGTATGGTGTGTTTTACCACACGTCCAACTTCTATCCATTCCCCCCATCACATCCTTCATCATACCAGAAGCAGTAGAACACATATAGGAAATCGATATCTTTGAAATTCAATCTTACCACAGAATGGATGTCGTTGTGTTCAATGCAGTAGATGGCCAAGCCTCTAAACTTTGCCAGAAATACCCCTTTCATTAGTCTCCTCTACTACCCTTCAGGGTATGTCCAAATTCATTCTTGAAGACCAGATTACTTCTTAAATATAGTTTCTACATTGTTCGCAGTTCTCTTTTGTGAATTGCCCTAGCATGCTAATTGGCGGGTGATTTAAAGTACAGCAACTATGGAGATAACAAGAAGGGAGCGGTAAATTAATAATTGGTTTATTACTGTCACATGCCCTGAGGTACAGTGAAAAGCTTTGTTTTACATCCCATCCACACAGGTCTTTTCATCAAATCAGTACATCAAGATAGTGCAAAGGAAAAGCAATAATCGAATGCAGAATATTGTATATCACAGTTACAAAGAAGGTGGAGTTTTGAGCCTGGTAGTATACACTTTCAGGCTTTTGTATTTTCTACCTGGTAGGAGAAGGGAGAAGAGAGAACATCTGGGGTGGGAGGCAACTTTGATTATGTTGACTCCTTTTCCAAGATAGTGAGAAGTGTATGCAGCGCCCACGGATGAAATCGTTTTTGTAATGTGTTGAGCTGTGTTCCCAACTCGGTACAGTTTTTTACACTCTTAGGCAGGGCAGTTGCCATACCAAGCTGTGATGCAGCCAGATAGGATGCTTCTTTGTGGTGCGATTATAAAAAAATGGTGAGAGTCAAAGGGGACATAACAGATTCCTTTAGCCCCCTGAGGAATTCGAGGTGTTGGTGCACTTGCTTGGCATTTGAGTTAAAGACTCATTTTCATCATTCAGGGTAATTGTAATTTGACTTAAGTAATGACTTAACTTCTGGAACCAATGTTTTGGGCATTCTCTAAATAAATTTTGATTCTAGCTAACAGTACTGAGTTGATGCAGAGCTGTTTATCTTTTTGTCTTGCTTTTCACATCAGAACTCATTACTATAACTCAACTTCAACCACACCATTTATCTTAAAATTATTACTTGAAAATTAAGGTTTATGTGATTCCTTGAGATACTATGACAACGTTTTCCAGGCTTCCCAAGTTCGAATAAACTACAACAACAGTTAGATCTTTCTCAGGATGAAAATGCCAATGACATAATTTTGAGGAAAGAAGAGGATAGGTTAAAGTAGAATTAAAAGTCATATTTTTTATGCAGAGAGTGGTAGGTACTATACCAGGAATGCACTGCCAGGGTAGTGGTGGAAACAGACCACATAGTGATGTTTTGGAGGCATTGAAGCAGACAAGTGATTAGGGATGGGAATGGAGGTTTATAGACCGCATGCAGGCAGAACAAATTAGTTAAAATTAGCATCATGGTCAGCTCAGATATTCAAAGGCTGAAGTTCTGGTTCCTCTGCTGTAGGGTTCTTTAATCTATAGAAAAACCATAGAAAAAACTACAGCACAGAAACAGGCCTTTTGGCCCTTCCTGACTGTGCCGAACTATTTTCTGCCTAGTCCCACTGACCTGCACAGGGACCATAATCCCTCCATACACCTCCCATCCATGTATCTGTCCAATTTATTCTTAAATGTTGAAAAAGAACCTGCATTTACCACCTCACCTGGCAGCTCATTCCATACTCCCACCACTCTGTGCGAAGAAGCCCCCCCGAATGTTCCCTTTAAACGTTTCCCCGCTCACCCTTAATCCATGTCCTCTGGTATTTTTCTCCCCTTGCCTCAGTGGAAAAAGCCTGCTTGCATTCACTCTATCTATACCCATCATAATTTTATATACCTCTATCAAATCTCCCTTCATTCTTCTACGCTCCAGGGAATAAAGTCCTAACCTATTCAACCTTTCTCTGTAACTAAGTTTCTCAAGTCCCGGCAACAACCTTGTAAACCTTCTCTGCCCTCTTTCAACCTTATTAATATCCTTCCTGTAATTTGGTGACCAAAACTGAACACAATACTCCAGATTCGGCCTCACCAATGTTCTACATTTGTGTTATAACATCAGTACTATCCACTTACCAGGTTATGACTATGGTAGATGCCAGATAAAGCTCATTATTTTCATGGTAACATTGCCATATATACAATCAAGTCTGATTACTTAAAGACATAGGCTTGGCACTGTCTTCAGAGCATTGTCCTTAATCTCTGCATAACTCCCTGAATTTGAAACAGATCCTTATTGTACAAGCAATAACAGGAAAATTCTGATGGAATATTTTTACTTACAACATTCATTTTGCTTTTACCAATTTTGGGATGATGTGCAAAGCTCATGTGTCTGGCCATTTTAAAACAAATTGAAGCAAAGTAACATGTGTATTTGTTTGCCGTGCAGTAAATTGAATTGTTTTTTAGTACAAATTGAAAAATAGATTTCTAGAACATTTTAGGTTTGACAACACGATCCTTAATAGCATAACTAGAGATAAAATGACTCACATTTACATAGCAACCCATTAAATCTAGAAGTTCTTTTTGAGCAATAAAATATTCAAAATGCAGAGAAACTCTTTGTTGAATTCTTAATCCCATAAATAGAAAGTCTCAAGTTTAATTGTTCTAAACTATGAGTGAGCAAAAAATCTGGCAAATGGAGCAGTACAGAGGAATGAGGCATAACCTCATTGAAACCTAGTGAACGGTGAATATCCTCGCTAGAGTGAATGTAGACAGGATGATTCCTATGGTGGGGGAGTCTAAGACCAGAGGAGACAGCCTCAGGATAGAGGGGCATCCTTTTAAAATGAAGATGAGGAGAAATTTCTCTAGCCAGAGAGCGGTGATTCTGTGGAATTTGTTGCCTCAGGTGGCTGTGGCAGCCAATTTATTGGATATATTTAATGTGGAGGTTGATCGATTCTTGATTGGTCAGGGCATGGAGGAATATAGGGAGATGGCTGAAGATTGGGACTGAGACGGAAAATGGATCAGCCATGATGAAATGGTGGAGCAGACTTCATGGGCCAAATGATTCTGCTTCTGTATCTTGTGGTCTTATGGAGTATAACGTGATAAAATGTGTAACTGACCCCATTAACATTGTTCGTTCATTATGTGCTATGGCGTGTGACGTAGGTGATCATGGTCTTTCCATGACCATGATTGTTCTCGGCAACTTTTTCTACAGAAGTTGGTTTGCCATTGGCTTCTTCTGCCCAGTGACTGGGTGACCCCAGCCATTATCAATACTCTTCAGAGATTGCCTGCCTGGCGTCAGTGGTCACATAACCAGGATTTGTGATATGCATCAGCTGCTCATAGGACCATCCACCACCTGCTTCCATGGCTTCACGTGATCCTGATTGGTGGGCTAAGCAGGTGCTACACCTTGCCCAAGGGTGATGTGCAGGCTAGCGGAGGGAAGGCAAGCTTTACACTTCCTTTGATAAAGGCGTATCTCCACCCCACCACCCAAGACTGTATTGACAGAAAAAATTAAAAAGTGAAAGTATATTATCTAAATGGTGATAGGTTGCAGAGTTGAGTACAGGTGTGTGATTCACAACAAGTGAACACATGATTACAACATAGAATAGTACAGCACTGTACAGGCGATTCAGCCCACAAAGTTTGGCCGACTTTTTAACCTACTCCAAGATCAACCTAATGCTTGCCTCTAGCATAGCCTTTCATATGCCTATTTAATTTTCTTAAATGTCCCTAATGTGTTTGCCTTGACCACCACCTTTTAGGAAATCTAACACACTGTTGTAGAGGAAACTAATATAAAAGAAGATAGCAGCACACTTCCTTTAACTTTCCTCATATCCTCCTTTACATCCTGAGTCTCTAATAAAGTTTTCAAAAGATATACAAAAGCTTCCCCTACACAATTTATCCTCCTTCTGTTATGTACGGTCTTCTCTTGGTTAATCAAAACGAATAATTGATAACTGTGGTGACCCACTTTGTACACAGGCGAACCGGCTCACAAAATGGCGCGCACATCGCCGGAGAGGCCAGCCCCAAAATGGCGCTGGGCCTTCTTCACCAGCAAGGGGAGAAAGCCCGCACGCGGGAAGAGACTTTTGTAATGCACCTCTGATGTCATTTCTGCCCGGAAAGGGCGGGAACAGAACTGCGTAAAAGCCAGTGCCGCAAAGTTTGAATAAACTAGTCTCGAGTGCAACTTACAGACTGCATGCTGTTATTTCTAGCTCTGTGTGTCGCACATCGCTACATAACCATAATGAAAATAAGCAATGGTTCATAAATATCTACTCGATTTTTGTTAAATGCAATTCAGTTTATTTATTTATGTAATTTATTTATTCAGAGATAGAGCATGGAATAGGCCCTTCTGGCCTTTCGAGCCATGCCACCAGCATCCCACTGATTTAATGCAAGCCTAATCATGGGACAATCATTCTGAGCTTTCCCCAATCTGAAGACCTGGATGAACCATGAAATCCGAAATTTGCTGAGGGCCAGATCAGAGGCATTCATGTCTGGAGATCAAGAATGCTGCAAGAGGTGCAGGTATGATCTCCAGAAAGCCATCTCATGGGTGAAGTGGGAATTCTGGACTGGACTGGAATCAACGAGGGATGCTCGACAGTGGTGGCAGGGTTTGAATGCCGTAACCTCCTACAAAGTTAGATCAAGTGACATGGGGAACAGCAGGGCTTTGTTTCTAGATGAGCTCGATTCCTTCTACGGTTGCTTTAACCTTTCGAATATGGAGGAACCATCACACACTTCCACATCTCCTGATGATTTTTTGGGCTCAGTATCTGAAGATGACATGCAAGTTGCCTTCAGGAGGATGAATCCAAGGAGAGCATCTGGTCCATTCAGGGTACCTAGTCAAGTACTAAGGACCTGTGCTGACCAACTGGCTGGTGTAGTCACTGATATCTTTAACCTCTCATTTCAGCAGCGTGTGGTATCCTCCTGCTTCAAGCAGGCTTCAATCATATCAGTGCCCAAAAAGAGTGTGGTGACCTGCCTCATTGACTGTCACCCAGTTGCATTTGCATCCCCAGTGGTGAAGTGTCTCGAGAGGCTGGTGATGAAATCCTGTCTGAGTGGCAACTTGGATCCGTTCCAATTTGCCTACTGGAGCAACAGGTCAAAAGCAGTTTGCAAGGATTTGGCATGATATCTGAAACTTAGCCAAACTTCTATAGAAGTGCGTATATTGGCAGTTTGCATCATGGCCTGATATGGAAACACCAAAGTTCTGGAATGGCAAATCCTACAAAAGGTAGTGGATATGGCCCAGTCGATCACAGGTAACGCCCTCCCCACTTTTCAGCACATCTACATGGAGAGATGTTACAGGAAAACATCATCCATCATCAAGGACTCCCACCTAGGTCATGCTGTCTTCTCTCTGGTGAGATCAGCAAGAAGGTACAGCAGCCTGAGGAACCCACACTACCAGGTTGAAGAACAGTTACTACCCCTTAGCCATCAAGCTCTTGAACCAGAGGGGATAATTTCACTCAACTTCACTTGCCCTGTCACTGAACTTTTCCCTCAACCTGTTCCCTCACTTTCAAGAACACTTCATCTCATGTTCTCGATATTTATTGCTTGTTTATTTATTTTTTTCTTTTGTCTTTTGCACATTGGCCATTTGACCGTCTTGTTGAATGAGGTCTTTCTTCAATTCTACTGTTTTCCTTGGATTTATACCCACAAGAAAATGCATCTCTGGTTCTAGTTGGTGATATATGTACTTTGATAATAAATTTGCTTTGAACTTTGAACTTGGAACTAACCGCTACACTACCTTGGCACTCAGTTGTAGAAAAGGAATTCTTGGCATCAGTTTGTAAAAGGAGGAGTTTTGTGGGAGGCCCTGAGTGATATTATTATTGGTTACTCACTATTCACTGTAGCTCAGTTGAAACTGCAGGAGACCATTTGCAACAGAAATCACACGTCACTATGCCTACAGTGTCTCTCCTGAGGGCACTGACTCAAATTGTCATTTAATTCTTCTGCCTACAAGCTGTTCCAGGTGAATTTCACACCCTGAGAATGCAACACTATTTACACTTTGTGTGATGGAGCTTCATTACCGTCTCACCGGAGACTTAGAATAAGTTTAAGCTATCCATTCTGCCTGAATAGTTTACAAGGGCAAAATAGGCTTTTTGGCCTAGCTGGTATATACCATGATAGGACTCCACTTTCACCTCAGCCATAATGAGTACACCTATTCCTTTCAGACCTGCACTCACTCAGCTCCCCCTTACATTTAAATTGTCTTTCAAAAGGCCGGAGCTTCAGCTGAAAGTAATGCATAAAGTTATGAAAAGATGAAACAGAATGTGCTGACTAACGTTTGATAGTATGAGCATTAATAGCCAGGTGTATAGATCAAAAGCAGATGTGGGGTAGAGGGGAGCACCTTTTACACGCAAAGGGTGGCAGATATCTGTGACAGACTTCCTGGAAGATGGGAGGAGTGTGGGACATCAGTGTAATAGGGGCCTTGGAAACACTCTGGGAATGGTCAGAGGGTCATCATTAAACACACATAAAAGGGCCATAAGAATTAGGTTATTCGGTCCAATGAGTCTACCTGCTATTACATTAACACCATATATTAACTCTTTCAACTCCATTCTCCTGCCTTCTCCCTGTAACGTTATTCGCCGTGACTAATCAAGAGCCATGTTAAATATACCCAAAGACTTGGCCTCCATGACTACCTGTGGCAATGATTCAGCATCCTCTGGCTAAAGGAATTCCTCCTCATCTCTGTTCTAAATGGACATCCCCCTTTTCTAAGTCTGTGCCCTCTGGTCCTAGACTCCCCCACTAGAAGAAACATCCTCTCTATATCCACTCTATCTAGGCCTTTCAATATTCAATCAGTTTCCCTCTTCATTCTTCTAAACTCCAGCACGTACAGGCCCAGAGTCATCAGAGTCTCATCATATGTGAACCCTTTCATTCCCAGAATCATTCTCATAAATTTCCTTTGGACACTCTCCAACGCAGCACATCTTTTGACAGATAAGGGACCCAAAACCGCCCACAATACTCCAAGTATAGTCTGACCAGTGCTTTATAAAGCCTCAGCATTGCATCCTTACTTTTATATTCTAGTCCTCTTGAGATGAATGCTAACATTGCATTTGTCTTCCTCACCACTGAATCAACCTGCAAGTTAACCTTTAGGGAATCCTGCACAAGGACTCCCAAGTCCCTCTGTACCTCTGATTTATGAATTATCTCCCCATTTAGAAAATAGTTTATGCCTTTATTCCTTCTACTAAAGTGTATGACCATACACTTCCTGATACTACATTCCATCTGCCACTCAATCCACCTAATTCCTTCTGCAGGCTCCGTTTCGTCAGTACTACCTGCTCCTCTACCTATCTTTGTATCATCTGCAAACTTGGCCACAAATCATCAATTCCATCATGCAAATCATTAACATATAACGTAAAAAGAAGTGGTCCCAATACTGACCCCTGTGGAACACCACTAGTCACTGGCAGCCAACCAGAAAAGGCCCACTTTATCCCCACTCTCTACCTCCTGCCAGTCAGCCAATCTTCTACTTATGCTAGAATCTTTGTGCTTTTATCTTGTTAAGCAACCTCATATGTGGCACCTTATCAAAGGCCTTCTGAAACTCCAGGTAAGCAGCATCCTCTAACTGTTCTTCATCTATCCTGCTTGAAGGATTTCCTCAAAGAATTCCAACAGGTTAGTCAGGCAAGATTTCCTCTAATGGAGCACTACTGCAAGAAAGCAGAAGCCATCATCAAGGACCCCCACCATACAGGCTATGCTTTCTTCTCATTGCCGCCATTAGGAAGAAGGTACAAAAGTTTAGGTTCCACACCACCAGGTCCAGGAACATTTATTACTCCTCAACCATAAGACTTCAGTACCAGTGTTAATAACTTCATTCTCCACAATTCTGAACTGATTCCACGACCTAGGGACTTATTTTAAAGGATTCTACAACTAATGTTCTCATTATTATTTTTATTTAATTATTTATTACTGGTATTTGTTTTTGCACAGATAGTCTTATTTAGCACATTGGTTGCTTGTCTGTCGTGTATGTAGTTTTTCATTGATTCCTTTGTATCTCTTCATTCTACTGTGAATGCCTTCAAGAAAATGAATCTTAGGATAACATATACTGTAAGTACTTTGATAATAAATTTACTTCCAAACTTTGAAACTTGTCTGCGACACACTTTCCATAAAGGTTCTGGGGTCTGAGACAAAACCCCTGAAAAGGTGGGAGAGGTCTGGGACATGCCTCCTGAAATGGAATATTAGTGGCACATTCCATCATTGGTTTACACCATACGACCATAAGACATAAGAGTAGAATTAGACTATTTGGCCCATCGAGTCTGCTCCATCATTCAATCATGGCTGATCCTTTTTTCCCCTCCTCAATCCCTTTCCACGGCCTTCTCCCCTTAACCTTTGATGTGGTGTCCAATTAAGAACCTATTAATCTCTGCCTTAAAATGACCTGGCCTCCACAGCTGCCAGTCGTAACAAATTCCACAAATTCACCACCCTCTGGCTCAAGAAATTTATCTGCATCTCTGTTCTAAATGGATGTCCCTCTCTCCTGAGGCTGTGCCTTGTCCTAAACTCCCCCAACATGGGAAATGTCCTTTCCATATCTACTGTCTGGGCCTTCTAACATTTGAAAGGTTTCAGTGAGATCCCCCCCTACATCCTAAATTCCAGTGAGTACAGACCCAGAGCTATTGAACTTTCTTCATATGATAACCCTTCCATTCCTGGAATTATCCTTGTGAACTGCCTCCGGACCCTCTCCAAAGCCAGCACATCTTTTCTTAGATGAAGAGCCCAAAACTATTCACAATACTCAAGGTGGGTCCTCACCAGTGCCTTATAAAGCCTCAGCATCACATCCATGCTCTTGTATTCTAAACCTCTTGAAATGAATGCTAACATTGCTTTTGCCTTCCTCACTACTGACTCAACCTGCAAGATGTTCTGCATAAGGACTTCAAGGTCGCTTTGCATTTCAGATTTTTGGATTTTCTCCCCATTTAGAAAATAGTCTGCACATTTATTTCTAATACTGAAGTGCATGACCATGCATTAACCAACATTGTATTTCATTTGTCACTTTCTTGTCCATTCTTCTAATCTATCTAAGTCCTTCTGCAGCCTACCTGTTTCCTCAACACTACGTGTTCCTCCACCAATCTTTGTATCATCTGCAAACTTGGCAACAAAACCATCTATCATCTAAATCACTGAAACACAGCATAAAAAGAAGTGGTCCCAACATCGACCCCTGCAGAATACTACTAGTTACTGACAGCCAACTAGAAAAGGATTCTTCTATTTCCACTCACTGCCTACCAATCAGCTAATGTTTCCTTAAGGAAACCATGCTGACTTTGTCCTATCTCGTCCTGTGTCACCAAGTACTCCAAAACATCATCTTTAACAATTGACTCCAACATTTTCCCAACCACTGAGGTCAGGCTAACTTGGTCTATAACTTGCTTTCTGCTACCTTCCTCCTTTCTTAAAGAGTGGAGTGACATTTGCAATTTTCCAGTCCTTGGGCACCATGCCAACGTCCAATGATTTTTGAAAGATCATTACTAATGCCTCCACTATCTCTAACACTACCTCTTTCAGAATTCTAGGGTGAAGTTCATCTGGTCCAGGTGAATTATGTACCCTGAGGTCTTTCAGCTTTTTGAGCACCTTCTCCCTTGTAATAGTCACTGCACTCACTTCCCTTCCTTCACACACTACAACATCTGGCACACCCCTAATGTCTTCCACGGTGAAACATGATGCAAAATACTCATTCAGTTCATCTGCCATCTCCTTGTGCTTCATTATTATTTCCCCGCCTTCATTTCCTAGTGGTTCTATATCCACTCTCATCTCTCTTTTATTCTTTATCTACTTGAGGAAGCTTTAACTATCCACTTTGATATTGTTTGTAGCTTGCTTTCATTTTTCATCTTTTCCCTCTAATAATTCTTTTAGTTTCTCTCTGTGGGTTTTTTAAAGCTTCCCAATCATCTATCTGCCCACTCAGATTTGCTTTGTTGTATGCCTTCTCTTTTATTTTTATATTAGCTTTGACTTCCTTTGTCGTCTATGGTTGTACTATTTTGTCATTTGAGTATTTCTTTATTTTTGGAATACACCTATCCTGCACCTTCCTCATTTTTGTGATGAAATGCTTTGAGAGGTTCGTCATGACTAGACTGAATTCCTGCCTCAGCAAGGACCTGGACCCATTGCAATTTTCCTATTGCCACAATAGGTCAACAGCAGACGCAATCTCAATGTCTCTCCACACGGCTTTAGACCACCTGGACAACAGAAACACCTACTGTATGTCAGGATGCTGTTCACCAACTATAGCTCAGCATTTAATACCATCATTCCCACAATTCTGATTGAGAAGTTGCCGAACTTGGGCCTCTGTACCTCCCTCTGCAATTGAATCCTTGACTTCCTAACTGGAAGACCACAATCTGTGCGGATTAATGATAACATATCCTCCTCGCTGATGATCAACACTGGCACACCTCAGAGGTGTGTGCTTAGCCCACGGCGCTACTCTCTATATACCCATGACTGTGTGGCCAGGCATAGCTCAAATACCAACTATAAATTTATTGACAAATACAACTATTGTTGGTAGAATCTCAGGTGGTGACGAGAGTACGTACAGGAGTGAGATATGCCAACTAGTGGAGTGGTGCCGTAGCAACAACCTGGCACTCAACGTCAGTAGGATGAAAGAGCTGATTGTGGACTTCAGGAAGGGTAAGACGAAGGAACACATACCAATCCTCGTAGAGGGATCAGAAGAGGAGAGAGAGAAAGAGAGAGAGCAGCTTCAAGTTCCTGGGTGTCAAGATTGCTGAAGATTTAATCTGGTCCCAACATAACGATGTAGTTATAAAGAAGGCAAGACAGTGGCTATACTTCATTGGGAGTTTGAAAAGATTTGGTATGTCAACAAATACACTCAAAAACTTCTATAGATGTACTGTGGAGAGTATTCTGACAGGCTGCATCATTGTCTAGTATGGGGTGGGGGGCTACTGCGCAGGACAGAAAGAAGCTGCAGAGGGTTGTAAATCTAGTCAGCTCTAACTTGGGTACTGGCCTACAAAGTACCCAGAACATCTTCAGGGAGCAGTGTCTCAGAAAGACAGCATCTATTATGAAGGACCTCCAGCACCCAGGGCATGCCCTCTTCTCACTGTTACCATCAGGTAGGAGGTACAGAAGCCTGAAGGCACACACTCAGCAATTCAGGAACAGTTTCTTCCCCTCTGCCATCCAATTCCTAAATGGACATTGAATCTTTGGACACTACCTCACTTTTTTAATATACAGTATTTCTGTTTTATTTTGCATGTTTTTTAAAACTGCTGCTAAGTTAACAAATTTGACGACACAGACCGGTGATAATAAACCTGATTCTGAATCTGATTTTCCCAGAAACTCAAGCCATTGTTGCTGTGATGTCATCCCTGCCAGCAGCTTCTTCCAATTTATTTTGGCCAACTCTTCTCTCATACCGCTGCAATTTCATTTACTCCTCTGAAAAACTGCCACATCAGTCTTTACTTTCTCCCAATCAAATTTCAAGTTGAACTCAATCATATTGTGATCACTGGCTCCTAAGGGCTCTTTTACCTTACGCTCCCTACTTGCCTCCAGTTCATTGCATAACACTCAATCCAGTATAGCTGATCCCCTAGTCGGCTCAATGACAAACTGCTCTAAAAAGCTATTTTGTAGGCATTCAACAAACTCATTCTCTTGAGATCCATTACCAACCTGATTTTCCCAATCAATGTGCACGTTGAAATCTCCCATGACTATCATAACATTGCCCTTTAGACACACCTATTCTATTTCCTATTGTAATCTGTGGTCCACATCCCAGCTACTGTTTGGTAGCCAGTATATAACTGCCATCAGGGTCCTCTTACTCTTGCAGTTTCTTAACTCAACCCACAAGGATTTAACATCCTTCTATTCTATGTTACATCTTTCTTCTGATTTGATGCCATTCTTTACCAGCAGAGCCACGCCAACCCCTCTGTCTACCTTCCTGTCCCTCTGATACAACATGTAGCATTGCACATTCAGTTCCCAACCATCCTTCAGCTACGAGTCACAACATCATACCTGACAATCTGTAATAGTGCTAAAAGATCATCCACCTCATTTCTTATACTATGTGCTTTGAGATATAACGCTTTGAGCGTTGAATTTGCTGCCCTTTTTGGTTTTGCATCACTAATGCACTGATACTCATGCTGCTGGCTGCAATTTTATCCTATTAAGAAAGATGGAGTATTTAATCTGCTATAGTTTTCAAGACTACAAGAACTAGGAAGTAGGAGATGGCTGGAAACCATTTTCAATTTTCATGGAATCAATGCGTTCAAATCCCTCCTTTGAATGTTTCTCTGATTTATTCTGTAAATGCATTGGTTCACTTTCCTTCAAATCTTAAGAATGGGCAACAAATTCCACATTCACCCACGGGGTCAATAGAGATGTTTCTGTTGAATACCCTTCCCTATTCTTTGTGACTGCTGTATATTTTTAAACATTAGTTTTGAACTCAGTTGCAAATGTGCTTGTCTTCTCTGTGTTTATTCAATAAAACTATTTCAGTCTGTTAAAGGGCTTTATTAGCTCAGCACTTTTATCAGAGATAATGGACCAATCTAAACTCCAAGCCTGATTGTCAGATGCTTTATGTTTAGGTGTCACTCAGGGAGCTCAGAAGTACCCTTTATCCATGCCTTTTTATTCTTGCTGTCAAATGGAGATCAGAATGATGTACAGCAGATTGCTAATTGTGGTTTAACCACTGGAAAATTCGGTACCACTTCTCTGCTACATTTTGGTCAATTATGAGAAGTATCCAACTTATGACTACTGTTACAGGCAAGATCAACAACAATAATGAGATAGAATATAGGAAAAGTGATTACAGATCTTGTGTCATGGTGTCAGAATAACAGGTTGGAGGCTACCCAGACGGAATATAAAGTGTTGTTCCTCCAACCTGAGTGTGGTTTCAACTTTACAGTAGAGGAGGCCGTGGATAGATGTATCAGAATGGGAATGGGACGTGGAATTAAAATGTGTGGCCACTGGGAGATCCTGCCACACTCAAGTTGGAAGAACAACACCTTATATTCCGTCTGGGTAGCCTCCAACCTGATGGCATGAACGTTGACTTCTCTAACTTCCGCTAATGCCCCACCTCCCCCTCGTACCCCATCTGTTATTTATTTATATACACACATTCTTTTTCTCTCTCTCCTTTTTCTCCCTCTGTCCCTCTCACTATACCCCTTGCCCATCCTCTGGGCTTTCCCTCCCCCCCCACTTTTCTTTCTCCTACTGCCTCCTGTCCCATGATCCTCTCATATCCCTTTTGCCAATCAACTGTCCAGCTCTTGGCTCCATCCCTCCCCCTCCTGTCTTCTCCTATCTTTTCGGATCTCCCCCTCCCCCTCCCACTTTCAAATCTCTTACTAGCTCTTCTTTCAGTTAGTCCTGACGAAGGGTCTTGGCCCCAGACTTTGACTGTACCTCTTCCTAGAGATGCTGCCTGGCCTGCTGCGTTCACCAGCAACTTTTATGTGTGTTGCTTGCAAATCAAAGGAGCTGGTTGTTGACCTAAGGAAGCAGGGTTGGGAGGGGTGAACATATCTTCTTCAACAAAGCAGCTTCAGGTTCCTTAGTATCCATATCACCTCTCATGGCCCCTCTACATCATAGCAGTGTCCAAGTAAGTACATCAGTGCATGTTCTTCCTTAAGCATCTGAGAAGGTTCGGTTTGTCCACAAGGATTCTTTCAAACTTGTACAGATGCATTATAGAAAGTATCCTGATAACTTGCATCTCAGCCTGGTGAGATAACTGTTCTGCTCTGGACTGACTGAACTCACAGAGAAAGATAAACAGTGCAGAGTCCATCACAGGCTCATTACTTCCTTCCAACTAGTCCATCTTTACTGTGTGGTGCATCAGGAAGTCTAATAGTATCACCAGAGAGGCCTGCCACCCTGGCCATTCCCTTTCTCTCTTCTACCTTCCAGGAGAAGATACAGGAGTTCGAAAGTCTGGACAACCATACTAAAAAACATCTTCCTCTGCACTGCTTCCAAACTTCTGAACCAATCACCTCTTTCACATCCCCTTTCCAGTGTTGCTGCTGCGTTCTCGGACTCTTAATTTTATTTCTCTCAGTTATTGTCACCTTAGCATTTCTTATGCATTACTCACACTATTCCATTATTTTGTGCTTGTTACTGTTTTTATTGTTGAATTTATTATTTATTGTCTGTTCTCTTTACTCTGTCAGCTTCATGTGAACAAGGAATTTCATTGAACCCTGGTTCTTGTTTGTTTCTCTTGTGAATGCAAGATACTGATGGATATTGACAATGTAAGATGCCACAGGCCTGCTTCCCTTGTTTGGTGGTGAAACAGGTGTTGTAGGAGCTGTGTAGCTTTGCTTGTAGCAGAGGCTAGGCCTCAAGCTGTGGGCTTGCCTGCTGCTGTTGTCCAGGTGAAGAGATGCCAGAGATGTTCTCGGTTGGGGGTTGGCCTCGCCCCTTGATGCTGCCTTCCAGTGTTCGATCAGTAGAATGACAGGCTGGATTGCTGGGAACTTTATCATCAATTTGTGGGACATGTTGCTCACAGCCTTGGACTATGTACTGTATGTGTATTTTTTGCATGACGATTTTTTTTGCTCACTATTTTGAATGTGTTCTGTATTTTTTACACCTTGGTCTCAGAAGAATGCTGTTTCGTTCAGTTGTATCCATCCATATATGGCTGAATGATAATTAAGCTTGATTGATTTGATAAATATGACAACAAACTAATCTAAATAATGTGAATATACAAACTGGAAGTAGGAGATGGTCTCTTGTCCCCTCAAGATTTCTCCACCATTTAATATGACTGGCTAACTTGATTATAATCCTCAATTTCTCATTTGCATCTACCTATCTCCTGCTTAGACTAAAAACGTCTAAAATATAATCTACCTAAATTCACAAATAGTAACTTATACCAAGCTGTCAAACTTATCAACACATTCACCCCACACCACCACTACATCCATACCACCACTACATCCTCCTCTCCTCAGCCCCTGAGCACCCTTTATCACCCCACTTCATAGTTACTGGATACTGATAGTGGATGATCAGCCATGATCACAGTGAATGGCAGTGCTGGTTCGAAGGGCCGAATGGCCTACTCCTGCACCTATTGTCTATTGTCTATTACTTGCACATTGTGTTTTATAGGATTGAGCTTATATTTATATTTATCGTGTTTTTATGCTCACTGTGGTTTACTTGTGATTCATCGGATCCGGAATAACAATTATTTTGTTCTTTACACTTGTGTACTGAAGAATGACAATAAACGCAGATCTTGGGGTCCGTATCGATAGGACACTCAAAGCTGCTGCACGGGTTGGCAGTGTTGTTGAGGAGGCATATGGTTTGTTGGCCTTCATCAACCATGGGATTGAGTTCAAGAGCCGTGAGGTAATGTTACAGCTATATAAGACCTTAGTTAGACCCACTTGGAGTGCTCTGTTCAGTTCTTGTCATCTCACTACATGAAAGATGTGGATACTATAGAGAGAGTGCACAGGAAATTTACAAGGATGTTACATGGATTGGGGAGTATGCCCTTTAAGAATAGGTTGAGTGAACTTGACCTTTTCTCCTTGCAGCAACGGAGGATGAGAGGTGACCTGACAGAGGTGTATAGATGATGAGAGGCATTGTTTGTGTGGATAGCCAGAGGCTTTTTCCCAGGGCTGAAATGGCCAATGTGAGGGGGCATAATTTTAAGGTGCTTGGAAGTAGGTACAGGGGAAATGTCAGAGGTAAATTTTTCACACAGAGAGTGGTGAGTGCGTGGAATGCATTGCCAGGAACAGTGGTAGAGGCAGGTACAATAGGGTCTTTTAAGGGACTCTTAGATAGGTACATGGAGCTTAGAAAAATAGAGGGCTATGCGATAGGGAAATTCTGGTCAGTTTCTAGAGTAGGTTACATGGTCGGCACAACATTGTGGGCCGAAGGGCCTGTAATGTGCTATAGTTTTCTATGTTCTATGTTCTATAAACAATCTTAAATTTTGAAATTATAGTAACTTCTCTCCCCTTTGGAAATCAGGTATTATTCTAAAATAGATGGACTCTGCTTCATGCATCCTTTGGGGAAGAGAATTACAACCCACCGAGTGAAAAAATTCCACCTCATTCCAGTTTTGCGTGGGTGCCACGTATTTTTAAACAGTGACCCTTGTTCTAGATCCTCCCACGGGACGATCTCAAGCTGATATATCTTTCAGGTAGCCCAACCTGCATTCTTAAGACCATAGGGCCATGAGACACAGGAGTATAATTAAGCCATTTGATTGAATGGTGGTGCAGACCTGATCGGTCAATGCATTACCTCACACTATAAGATCGTAGTAGCTTAAGGAGTAGGAGCAGAATTATGGCATTCAGCCCATCAAATTTTCACTGCCACTCCATCATGGCTGATTTATTATCCCTCTCAATCTCAATGTCCTGTCTTCTCCCCATAATCTTGACACCCTTACTAATCAAAAACCTGTCAACTTCCACTTTAAGTATCCCCAATGACTTTTCTTCCACAGTCATCTGCGGCAATGAATTCCACCGATTCATCACCCTCTGATTTAAGAAATTCCTCTTCATTTCTGTTCTAATACGATGCCCTTCATTTCTGAGGCTGTACTCCTGTCTTAGATTCCCAACTACTAGAAACATCCACTGTTCATCTACTCTATTTAGGCCTTTCAATATTCAATAGGTTTCAATAAGATCCACCCCCCAACCCCCATTTAGGGAATCCTCCAAAATTGGCTTTGCACCTCCAATTTCTGAATTCACTCCCCATTTAGGAAATAGTCTGCGCCTTTACTCACTTCCCTGCACTGTATTCCATTTGCCACTTCTTCACCCATTCTTCTAACCTATGCCAGTCCTTCTGCAGACTCCATGATTCCGCAACACTTCCTGCTCCCCCATCTATCTTTGTATCATCCACAAACTTGGCCACAAAGCCATCAATTCCATTCTTCTCTGGAGCAGACACAAGTCCAGGCTGCCCAAAGTTTGCACAAGAAACAACCTTCCCAACCAAATATTGGTGAACTACTTCTAACCCACTTCCATCCTTAGACCATAGAACAGTGCAGCTGAGGAACAGATTCTTTGGCCCATGATGTCTGTTGCAGAACATGATGTCAAATTAAATAATCCCACCAGCCTGCAAATGATTTCAATCTCCAATCCCCTTTCTGTTAACGTGCCCCTATTAATGCCTCTCATACAGTATGTCACTAATGTTTCTGTTTCTACCATCACTTCTGGCAAAGTGTTCCATGAAAATATCACTCCAATTTACACAGAGGCAAATCATCAGAGGAACTGTCTAAACCTGTCTAGTATAAATACCCATCGGAATTTTGAATAGTATTCAGTAAATTAGTTAATACTCATCAATGTGTATACTGACAGAACTGCTCTATGACAAATGCCATCGCATCTGTCATTCACCAGGTCCTGACAAACCAGCAAGGGCACTTGTGTCAGAATGCTGTTTCTGGATTTTAGTTAAGCCTTCAACACTATTGTCCCACAGACTTTGCTGAACAAACACCGACTCCTTGGTCTAAATACAGTACTGTGCAACTGGGTGTTGGACTTTTTCACGAATGGACCTCAGATAGTCAGTATGCACAAATGCTCCTCCCACTCCTTCATCCCCAGCACAGGTACACCCCAGGGTTGCCTGCTGAGCCCATTGCTGGACAGTCTGCTCACATGTGACTGCTTTGCCAACCCCCTGAGCCATCACATCGTCAGGTCTGCTGACGCCACAACAGTGGTGGGGCTTAACAATGAGATGGCCTACAGAGAGGAGGAGGAAGAGCTTGAAACTTGCTGTCAGGCGAATAACCTCTTGCTTAATGTCAGTAAGACAAAGGAGATGATTATTGACTTCAAGAGAACTAGCAGCACTCAGAGCACCCTTTACATCTGTGGCACAACAGTGAAACTGCAGGCAATTTCAAACTCCTGGGGGTGCATATCACACACAATCCCTCAGGGTCCCAGGACGCACCCTACACAGTCAAGAAAGCTTATCAATGTCCCTACTTCCTGAGGATACTGAAGAGAGCTGGACTTACTCCATACTCATGGCATTCTACAGATGCACAACAGAGAGACATGCCAAATATCTTCACCCTGCTGAGGAAGTAATGGGACTAGTGAGCTTTCTTGGCTGTGGCATCAGCATGGTTGGACCAGGGTAGGCTATTGATGATGTTCACTCCGAGGTACTTGAACTTTCAACCATCTCAACATCAATACTGTTGATGTAAACAGGAGCATGTGAATCACCAACACTCCCGCCCCTCTTTTGTTTTGCAGCATTGAGAGAAATGTTGCCATGTCACCTTCCTCTACTCTAAATCATGGTTATTTGTGATTTAGTCCACTATGGTGGCATCATCTTTAAACTGTAGATGGACTTAGGGCAGAATATGGCCTTGAGAGCATTGAGAGTAGTGTAGTGGGTGAAGACATACCCTTGCTGATAATGATTGTGTTGGAGGCATATTCCCCATCCTTAATGATTGCAGTCTATTGGTCAGGAAGCCAAGAATCCATTTGCCAATGGAGGTTTTGTGTCCCAGGTCTAGAAGCTTGGAGATTAATTTGATTTTGTATTGAAGGCAGTGCTGTAGCAATCAACAATGGTTCAAAGTTTGAAGTACATTTTTTATCAAAGCACATACAACTATTGTGACGAGAATACACATAAATTAAGATGTTTGCTGGCCTGGGCTAGCACCAGTGGCATCAGCAGTTGGTCTGCCACCTGTCCTCAGGGGAGGGAGAGATAAGGAACACAATGAAGCAGCATTTGGAGATGTTAATGAAGGAGCCATCAGTCTGGGTATTGTCAAGATCGGTTCCCCCTTTGAACCCTGAACTGTTTGAAGTGATGGACAGGCGATTTGGAGATGTGTAATGAAGGGACAGGAGAGAGAGCTGTCTAGAGCAGCTCCCCCTTTGAACCCTGAACTGTTTGAAGTGATGGACAGGCGATACCCCAGCAGGGTATAAAAAGAGACAGGTTCGCTAAGGCAGGACACACACGACACCACGAGGTAATGAGACCCTGGAAGCGGTGCCCCCCCCCGCAAGTCGGCGGGAGTCTAAGGCTGGTTGCAGAACCAAGCCTTAGACGCACAGGGTGGAAAGGTACGATCAGCGGGAACCCGGTGTGTGTCCGCCCTTGCTTGGGTGCCAGGTTCACTGCAGAGGATCGACCGCATCTGGAGGAGGGGTCACAGTCGGTGACCTCAGGTGACATCACAAAGGACTCGCCCGAAAGCTGCTTGTGAGCAATATCACAGGTCTGTGTGTGGAAGCCATTTTGAATGATCATTCGTTCTTGGTCTCTCTCTCCTTCCTCCCACATTGTCCATCGCCATGGCCACGATTACTGCGAACTGAACTAAATTGAACTGGACTTTGTGTCACTTTGAAATTGGTCATTTACCCCTAGACAATGATAGAGCTTGATTGATGCTGTTATCTTAATTCTGTGCACATGTGTGTTTATCACTGCTGAACTGTTGCATTTATTATCCTTTCGATTACTGTGTTGCTTGTTTCTTTAATAAAACTTTCTTAGATCTAGTAATCCAGACTCCAACTGAGTGATCCATTTCTGCTGGTTTGGCAACCCAGTTACGGGGTACGTAACACTATATACAAATCTGATATTTATCTCCTTACAGGCAGCCACAAAATAAAGGAACCCAATAGAACTCATTAAAAAAGAAAACCAAACACCCAATGTGCAAAAAAAAAGACAAATTGTGCAAACAATAAAAAGTAAGCAAGTAACATTCAGCTCACGAAAGTGACTTCACAGATACAAATCCAGCCAGTTCAGGAGTCTATTAGTTGCAGACCTCACCCTCAGTTCAGTGCAGAGTAATTCTCAGTGTGCAGCGAGCCACTGTACCATCCCCCTCCTCCAGCTCCGATGCCCTAATCTTTTCAATCTGGCCCAGTGCTTAAATTGACCAAAACTTGGGTCATTACTCGCTCTCAGACGTGGGTCTGTCACTTTGATATGCTCTCGGGCCCAACACCTGGCACCTCGATTCAGCACAATAACGTGATGTTGTCTAATCTAATCTGCTCACACGTCATGACACACTTGGAACATTAAAAAGTAGGAAAAGGAGTAGTCCGCATGATCAATTGTGTTCTGTCAAAAATATCAGAATTTATCCACTAGATCATCCCCAGCAATGGCCAAAGCAATGAATTTCCTGACCTCTCTTCTGTCACAATGTTTTCACAAAGGTGGAAAGAAGGCAAAATATCTTATGTTTCCTTTAACAAGCTGGCACAGGGATTATGAGCTTGGTGTTTTAACTCCTACCCCTGTATATGGAAGATTTTGACTGGAAATGCTCGCACTATTTTAACAAGTATTATCACTCAACATTTATTATGATTACTTGACTCAGATTGATGGCTGATGCAGTATAAGGCAATTTCAAAGCCAATTTGTCTACAGATTATTGAAAAATGGTATTGCATACTTAATTTTATTTTTCAGTTTATTATGTTGATCCCTTGGGCAGCTGTTTCTCTCACTGCGGGACCATTTGGTAAATGATTAGAGAGATGATGTCCACTGAATACTTATCCGCAGTCTACTGAATAATTATCCCAAAAGAAAGGAATTTCTAAATGGTTTGTCTATTCATCCCTTGTAAGCACAACTTGATTATATCACACTGTGGCTTGCTGCGGATGGCTGTGTCTATAAAAACCCACGGAATTTTAATGATTTCATTAGCAAACCACTGCAAGAACCAGCCATTCCTTAATATAATGTACTGATTTGTCCTGAATAAACTCAGGGAAGCGTTCAAAGTTCACTGTAAATGTACACCTTATACTACCTTGAGATTCATTTTCTTGCTGGCATTCACAGTAGAACAAAGAAATATAATAGAATTTATGAAAAACTACACAAAATGACTGATAAACCAATGTGCAAAAGAAGACAAATGTTGCAAATACAAATAAATAAATAATATTGAAAACATCAGGTATGGAGTCCTTGAAAGTGAGTCTGTTGGCTGTGAAGACAGTTCGGAGTTGAGATGGGTGAAGTTATCCATGTGGTTTCTGCAGCCTGATGGTTGAAGGGTAATACCTGTTCATGAACCTGGTAGTGTGAAATCTAAGGGCCTGTAGCTAGCTCCTTTCTGATGGCAGCAGCAAGAAGAGACATGGCCTGGATGATGGAGGTCCTCGCTGATGGATGTTGATTTCCTGCACCTGTGCTCCTTGTAGACGTGCTCACTGGTGGGGATGGCTTTGCTTATGATGGACTGGGCTGCATCTGCCACTTTTTAAAAAACGCAAACAACAGGAATTCTGCAGATGCTGGAAACTCAAGCAACACACATCAAAGTTGCTGGTGAACGCAGCAGGCCAGGCAGCATCTCTAGGAAGAGGTACAGTCGACGCAGTCCTGACGGAGGGTCTCGGCCTGAAATGTTGACTGTACCTCTTCCTAGAGATGCTGCCTGGCCCGCTCTGCCATTTTTTGTCAGGTTTTACGTGCTTGGGCATTGGTGTTTCCATATGAGACCAAAGGGAAAGATCCAAAAGCAGCCTGTGGAGTTGCTATTATCACACAAGTGGTGGTGGATATATAGAACAAGACACCAGAGGAAGCTGCAAAGTCAAGGACAATTACAATATTTTTAAAGACAATCAAACAGATATATCAATGGAAAAAGGGGTTCCCAACCTGGGCTCCATAGACCCCTTGCTCAATGGTATTAGTCCGTAAAAAAGGTTGGGAACCATTGGTTTAGAGGAATGTAGACTAAACACAGCAAATGGAACTAGCTTAGCTAGATGTCGTGGTTAGCATGGATGGGTTGCACCAAAGGTCCTGTTCCTGTGGTGTAATAACTCAGTGTGTGAGCTTTTGCAGCCCTCTGTAACAGAGAATTACAGAAATTCGAGATTTCTGAATGAAGAAATTTCTCCTCATCTCATTCCTGAAGAGCATACTCATTGATCTGAGACTGTACCTCATAGTTTGAGGTTCTTCGCTCAAGGGGAAAAAAATTCTTCCTGCATCCAGCTTGCAAAGCTCTGTAAAAATTTTTGTAAGTTTCTAACCAATTGCCTTCATTTTTCCTAAAATCTGGAGAACACTCAGTCTCACCTCATACAGAAACTTACCAATCACTGGAAACATTCTCATAAGTGTTCATTGCATTGTCTCTGTGGTAAAAACATTGTCCCTTAGGAAAGAAGATGAAAATGCACATAATTCTCCAAATGCAGTCCCATTATGCTCTTTTAAAATCACAGTAAGAGTCCAGCTCATAAAATCTGACAACTATTATCCAAACTACTTGTGTTGTGCTTGCAAATTGGCTTTCAATGATCTGAGAGGCTGCAGGGAGCAGTGCACACATAAGGTCTGTCATAATCGCAGCCCTCCCCACTACTGAGAGCATAATGAGGAGACAATACCTCAAGAAGAGGCACCTATCATCAAGGATCCCACTATCTGGGTCATGCTGTCCCAGAATCCACACTATCTCTATGTCTAACCCCTTCTCGAAGTCTAAGTTCTTGCCTCTCTAACATACATCCACCTTTCCCTCCATTACCTTCACCTGTCCAATTCCCATCTCAACCAGAACAGCCTCATCTTCCAGCTTGTGCATGGCTTGTGGGTGTCAGGCGCCCATTTTATATAAGTTGATAAAACCTTACTCAAAAGTCAAAATTGAGGCTATTGTCATTCGGACAATTACATGTGTCCACAGATGCACTGATAAATTTGTTTGTAGCAGCATCACAGGGATGTGCATCAAATAAGCAGCATTCACAAGAAAAAACATAAAGATGAGGCATATTCATTCATTGTTCGCGTTGTATGATGTGGGGGATCATGGCCTTTCCATAACCACGATTGTTTTTGGCAAATAAATAAATAGATAGATAGATAGGTAGATAAAATACCTGTGGAGTGTTCAATGCCATGCTGAAGCTTCTTAATCTTCTAAGAAAATAAAGATGCTGGCACATCTTCTTGAACAAGGAGCTGAAGAAATGTTGACTGTTGATTTGTTTCCATAGATGCTGTCTGCCCTGCTGAGTTTGTCCAATATTTTTGTGTGTGCTGCTTAACATCTTCCCTGTGATCGTATCTATGTGCTGGGTGCAGATCTCATATGATATGTTAACACCCAGGACTTTAAAGTTGCTGACCCTCTCCACAGGTGTAGACTGACACATTTGCCCTCATTTCCCCCTTGGAAGTCTACAATTAGTTCATTAGTTTCACTGGTGTTGGACAAGTGGTAGTTGTTGTGGAACCACTTAACCCCTCCCCAGTGTGTATAGATGCAACAAGACCAGTTCTGTGAGATGAATGTGTCAGTTACCGCATTTCCCACAAGTACGATTACAGCAGAACTGATGCCCACAAAGGTGCAACTGGAATAACCATGAATGATGAAGCAGACAGCAAACACAGTTTAACAACGCTGAATTGCTCAATTTTGCACAGCCACCATTGAGGGAGATAACTAATTGTTATTCCATTAAAATCAATTAGTTTTGATGTCTGGTTCCACTACAAGTTATTAGTGCAATAAGTAGAATAGATTAGGCGGTAATGCACCATTAAGCTGGATGCCAACTGCCGTAAAACAAGATACAGAATAGATTAGTCAAAGCCAATGAAACACGAACATTAAACAGAGATGATAAGGAAACACAGTATTGATTCAATCAGTCTATCACACCTAGAGGTCAAAGTCATAGGCCTATGATTTTGAAGGGCGTGAAGCATGAAAGAATGATCAGATCAAGTGGGAAAGCTCTGCATGGTACAAATACTTGCCACAGTATCTTTCTGAAAAAAAATTCCCCAGGGAAGATTTACTCATTTCAATATCTGGTTGGGAATCTTGAAGTTCTTTAAGCTTGCAATTTGCAAGTCTGATGTTGTAAAGAGAGGTCATTTGATCCATTATAGACTATCTGCCATCATAGCAATAACTGTTCTTTCTGTTAACTCACATCTCTATCTTATCCACAAGGATATTTCATGTTACCAATTGCTTTTTATGTTTGAAATTACATTGCACAAAGTTCAACAAAAATTCCTCTTTTCCTTGAAAAATATACAGTTCCAGTATCATTGGAGAAGAGTAGTGTACTTTAGTAAGGTGATAATTTCCTTAACTGAGTTTTCTTTGCCGGGGTGGGGGGTAGGGGAGGGGAGGGGAGGGAGAGAGAGGGAGGGAGGGAGGGAAGGAGGGGGAGAGAGAGAGAAAGAGAGAGAGAGAGAGAGATTGAGATTGAGACTGAATCAGTATACACTGTCACATCCCAGATTTGAGAATATCTGGTAAATTTTAAATTAGAAAACATGAGCTAGATTCTACTGATCAGGAGAACCCCTAACAATAGATTGTAAGTCCTTATGATGATGTACATTAATGTTGACATAGCTATATTTATAATAATAAAGGAATTAAGTGCAGGTGTCGGTAACCCGACTTTAAAATACAGTAAATACTCAACATATCAGACAGCATCTGCAGAGGGAGAAGCAGGGTTAATTATCTGGAGCATGTTCAACTTCAGCCAACAGTTCAAGTGAGAAGCACCATCAAACAGAATTGCACCAGTCAGCATGCTCCTCACATCTGAAACAGAATATTACACTTGACCACAGGTTTATGACAGGACTCAGCGGGGAGAACCAAGCAATGGCTAGCACATTCACTGTGATCCCATTCATTCGAATATGTTTCTGACCAGCTTGGTAAACAGAAGTGAAGTGACTGGTTTTGCTTATTTCTTTTTAGGTAACTTTAAACAACATCAGCGGATCTGAAGGCTTAAATTTTTCTACACAGAGGGTGGAAAATATCTGCAACAAACTGCCAGAGGAAGTGGTGAAGGAAGATAAAATTAAAGCGTTGAAAAGACATTTAGACATTGTGGGCACCAAAATGTGTGGCAACACTTGAAGGCTGCCTCCAGCACACCCTCAGCTGTGTTGGTTGTTAATGCAAATGACAGATATATGTTTTGATGTACACGCGACAAATAAACTTGAATCTTAAGCACAAAATAATCTGCAGATGCTGGGGTCAAAGCAACACCCACAACACGCTGGAGGGAACCCTTTGTCCAGCCCGAAACGACGACCGATCTTTTTCCACGGATGCTGTCCGACCTGCTGAGTTCCTCCAGCGTTTTGTGAGTGTAAACTTGAATCTTGAATCCTGTTTCTTGAGACAGAACTTGGATGGGAAAGATGCAAAGGGATAAGGGTCTAGTATAGGCAAAGATGATCAGTGTAGATAGGTAGGAACGGATTACGTGGTCTGAAAGGGCTAATTTCCGTGTTGCACTGTTCTAAAATTCCTTGATTAGTATTTGAATTAAATTATAATTGTTAAAATCATTTTTATATAATGCCATTAACATACCTCATTTTTATTGAAATTATCCCTTCCTACTCAAAATTCTCTGAGTATTTAAAGTATCCTGGCATCTGCAATCATGACACAGGGAAACAGTAGGGCAGGGAGAATAAAAGGGAGAGAAAGAGAGGATAGATCAAGAGTCAATGATGCTGGAGGTGACAGACATTTATTCTGGAGTCTTCCCCCTTCCTTTTCAGTCTGGAAGAAGGGTCTCGGCCTGAAACATCAACTGCTTATTCATTTCCATAGCTGCCAAATTCCTTTAGCATTTTGTTTTGGATTTCCAGCATCTACAGACTTCCCAGTGTTTATCACAGAAAATGTTCTATTGGTGGGATGAAAATTGAGGACAAGCAAAACCCTGTCCTTGTTCTGGATGGGTGGTGGGGAGGGGAGGTGACAATAGGTTGTGGAACCCTTTTGTACAATCTGCACTTCTGACCCCGAGCTCACAGTCATCTCTTATTTTAATTCTCCAGCCCAGTCCCTTAATAACCTCTCTGTCCTTGGTTCCCTGCGCTGTTTCAATGAACCTTTATGTCAGTTCAAGGAAAAGCACCTCATCTTTCATCTGGGCATTTGACAGTCTTCAGACTTGGAAACCTGAACAATTTCAGACCAATGTTCTGCTGGTCGAATGCAGGCTGGACCCATCCAGTCCCAAAATTGTCCATTTTGTCCTCTGCATTTTACTCTATCAAAGAAATATTGACACTTCCATTGTTATAAGTGGCATTTTGGTGAATACTCTGAAGGATTTATAGGTGCTGAAAGAAATTCTGCACAGCTTTGATTACTGCTCATTAATATGTTTTGTTTGAAATGTCTCTGTGAAACACCATAAAATATTTTATGGTAGAAGTGTTGCATAGATAAATCTGTTACAGTGTTGTTCTGCTGTAGTGAGAATGTCTTTTATTAAGCAGCATTTTTTTCCATTTAGCAACAGCCAATTATATTATCTCAAATGAGTTTTTCCTTCCAAAGTTCAAAAAATGTGCAAGTGGTATTAGATCAAAATTATGAAAATGTGAGCTTTATGCATAAAGGGCAGAGTTTAACCACAAAAAAAACATCTTTTACTCTCCTCCAGACCACCTGAGCCCACCCAGTAATACCTGCAGCATCCCATAATTGTTGAAGACAATGACAAAGTACAGAGGCAGCGAAGAATGACCAAAATGCACTGTCAAGTGGCTGATTAACTGCAAAAGCTTTCTCATTTTGTAAATTTGGGGATTAAATTACCTGTTGTGAATAAATAGTCTATTTTACAATTTCTACAGCTGTTTTATTTGTGAAGGGAGGATAGCATTTTTCTCCTCTTATAATGAAATAAATCTGCACACCTCTTCTTGAATCGCCATAATCCTTGGGATGAAGGTGCTACTTCAAGACATCAGAAGTCAGTCTGCCATCGAAAGTCAAAGTCAGTTTGAGCTTATTGTCATTTCACAGGTTCATGTATGCACGGGTGCAATGAAAAACTTGCAGTAGCATTTCAGACACGTGGCATATATAAGCAGCAATCAGTGAAAAACATATATTAAATTTAAATTATATATTATTTCTAAAAGAAGAAAGACAATTGGAACAACAAAGCAATGTCCATTGTAGTGTAAAGTGGTGTTACACTGAGATAGTGATGAATATTGGGCAGGTTGGTTCAAAAACCAAATGGTTGAAGGGAAATAACTGATGGTGTGAGACTTAAACCTTCTGTACCTCCAGCCTGATGGTGAAATGATGACATGTCCCAGATGGTAGGGATCTTTGGTGATTGATCTGACCTTCTCGAGGTGATGCCTCATGTAGGTATTACCAATGGTGGGGTGATGTATTGGTTTGCGTCCACTCTTGCACGTTCAATTTGCTGTATCTGAACGCAATGCAACTAATCAGAACAATTTCAACAGTACATCTGAAGAAGTTTGTGAGAACGTTTGGAGACACGCTGAACCAGACAGTTAACGATTTTCATGACTTGGATCTACCAACAATGAAGAAACAGTATTATGTTTCCAAATTAAGATCTGTGCACTCTCCAAGAAGGCTGGAAATTAAGATAATTCTTAGGTATTGTTTCTTCCATTCATGACTTGATAATAAAACCAGAAAATTTTGTTAATACTCAGCAGGTCTGGCTGCATCTGTGAAGGAGATACATTGCTAATGTTTCAGGTTGAAGACCCTTCATCATAACTCCAGTCTTGTAGATGATGGGGAGACTTTGAGAGGAAGAAAGAGCGAGCTCCTCACCTGTGCTTGATTTTTTTGATCATCGTGCTGATCATGCAGCAATTGTAGCAAACTTGATTGCTTTTAAAGATCTGGAACACAAGACATAAGAACTAAAAGCTGCAGTAGGCAATTTGGCCCATCCTGCCTGCTCTAGCATTCATCTACCTCAGCTTTCCTCTTCTACTTTAATCTATATCTCCTCACTCAATGGTTCAATGGTTCAATTTAGTGTCAGAGAATCTATACAGTATACATGTATAGAATGAATGACAGAAAATGTTAGAATCCAAAGCCCCTCCTCCCTTCTTAATATCCCCTTAATATCAAAATCTATCTGTTTCTGTCTTGAATACACTCAGCAACTCCATGATTACAGAATTTGGAAGTTTCACTACTCTTGAGTGAAGGATTCCTTTGTCAGCTCCTTAATTTGAATAGCCAAATCTGCAGATGCAGATGCCAAAAATCCAAAGCAACACATACAAAATGCTGGAGGACTTCTCATCTTCTTTTCCAGCCCTGATGAAGGATTTCGGCCTGAAATGTCGACTGCTTACTCTTTTCCGTAGATGCTGCTTGGCCTGTAGGGTTCCTCCAGCATTGTGTGTGTGTTGCTCCCTATTTTATGATTGGATGTCCAGAAGCCCAGTCCAAAGAATCATTAATTCAGTATCTACTGTGTCTCTCTGCAGAAGAATTCTACACATTTCAAGTAGGTTAATTCTTTTTGTTGTCAGATCCGCCATCATGGAAATCATTTTGGTGAAAGTTTACTACACTCTCTTTATTATAGGTGGGGAGGGAGATGAGTGGAAGGGCGATGAGACTGACACAAAATATAGGCAGCGCAACTAATGCTCTATATATCTGGAGTAATGCATCCTTTCTATCATACTCAAATCTTTTTGCAATAAAGATCAATATACCTTCCTATTATTAGATGAAGTTAGAGATGGAGTCGGATGCACTTCAGAACTGGCAGGGTATGCAGGCCATCAATTTTTTGTACAACAGGGGAATTAGGGGTTATAGGGAAAAGGTTGGTAGGTGGACCAAGTCCAGGGCCAGATCAGCCATTACCTTAACGAATGGTGAAGCAGGCTTGCATGCCGGATTGCCTACTCCTGCTCTTATTTCTTATGTTCCTATAATGTTTAATGTCCCTGTTGACAGCTGTTAATGCTGTCTTGCATAGGAACTAATAAACTTGATAAATGATAGAATATGAGGCCTGTGGGAAAGATCCTAAGACATTGTAGATGTGCTATTTAAGGGTGTCTTGAAGGCTGTTAAATTAAGAATTGATTTTTGAACAAAAGGGTGTTCGTTAATACAAAGCATTCCATGAATAGTGAATTAATGATAGAGGAGGAATACGTTTTCTCACACCATATCATTTAGAGGCTGCTGAGGGATTTTTTTCATTGTTTTGTTGCACTTTATTCTGCATTCGGTTGTTGTTTCCCTTGTAGCATCTCAATGCATTGATTAATCATCTGGTTTTCATTCCACCTTGGTACATGTGACAATAATAAACTAATTTGCCAAACTTATTTCCCGACTTTCTTAATTTCAGCATTTCACAAGTTCTCAGTGCTAACTTTATTTTTGGGGAATGCCTTGTTGACAATCAAGCTATTTTTAAACTTCACTGTATTCGATAGGTATACAGCTGAGGTGCAGGACCCAAGAGCTTGAATAAAGCAGCTTTCTGGATGTAGATCCCAAAGAACAAACACCATTCCAGGGGTTTCCAACCTTTTTGATGCATGGAGCCTTACCATAAACTGACAGGTCCGTGGATCCCAGCATTGCACTAACCATTTTTGCCAGTAATAAGATAAAATAGTAGAAGTTTACGCAGATCTAAAGATGGTACTGCAGGGCAGCTTCTATCAGCTCATTGGTGAAACAATCAAATTCTTCCTATTCTATTTTCCTTTTCAGGGTGGCTGGGGTCCTGTTGAGATATTTGATCTCCAGCAGCACTCAAACCGTGGTTTCTGCAAGGCGGCGTGTTCCGGTTCTTGGAGCCCGCTGATCAGCCGCATTTTGGTATGTCCAGGTTTGGCCTGAAGTCGGGCAACTTTGGGGCCTTGCGTGGCCCTGTGGACATGAATTCTTGCTGGTGTCATGTACTGAAGCATAGTGGGAAACGGAACATCGAAGGCAGTGAGAGTGACTGTTGGAGGGCTCTGGACTTAGGATCAATCTCTCTCTCTCTCTCTCTCTCTCTCTCTCTCTCTCTCTTTCTCTCTCTCAATGAAAAGGGATGGTTTGCTGCCGTTTCTTGAGTTGGGGAACTCGAAATACAAGGCAGTGCTTCAGACTGACTCTAACATCAAAATAGTGACAGTTGTCTCCCCTCTTGCTGTGGAAGGAGTGATATTTGTCTCTCCCTTGTTCATGAGAGAGGGAGAGAGGAAGGGAGAGAAAGAGAGAGAGAGAGAGAGAGCATGTGGGATGTTGAAATGTTGCAGTGAATAGTTAGTTTTTGATGTACTGTAAACCACGGTCTCTCTTTGGGACCCTTGTAGTTGTTTGCATGATGGGGTGGTGGCAATGCTGATGTTTTATACTAGAATAAGTGGGAAGATGGGGTGGGGAAGGTTAATGCTACTTGCCACTGTTTGTGTATGGGAAGGGGGTGGGGGGTTTGGGGTTCTTACTTTTTTTGTCATTCACTCTTTAGGGGTTTTCTTGTGCTTCAAGGATGTCTGCAGAGAGTAAGAATTTCAGATTGTATAATACATACACTCTCTGATAGTGATTGGAACTACTGTGCGCTTCTGCCCCTCTGGTGTAAAAAATGGGAACTGAGGCTTGGTTTGGGCCTACACCTCTGCTCCGGGAGCAGATCTGGGACTCAGTCTGATTTGGGATGCTGTTGGCTTACTTCCACTGTTTGCCTGATGTGTTTTTTTCTCTCTCTCTTTCTCTGCACTATGTTATTCAAATTTCTTGCTTTGTGGCTGCCTGGAAGCATACAAATTTCAAGGTGTACAATTTGTTAATAAATGTACTTTGAATCTTTGAAACTATTGAACTATTGAAGATGCAAGTAGAGAATAAATATTCTCACAGGATAGCCCATGTAATTTACAAGTGCATCAAACAACAGAGTGCTGAGGCAACCAGATGGAACGGAGGAAAGGGTCTGTCAAAACCAATTAGGCCATAAGATCATGAGACATTGGAGCAGAATTAGGCCATTTGGTCCTTCAATTCTGCTTCACCATTCAATCATGGCTGATCCTTTTCTCACCCTCCCCCCCACCTCAGCCTCACTTCTCAGCCTTCTCCCCATAACCTTTGATGTCATGTCCAATCAAGAACTAATCAAGCTCTGCCTTAAATACACCCAATGACCTGACCTCCACAGCTGCCTGTGGTAATAAGTTCCGCAAATTCATCACCCTCTGGCTGAAGAAATTTCTCTGCATCTGTTTTAAATGGACACCCCTCTTTCCTGAGGTTGTGCCCTCTTGTGCTCAACTCCCTACCATGGGAAATATCCTTTCCACACTTACTCTGTCTAAGCTTTTCAATATTTGAAAGGTTTCCATGAGATTCCCCCGTCATCCTTCTAAATTCCAGTGAATACCGACCCAGAGCTATCAAACATGATAACTCTTTCATTTCCAGAATCATCCTTGTGAATCACCTCTGGACCCACTCCAATGCCAGCACGTATTTTCTAAGAAGAAGAGCCCAAAACTGTTTACAATATTCAAAGTGAGTTCTCACCAGTGCCTTATAAAGCCTCAGTGTCATATCCCTGCTCTTGTATTCTAGACTTTTTGAAATGAATACTGACATTGTATTTGCCTTCCTCACCACCGACTCTACCTGCAAGTTAACCTTTAGGGTGTTCTGCACAAGGACTCCCAAGTCCCTTTGTATCTCAGATTTTTAGACTTCCTCTCCACTTAGAAAATAGTCTGCACATTTATTTCTACTACCAAATTGCATGACTATGCATTTTCCAACATTGTATTTCATTTGCCTCTCTCTTGCCCATTCTCCTAATCTGTCCAAGTCCTTCTGCAGCCTTCCTGTTTCCTCAACATTACCTGCCCCTCCACCAATCTTCGTATCATCTGCAAACCTGGCAACAAAGCCACCTATTCCATCATCTAAGTCATTGATATACAGCATACAAAGAAGCAGTCCCAATACCGACCCCTGCGGAACACCACAAGTCGCTGGCAGCCAACCAAAAAAGGATCTTTTTATTCCCGCTCACTGCCTCAATTGAATGGATGAGTCTCACAGAGCAGAGAACAGTACACAATAGGAACTAACACATCACCCAACCATGATACCTATCTAACTAATCCTATTTGCCTGGACATCATTTGTATCCCTCTGTTCCCTGTCTGTTCAAGTGTCGGTCTAAATTCCTAGTAACTATTTCCCCTATCACTTTCCAGATGACTACACTTTTTTTTACAAGTGAAAAAATTGCCTTTCCTTTTAAACTTTATTGCTCTCAACTTAAGCCAGTAGCACTTAACAACTCTGTCATGGAAAAAATTTTCTGACGGTCTCCCCTATCTCCACCTCTCATAAGATTATTGACTTCCACTCAGCCTCCAGTTGAGAAAATGATGCAACCTCTCCTGATACCTAATGCTCTCCAATCCAGGCAACAAACATGAAGGTCAAAAGTACTGAGAATAATGGATATCTGAAAGAAAAACAGAAAAAAATGCTGCAAACACTCAGCAGGTCAGGTAGCAACTGTGGAGAGTGTAACAGAGTTAGTATTTAAGGTCTATCTGGAAGAGTAATCTCTGATCCATCTTTTCAGTTATTCGTTGGTGATTCAGCTTTCAGCTTTCACTGGCAAGAATGTTGGAAGAGTTGAAAATATAAGTAAATAAAAATAAACAAGACAAGTAAGGAAGGGTTCCTGATAACTTCACTGGAAATTACTTCAGAGATGTCAACAATGCTTTTGACTGGCACATCCCGAAGGCAGAAAGTCTGATAATCCTGTGACACAGATTCACCAAGAGGAGGCCCATGTTTGGTAATGTTCTAGACTATGAATGAGTTTTGACTCAACAGACTTAGCAGGGAAACAGAAAGAAGAAAAATAAAAAGACAATACAATCACAAGACATTCTGCAGATGCTGGATGTCCCAAGTAACACATACTAGATGCTTGAGGAGCTCAGTAGGTCAGGCAGCATCTATGGAGGGGAATAAAGAGTCGATGTTTCAGGCTGAGACTCTTCATCACGACGAATGAAGGCTTCATCACATATCCTCCTCATAATTGTATCTAAGTACCGTAATCTGTAATTCCGCCAGAATCACATGGTCAACCAATGCTCCTTAAATGAACTCTGGACAGAAACTTTCCAATAAGCAAAATAATTGGGAAAGCGTCAATGCAGCTCCCAATTTCAGGACTTCCAGTAACACATCTGTCAAAATAAAACTGTTCTTTTACATCCCAAGCATAAATTTGGCTGCTGAATTTGAACATTTCAGGCATATAGCCAAAACCCAAATCCAAAGATTAGTTTAAAGACAGAGGTTATCCAGAATTATCCCTAACTGATGGTGAAAGATTGAGGAATTAAGCCAGAATTCCCTGCATGTAATATTTCAATTGACTATCTTATATCTGAGGATAAAATTCAGCAAACATTTCTATTTGCGTTTCAGTTTGAGAAAGATATTTCACTTGGCAATCCAGGAGAAACATTTTTTCTTATACAAACAGCTTCAATTCACAAAGAATTTTCAGGGATAATGTCCGATGAAGAAGCCTTTCATTAGATACTCTTGCAGGTTGACAGCTTGTTTGCTTTCATTATATGATGTGTTGTGCTGTCTTGGAAATTGACCATGAGCCTGAGATTATGAAGAAGCTGAACGTTAAAGTATTCAAAGAATATTGGATTAAATCACAGAATGCTGTGTAAAAGAAGATGGAAACAAGTAGATTGTTACAGCAAAATTGACCACAATCTATTGTTACAAGTGATCAATTATTAATTACTAGTTGAAGGAAAGAGATTTGTCATTTTCAAACAGAGTGACCAAAATATAATTCCAGTTTCTCAACAACTGTTCCTGAAGTGTTCCAGAAAATGGGGTGATATGGTCCCTGATAATTTGCCCTTCCTTTACCTGTTGGATAATTGTACAAAACTTTCAGAAACAGAATGGGACATACTGTTTCCATTTTCACACATAAATGCCCTGGAGTGACACGAAAACATATTTCTGAGTCCACAACCAAGCTCACTGGATCAGTTTGAAAGTGCAAGGATATCAAAAATCATGTTGGATAAAAATATGCTGAAGCAGTTCTCAAGGTGGGTGTAGCTGAAGGCCAAAATCAGTGGAGAGATCCTATGCCGATTAGGAAACTAATTTGCAGAACTTCCGAAATGTTTAATTGGCTGTGGCGTACTTTGGAACATCCTATCTTTGAACAAGGATTGGTGTAAAGGAAATCCTTTGTCATTTACTTACTGGCTTCCCATCACCAACAACCCACCCTGGCAGAGGAGCTGGTTCTGGAATGACCAAAGGAGGAAGTCATTCATCCTTTCAGTGGTGTGTTTGCTGTACGGTGTGGTTGATCTATGGCTCTCCACTCAATTTCAGTCTGCTCCCATACACCACAGCAATCCAGCATGTTAGGAAGATGTTACAGTAATTGTCACCAGTTACTAAGTGAATACTCCTTTAAACTCTCAGTCTAAAGGTACTCAGTCCAGTACCAATCCAAAAATTAAAAGGGGAAAGCTAGCGAAAATGGAATTGGATTGTGAGTGATATTGTCTTTTAGAAGTCAGAAGCTCATCGTTGCAGTAGAGTTTGTGAGTATCTCTCCGAAAATGCTGGAGAAATCAACAAGTCAGGCAGCATCTCTGGAGAGAAATAAACAGTCAATGTCGAAACATCAACTGCTTATTTCCATCCACAAATGTTGTCGGACCTCCTGCGTTCCTCCTCCTGCATGTCTTGTGTTTTGCTCAAGACCTCCAGCAGCTACAGAATTATTTGTGCATTTGTGGGTATCCGCTATACTGGTTACAAATGCCGTGCTTTCTTTATAACACAACTTATGTGCTCGACCTAGGATAGGTCCTCTGAAATGATAACAAAGAGGAATTTAAAGTTACTGACCCTCTCCACCTCTGATCCCATCATGGGTACTGGATCATAGACCTCTGGTTTCCTCCTCCTGTAGTCTATAATCAGGTCTTGTTGACTTGTTGGTCTTGTCATTCTTTGAGTGGCCATTCTTGAATTGGCTTGCCTGCAGAAGGCAGAGGGTCGTGGTGGAGGGAGTACATTCAGATTGGAGGATTGTGACTAGTGCTGTCCCACAAGAATTGGTTCTGGGACCTCTACGTTTCGTGATTTTTATTAATGACCTGGATGTGGGGGTAGAAGGGTGGGTTGGCAAGTTTGCAGATGACACAAAGGTTGGTGGTGTTGTAGATAGTGTAGAGGATTGTCAAAGATTGCAGAAAGACATTGATAGGATGCAGAAGTGGGCTGAGAAGTGGCAGATGGAGTTCAACCCGGAGAAGTGTGAGGTGGTACACTTTGGAAGGACAAACTCCAAGGCAGAGTACAAAGTAAATGGCAGGATACTTGGTAGTGTGGAGGAGCAGAGGGATCTGGGGGTACATGTCCACAGATCCCTGAAAATTGCCTCACGAGTGGATAGGGTAGTTAGGAAAGCTTATGGGGTGTTAGCTTTCATAAGTCGAGGGATGGAGTTTAAGAGTCGTGATGTAATGATGCAGCTCTATAAAACTCTGGTTAGGCCACACTTGGAGTACTGTGTCCAGTTCTGGTCACCTCACTATAGGAAGGATGTGGAAGCATTGAAAAGGGTACAGAGGAGATTTACCAGGATGCTGCCTGGTTTAGAAAGTATGCATTATGATCAGAGATTAAGGGAGCTAGGGCTTTACTCTTTAGAGAGAAGGAGGATGAGAGGAGACATGATAGAGGTGTACAAGATAATAAGAGGAATAGATAGAGTGGATAGCCAGCACCTCTTCCCCAGGGCACCACTGCTCAATACAAGAGGACGTGGCTTTAAGGTAAGGGGTGGGAAGTTCAAGGGGGATATTAGAGGAAGGTTTTTTACTCAGAGAGTGGTTGGTGCGTGGAATGCACTGCCTGAGTCAGTGGTGGAGGCAGATACACTAGTGAAGTTTAAGAGACTACTAGACAGGCATATGGAGGAATTTAAGGTGGGGGCTTATATGGGAGGCAGCGTTTGAGGGTCGGCACAACACTGTGGGCCGAAGAGCCTGTACTGTGCTGTACTATTCTATGTTCTATGTTCTATGTTCTTGTGAGCGCACCAGTCTTTAGAGTGGCTTTGGCTCATCAGGCTTGGGAGAGGTAAATTGTCTTATAGGTTACTCTCTCTCTGTTCTTATTTGCTCAATCCTTCCTCACCTGGGAGACCTCCAGTCTCCTAGATAAATACATCTGGCACCAGGTGTACCGAGCTGCAGCTCCTTAAAAAACATATTAAGGAACTAGACCTCCAACTCATACGCGAGAATGAGGGGCTGATGTACAGGAGCTACAGGGAGGAAGTCACCCCTAGTCTGCAGGAGAAAGATGATTGTCAGGAGAAGGAGGGGAAGAATAGTCAGTTCAGAGTACACCTCTGGCTGTTCCCCTCAAAAATATATAACTTTAGATACTACTGAGCAGGAATCCTACCAAGGGGGGGAGACATGATCACCGGGTCTCTGGCACTGAGTCTGGTGCTGTGGCTCAGAAGAGCAGAGAGATGCCAGTGAGGGTAAGAATTGGATGATGTGGCAGGTGAATATGTGACTGAGGAACTGGTGCAAGGGGCAGGGGTACAGATTAATGGATAATTGGGATCTCTCTGGGAAAGTATAACCTATACAGGACAGGTTACACCTGAACATGAGGGGTCCAATATCCTTGTGGCCAAGTTGTTCGGGTGTGTTTAAACTAACATGGCAGGGTAATGCGAACAAGAATGATAGTGCCGAAGATGAGGTAGTTGGTTTACAAACAGAGGCAATGCGCTGTGAGACTCCTCGCAAGGAGAGGCTGATGATAGGGCAATATTGCAATCAGCAGGATGAGTTGCAACATTAAATGCAGACAAAATCGAAAAATGTGAATACAGGACCAAAGGTATTATATCTGAATATGTGCAGAATACAGAATAAGGCAGATGATCTTGTTGCACCGCTACAGGTTGGCATGTATGGTGTTGTAGGGATCACTGAATCATAGCTGAAAGGAAATTATAGCTGGGAGCTTAATGTCCAATTATACACCGGATCGAAAGGATAGGCAGAAAGGCAGAGGGAGTGGTGTGGCTCTGTTGGTAAAGAATTAAATTAAATTAAATTATTAGAAAGACATGACATAGGGTTAGAAGATGTTGATTTGTAGAACTAAGGAACTGTAAGAATAAAAGTACCACAACAGGAGTTATATACAGACCTCAAACAGTAGAAAGGATGTAGTCTGCAAGTTACAACAAGAGATAGAAAAAGTATGTCAAAAGGGCAATGTCACAATGGTCATGGGGGATTTAAATATGCCGGTAGATGGGAAAAATCAGTTTGGTGCAGTATTTCAAGAAGGGGAATTTCTAGAGTGCCTATGAGATGGCTCATGGTTGAGCCCACTAGGGGATAAGCTATTCTGATATAGGTGTTGTTCATTGAACAGGAATTGATTAGAGAGGCTTAACATAAAAGAACATAATATGATCAAATTCACCCTAAAATTTGAGAAAGAGAAGCTAAAGTCAGGTGTATCAGTATTACAGTGGAGTAGAGGGAATTACAGAGGCATGAGAGAAAGGAAAAAGCCAGAATTGATTGGAAAAAAACACTGGCGGGGATGAAGGCAGAGGCAATGGTTGGATTTCTGGAAACAATTCGGAAGCACAGGATATATACAAACTTTGTACATCCCAAAAAACCATAATGGCTAACAACGGAAGTCAAAACCGACATAAAAGCCAAAGAGAGGGCATATAACAAAGTAAAAATTAGTGGGACATTGGGGGATTGGGAAACTTTTAAATATCAATAGAGAGTAACTGAAAAAAGTCATCAAGAAGGTAAAGATAGAATATGAAAGCAAGCTAACCAATGATATTAAAGAAGATGCCAAAGTTTTCTTCAGGTACAGAAAGTATAAAGAAGAGGCGTGAATGGATATTGGACCACTGGAAAACCATGTGGGAGAGTTTGTAGTGGGGACAAGGAAATGGCAGATGAACTGATTGACTGCTTTACATCAGGCTTCACTGTGGAAGACACTAGCAGTATGGCGGAAGTTCCCAGTGTCAGGGTTCATGAAGTGTGTGAAGTTACCATTTCTAGAGAGAAAGTGTTTGGGAAACTGAAAGATCTGAAGGTAGATAAGACACCTGGACCAGATGGTGTACATCTCAGGGTTCTGAAAGAGGTGACTGAAGATACTGTGGAGATATTAGTAATGATCTTTCAAGAATCACTAGATTCTGGAATGGTTCCGGAAGACTGGAAGTGGAAAATGTCACTTCACACCTCAAGAAGGGAGAGAGGCAGAAGAAAGGAAACCATAGGCCAGTTAGGAAGTCATTGGGAAAATGTTGGAATCGATTGTTAAGGATGTGGCTTAGGCTACATGGAGGCACAAGATAAAATAGATCATAGTCAGCATGGATTCTTCAAGGGAAAATATTGTCTGTCAATTTTGTTGGAATTCTTTGAAGAAATAACAAGCAGGATAAACAAAGGAGAATCGGGCAAGGTGTTGAAGCTTATTGATCTGTTTTGAGGGGATGCTAACTTTGAATGCCGAGCTGAAGTCAGTGAAGAACGTCATGATGTATGCATTTTTGCTGTCAAGATGGTCCAGGGTTTAGTGAAGAGCCAATGAAATGTATCTGCTGTTGAACTGCTGTGACAATAGGCAGATTGGTGTGGAAGTCACTTCTCAGGAAGGAGTTGATATATTTCATTACCACCCTCACAATGCACTTCATCACAGTGGATGGAAAATAGTCATAGAGAAAGATTACCACATTAGGGATATAATTGAATCCTGCTTGAAGTAGGTGAGTACCTCAGACTGCCAAAGCGACTGGTTAAAGATATCAGTGAGCATTCCAGCCAGTTACTCAGCACAAGTCTTTAGTACTCAGTCAGATATCCCATCAGGGCTGAATAATTTCTGTGGGTTCACCCTCCTGAAGGATGCTCTCACGTTGGCCTCAAAGTCTGAAATCACAGGGTCATCAGGAACTGTGGGAGTTCCTGAAGGTCTCCTCAAGCTTTGATGGACAAAGTGAGTGTAAAGAGCTTTGAGGTACTCTAGGTTTGGTCAGGTGCGATGTAAGTACCTGGTTTCTACAACTTTCCTTTCAGTTCAGTGTTAAATGATATTCTTCCACCTGTTCCAAGATTTAAAATTCTGATACAGCCTTTTTCCAGACATTGTAATAATTTCCATATGTACAAAATGAAAATACTTTGAATTGAATTCTCTCGCCCCCTTAATTTACCCACTATTACATTATTCAGAATGCCTATGAAACTGTCCATTGTTCACCAAATGTATTCCAAGCACTCTCACCCTTTAAGTCAGAATTATTTCAAGGGGTTTACTTTAAATTTAAAGTTGTGATCTTCATTCCCTGCTTCATTTCAGAAGCTGTAGTGGATTTTGTTTAATTGGGCCATCAGTTAATCGGGGCAGCTGCTTATTTGGGGAAACTCTTAAAGAACAAGTACAAATAGAGAAAATTGCTGGGATTCCCTTTGATTATTTGGGACACTATGCCACTTAATTGAGACAGGAGACTTGCTGAACAGATTCTAACTAGTATCAGAGATGCACATTTGTTTGACCGTTAGGTGCTACATCATGAAACAACCAAACAGTTTGTAAACATCATCAGCTGCATGTGTTTATGTTCATAAAACAGTGATTTTTCTCACTGATAGATGGTGAGAAATAAGCAGTAAGACAATTCAAAGCTGTTTTGTTCACTACAGTTTCAAGCATTCAGGCTTGGAGATGCCAGAAACAGCCGGAATTGAAAATGAAGCAATTTCACTACTTGAACAGTGAACTACGAAAAATTTGAAGGTATCAAAAATCATCTTTAATGTTATAATAAAAATGAAGGTTTGGAGGTTGCAGTAGTCAATAGCATTGTGTGAAGGCAGTCCATTATCTACACTAGGTGTCTGCACTGGTTTTGTTCATTCCGTGCACTGAATGAATTCCTCCATTGATAGCTACTGGGAATGAATACAGTTTTATAGTACTGCACTCCTATTGGTAATGATCTAATTTGTTCTGTATTTCATTTAAATATATAATTTCTTACTCAGTTTGTGTTTTGTTAAAATTTTTAACTATGTGCATAAGACTTCAGCTAATTAGGGCAGTCACTTAATTGGGCTAAAACATACTGTGCCATTATGTCCCAATTAACTAGGATCCACTTTTCTTCTTAATTATCCTGTAAAATTTACTTCTTGAATTGCAGACATTCCTTAAAATGTATCATTTTGACCAGGGTTTTTGAGCAACTATACTAAAATGCCCCAATGTTGCTCATTATCATAGCTTGGTATCTGTCTTAAAAATGTTCTAAGGCTGTTTTGTGAAGTTAAGGATTATATTGAATGCAAATTAGTTTTTATACTTGAATGTGGTTGCTGCTAACTAATCTTTCTTTGCAGTTTGCCTTTTTCTCATGCAACTAATGTTGTTGCCCTTATCTGCACATACTCCATTTCTGAATGAGGAATGATGTCCCATGCACGAGATCTCACTAAAGCCAATAGATTCAGTCAGGACGATGGAGCAACTAATACAGCCGCTCCCCCATGGCTGCAGCATCTCCAAATCAACGCTGAACTCCAATGCTGTCTGTGTGTAATTCTTGTGTTCCCCCCTTTGCACAGTACGGTAGCGCAGCACAGTGGCATAATGCAAATGCTTTACAGCACCAGAGATCGCTGATTGGAGTTCGATTCCCACCAGTGTCTGTAAGGTGTTTGTATGTTCTCCCCACGACCATGTGAGTTTCCTCCAGGTGCTCTAGTTTCCTCCCACATTCCAAAGTCATACGGTTAGGGCTCGTAAATTGTGAGCATGCTATGTTGGCACCGGAAGCATAGTGACGCTTGCCAGCTGCCCAGCACAATCCTCGCTGATTTGATTTAATGCAAACATTACATTTCACTGTATGTTTCAATATTCATGTGACGAATAAAGCTAACCTTTAAATCTTTGACTGCATAGATTTTTTTCTCATTCTCTGGTTTCCAACCTTCCAAAAATATATGGGTTGGTAGGTTAATTGACAAATGTATATTACCCTAGAGTATAGATAGGTGGTGAAATTGGAGTGGTGGGGTGGTGGGTGGGAGATGGAGGCTGGGAACTGTAGGGGATGTGGGGGGGAGTAAAATGGGATTAACAATCGAGGGGCAGCATGGATTGAGTTGAACTGAGGTGCTGTTCTATGTTTTATGACTCTATATGAGATAGCTCATTGGTGCAGATGTCATTTTAACCACAAAACCATTGTTCTCCTCACTTTGGACAATGGCATACTGCCTAATATCGTCTTCCACTGAGATTCTGGCTCCCCGTGACTGATGAGGCTTAGCATTATTAGCTGACTAGCTCTCAAATGGGCTTCAAAGCCAATTAAGGTTTCACCTCCAAGTTCCCTAGTTTACAGTGCTGTCATTGAAATTGAATATCCCTTCTACTTCTTCAGATTTAAAAAAACACTATAAAATCACACATAATATTTAAAATAAAAACCAAAAATGTTGAGAAAGGCTCTCCAAGGATCACACTTGGAATATTGTGTTCATTGCTGGTGTGCTCATGGAAGGATGCGGAAGATTTAGAGAGAGTGCAGAGGGGACTTGCCTGGATTAGAGAGCATGTCCTATGAAGATTGGTTGTGTGAGTTCGGGGTTTTCTTCTTTGGAGCGAAGGAGGATGAGAGGTGACTTGATAAAGGTATGCAAGATTCAGTAAGGATAATAGACCAAGTGGACAACCAATAAGTTTTTCCTAGGGTAGAAGTGACTAATATGAGGAGGCATAATAATAAGATGGTTGGAGGGATGTCAGAGTGGGATGGCTCCTTCAAAGAGCTGGCTAATACAACAGATCCGATCATCTTCTCCTGTGGTGTAAGGTTAAGATACAATGTCAACAGTTAGTAAATTATTTGACTGAAAGCCTTTGTAAAATGAGGTAGATTAAACATTTGCTTGCTGAATGAATTACAAGAACAAACATTATTTTGACATTTTTTACTATCTATGTAAAATGCCGGCAAATCTGTTGAAGGCCTGGTTGCCTTCAAACATCTTGAATATTTTGAATATTATCACTAGCAATTTCACTTCAATATAGCTTTAATAGTTACATGAATAGAAAATAGATCTCCAATTACAGCCTACAACATAAAATACAATGGGCAAAGCAACCCACCATAGTCAATATCAAAACAGAAAATGTTATGTAAATATTTGAATTTATGTGACTAGGTGTATTTTGACTGAGTATTTTTTGCTAGTCTGCTGTATGTTTTTCATTGCTTGACATACCAATTTGACAACAACATACGTCAACAGACTCACCCTACTGTCTAGCTGAATATTCAAGATCAAAGTTAAGAATTGAGATCAGGTTATAAGGAACAAAATGGAGGAATGGGATGATGGGAATTGCTCTGAGATTCACATAGACCCAATGAGCCAAATAGTTTCCTTCTATGTCATGACAAAAATATGAGAATTAAAGATCGGAATCAGAATTGGGTTTAATATCACCAGCATATGTCGTGAAATTTGTTAACATTGCAGCAGCAGTACAATGCAATTCACAACAAATATATAGCAGAAAATAACTGATTTACAGTAAATATATATATATATGTATATTGAATACTTCAACTAAAATAACTAGTGCAAAAACAGAAATCAAAAAAGCAGTGAGGTACAGTTTATGGGTTCAACGTCTTTCCAGCAATGGGGAAGAAGCTGTTCCTGAATCGGTGAGTGTGTGCCTTCAAGCTTCTGTACGTCCTTCCTGATGGTAACAATGAGAAGAGGGTATGTTCTGAATGGTGGGGGTCCGTAATGATAGACATTGCATGTCTGAGGCATTGCTCCTTGAAGATGTCGTGGATGCTACGGAGGCTAGTACCTATGATGGATCTGACGAAATTTACAACTTTCTGCAGCTTACTTTGATGAAATAAGCACTTGTTGTTCCATCCTGAAGATAACTAGGACTAGTTGTTGCAACAATGGATATCGTATTTCACCTATTAAATGTAATCAAAAGCCCAGCCATTTGGTTTAGCATACACTATAGATGTTTGAGATGATTAAGCTGTTTGCTATCCCCTCTGAAAGTGCCCAAGCTCATCCTCAAACATAAAGGATCTTTAAAGGTGTTTAAAGGGTTGTCATGGTGGGAGATTTTATTTTCCCAAATATTGACTGACATGTCCCTAGAGCGAGGGGTTTAGCCTTTAATTGGAGTAAGGGGAAATACGAAGCTATCAGGCAGGAACTTGGAAGCATAAATTGGAAACAGATTTTCTCAGGGAAATGTACGGAAGAAATGTGGCAAATGTTCAGAGGATATTTGCGTGTTCTGCATATGTACGTTCCAATGAGACAGAGAAATGATGGTAGGGTACAGAAACTGCAGTTATTATAAATCTAGTCAAGAAGAAAAGAAGAGCTTACGGAAGGTTCAAAAAGCTAGGCAATGATAGAGAGCTAGAAAATTATAAGGCTAACAGGGAGGAGCTCAAGAAAGAAATTAGGAGAGCCAGAAGGGGTCATGAGAAGGCCTTGGCAGACAGAATTAAGGAAAGCCCCAAGGCATTCTACAAGCATGTGAAGAGCAAGAGGATATGACGTGAGAGAATAGGACCAATCAAGTGTGACAGTGGAAAAGTGTGTATGGAACAGGAGGAGACAGCAAAGGTACTTAATGAGTACTTTGCTTCAGTATTCACTACGGAAAAGGATTGGGGCAATTGTAGGGATGACTTACAGCAGACTGAAAAGTTTGAGCATGTAGATATTAAGAAAGAGGATGTGGAGGAGATTTTAGAAAGCATCAAGTCGGATAAGTCACCGGGACCAGACGAGATGTTACCCCAGGCTACTGTGGGAGGTGAAGGAGGAGATTACTGAGCCTCTAGCGATAATCTTTATATCATCAATGGGGACAGGAGAGGTTCCAGAGGATTGGAGGGTTGCAGATGTTGTTCCATTATTCAAGAAATGGAGTAGAGATAGCCCAGGAAATTGTAGACCAGTGAGTCTTACTTCAGTGGTTGGTAAGTTGGTGGAGAAGATCCTGAGAGTTAGAATTTATGAACATTTGGAGAGCCATAATATGATTAGGAATAGTCAGCATGGCTCTGTGAAAGGCATGTCATGCCTTACGAGCCTGATTGAATTTTCTGAGGATGGGACTAAACACATTGATGATGGTAGTGTATATGGATTTCAGCAAGGCATTAGATAAGGTACCCCATGCAAGGCTTATTGAGAAAGTAAGGAAGCATGGGATCCAAGGGAACATTGTTTTGTGGATCCAGAAATGGCTTGCCCACAGAAATCAAAGAGTGGTTGTAGATGGGTCATATTCTGCATGGAGGTCGGTCACCAGTGGTGTGCCTCAGGGATCTGTTCTGGGACCCCTTCTTTTCATGATTTTTATAAATGACCTGGATGAGGAAGTGGAGGGATGGGTTAGTAAATTTGCTGATGACACAAAGGTTGAAGGTGTTGTGGATAGTGCGGAGTGCTGTCAGAGGTCACAGCGGGACACTGATAGGATGCAAAACTGGGCTGAGAAGTGGCAGATAGAGTTCAACCGGAATAAATGTGAGGTAGTTCATTTTTGTAGGTCAAATATGATGGCAGAATATAGTATTAATGATAATATTCTTGGCAGTGTGGAGGATCAGAGGGATTTTGGGGTCCAAGTCCATAGGAATCTCAAAGCTGCTGCACTGGTTGACTGCACCTCTTCCTACAGATGCTGCCTGGCCTGCTGCGTTCACCAGCAACTTTGGTGTGTGTTGCACTGGTTGACTGTGTGGTTAGAAGGCGTATGGTGCAATGGCTTTCATCAACCATGAAATTGAGTTTAAGAGCCAAGAGGTAATGTTACAGCTATATAGGACCCTGGTCAGACCCCACTTGGAGTACTGTGCTCAGTTCTGGTCACCTCACTACAGGAAGGATGTAGAAACTATAGAAAGGGTGCAGAGGAGATTTACAAGGATGTTGCCTGGATTGGGGAGCATGTCTTATGAGAATAGGTTGAGTGAACTTGGCCTTTTCTCCTTGGAATGATGGAAGATGAGAGGTGACCTGTTAGAGGTGTAGAAAATGTTGAGAAGCATTGATTGTGTGGATAGTCAGAGGCTTTTTCCCAGGACTGAAAAGGCTAACATGAGAGGGCACAGTTTTAAGGTGCTTGGAAGTAGGTACAGAGGAGATGTCAGGGGTAAGTTTTTTATGCTGAGAGCGGTCAATGCGTGGAATGGGCTGCCGACAATGTCCCCTCTAATTTTTAGTAGTCAGCGTGCCCAGAAATCTTACGTTGTGCAAATTTTTTTCCTGTGACAAAAGTATGTGCACACTGAATGCACACATGGCACAGTTTATGTAGGTTTACAAAATATTTGACATAAAACTGCACAGAATAACAACAAAATAACATATATTTAAGTCATTCTGTTATTTTTTCTCTCTCCTGTCTTTGGCATTTACCCATTCTTTGTAATCTCTGCCTGGGCTAATAGAACTTCCCTCCAATTGATAGCTTTCAATTCTCATTAACATATCCAAATGACATTCACCTAAATGGTTTCTCAGCTTGTTTTTGAGTTGATTCATTAGGCTAAAACCTCACATGTTCACACTAGACACAAGAAAGTTTGCCCCAACGTCCATCAACTGTGCAAGGTCGCAAAACTGTTCATTTTGAAGTACAAATGCCACCATTTCAGCAAAGTTTGAAATCAGTTTGGATTTAATTTTTTTCTTGCACAGAAAATTTGAAATCATTAAACTGTCTAACTATTACAGTATTTTCAGCTAGAAAATCATGATATTTTAGACTTAAGGCATTAACTTGTTCAACGCCAAATGTGAAGTCACAATCTGCAATTGCGGAGAAATCAAAAGCTGACCATTCTTGTACCTCATCTTCAGGAAACCGTTTTTCTAAAAACAGAAAGACTATTTATAAAAGTCAACAGCGAACTTGTATCTTCTGTGATGTTTTCTTCACGTTGTTGGCTTAGCAAAACTTTAACTTTGTCACTCCATGAAGCGTTGTCTCCCAGATACTGCTTTCTTATCTTGTTAATTTTGCCTCGTGCAAAATGAAGTGAATCAATCGGTGTCAGGCCACTCCTTTGCAGAATCTTGCACAGTGCAGCCAGTTCATCAAAGATGTCACTTAAAATCCGTAAAGCTACATTGTATGTGACATTTATCAATTTCTTGTGACAGTATTTATTTAGCCACAGGGTCATTTGACTGATCTTTCTCAATAAAAACTTAGTAAGCTATCTACAGGATTTGAAACATATCTTTGTAAACTTTACGATATAAACACTGTCCGCCAAAGATGGCTGCCGCCGTGATGCAGCTGTACAAACCGGAACAGGAAAAGTGAGGTGACGTAAATTAGTGACGTGCATTGTGGTATTTGAAAAAACGACTAACTAGTTAACAGAAACATTTAGCTAAAAGATTATTTTCAATAAGTATAATTATTAATTACTACATTATTTTAGGTAACTAACTTTTTGTGCGCACATTAATTTCCTTTGTGCGCTGGTTGAAAAATATGTGTGTGCGCGCGCATGCGTGCAGCTTAACGGAAACATAGGCCACCGGTGACAGTGGTGGAGGCGGATACGATAGCGTCCTTTAAGAGACTCCTGGATAGGTACAGGGAGCTTAGGAAAATAGAGGGCTATGGGTAACCCTAGGTAATTTCTAAAGTAAGTACGTGTTCGACACAACTTTGTGGGCCAAAGGGCCTGAATTGTGCTGTTTTCTGTGCTCTATGTCCTATGATTATATTGAATATTGTTTCAGTCAGACAATCATCATATTGATTATATCCATTTCTAATCAAACAACACAATATCACTTCTGTTCAAACCACATCTTTATCATGGTGTCCAGATGCACGGACCACACTTTTGGAACTGTGTTGAGATCTACCATGAAATTATGAATTGAGAACAAGAGGAGCTCAAACCACACAGGAGGAGTTAAAACCTTCAAACCAATCCAATGTTCATTAACAACAATCCTGTTCTGATTATAACACAATAAATGTGGAGGGGAGGTTGTTGCTTTGCTGGGGCTTGTGTGTGGGAGGCAGGAGCTAGGGGTGCGGGGGAGGCTTTGGAGTTCTAATGTTTTAACTGTCATACATTTTCTGGGGCACTCCTTTGTTCTTGTGGATACTTGCAAAGAAAAAGAATTTCAGGATTTCTCTGACATTAAATATACCTATTGAAGCCAGGTGAGTGGGAAAGGTAAAGAAGGAGTCTGATAAGACAGGAAAGTGGCCCATGGGATAAAGGGAAGAGGAGAGACAACAGGGGAAAGTGGGGTACAGAAGAAGAAGGAAGGGGGAAGGAAAGTTTTACTGGGTGGATAAGCTGATGTTCATGCCATCAGGTTGGAAGCTACCCAGACAGTATATGAGATATTGCTCCTCTAACCTGAGAGCAGCCTCAACTTGGCAAAAGAGGATGCCACGGACTGGCATGTCAGAATGGGAATGGGGGTGGGAATTGAAATGGTTGGCCATCAAGTAACTCCACTCTAGGATAAATGGAGCAGAGGTCCTCAATAAAGCAGTCCCCCAATTTGCATCGGGTTTGACATATGTAGAGGAGGCTACATCAGGAGAACTACAGTGAGCTACTCTTTTGCCGCAATGAGTCCACTCTTTATTCCTCTCTGTAGATGTTGCCTGATTTGCTGAGTTTCTTCAACATTTTGTGTGTGTTGCTCTCAACTTCTCACTTCATCCACCTACATTCCCCCTCACCTGGCCTCACCTGTCATCTGCCAGCTTGTACTCCTTCTCATCCCCCTATTCTATTCTTGGTTCTTCCCTTTCCTTTCCAGTCTTGATGAAAGGTCTCCATCTGAAACTTTGACAGTTTATTCCTCTCCATTGATTCTACCTGACCGGCTGAGTTCCCCCAGCATTTTGTGGATGTGGGTCTGGATTTCCAGCATCCCCAGAATCTCTTGCATTTACTATTACTTGTTTCATTGCTAACTAACCTTTTGTAAATTACATTACTTCTGCTATCTCTCACAATTCAGATAAAATTAATCTTTTTTTTCCCATTTTTCCTGTCAAAATGTGCAAATTTATATTTTCTACATTATGCCCCATAGTCAGATTTGACTTGCAGATCAATATGTGCCACTTCTGTGGAGCAACCCACTCACACAACCCACCTTTATTCTTTTTGATCATCTTCGTGTCCTTTTCATGAATTACTTTCCTGTGGCACCAGCAAATTGAGCAACCATATCTATAATCCTTTCCTCCTATCATATAGATTCTTTGTAAAACACTGAGGGTTCAAGTCTTCCCATGAGTACTGTGTCCTGTTCCATACCCACCACAGCCTGGCAATGGTGTCCAGTTTCTGTTTGGAAACTGGAACATTTTGTTCCAATTTGGTTCAAACTACACTGAGAGCAAAGTGTCAAATTTTGGTTACACCTTATTTTGAAACTCACTAATAGTGCATAATGTAGAAAATTTCAATTGCTCATTTTGACAAGAATGAGGAGGAGCTAAAGTGATGCTACAGGGTGACATCTTCCAGTTCATCCGTGAAGCAGTTTAATTTCTTTCCGTTTAAGGTGGCTGGGGTCCTGTTGTAATCTGTGATCTACAGGTGCTCTCAAACTCTGGTTCTTCACAGTGGTGGGATCCCTCTCTCAGAGCTCACCAAGTGGCCTAGCGTTTTTGATATCTCCAAGAGCTGCCTGGAACATGTGCACCTTCATGTGCCCGTGGATGGAACAATTCCTCGCCAGAGTCACTGACTGAAGCACTGCGGGAGATTGAAACATTGAGACAGCAGTGACAGCTGTCGAAATAGGCGACGCTTCAGATCGTAACATTGAAACAGCAAGCTGTTGGCCTCCCCTCTCACTGTGGCAGGAGCAATACATCTCTCTCCCTCATTAGAGAGAGGGAGTGCTTGTGGGATGTCAAAGTGTTGGGATGAACAGTAATTTTTGGACCGGCTATAGATCATGGTCACCTGGTGGTGCAATGACATCAGCGCCAGACTCCGGAACAGAGGCTCCTGGGTTAAAATCCAGTCAGGCCACTCCTGAGTACGCTTTCCATCCGTACCGGGTTGAGTGTTGAGCTCGCAACTCAACCTTGAAAAAAGAAAAAAAAGAAAAATACTACAAAATGTCTGTGCAAGGAGTGGTGCCCCACACAGACTTCCGATCTGTGTCTTGTAAAGCATGAAAATGCCCGATGCTGGCCTCCCAGACCTGAGTCGACGTCATCATCATCGTAGATCATGGTCTATGGGGACTTGCTATTGCCAGTATGGTAGGTGAGGAGGGGCTAATAGTTTCTGTTGGAACCAGCAGGGGAAGGGTTGATGCTTTTGCTGCTGTTTGTGTGTGTGGGAGGGGGCAGAGGGGCTTTGGGGTTCTAAAATTTTTCTATTACTTATTCTTTGGGGTTTTCCTTCTATTTTATGGATGTCTGTGAAGAGTAAGAGTTCCAGGTTGTATACTGTATACATTCTTTGGTATTAAATGGAACCATTGAACCATTGAGCAATGTGCTCACTTCAGGTGAGACCACAACTTTAGCCTGGATTCCATATGTGGTCTACAGGAAGATATATAATTAAAATAACTGTTTTCAGTTAAATAGTGAAGGGAGAAAAAAGACTACAACAAAAAAGGTAGATTTCAAATTAATATTGGATGTTTTCCTAAAGATAAAACATAAAATGTAGAACAATCAACACAGAACACAATACTAGAAAAACAGACACTTCAGCCCATGTCTACACTGCATTGCACTAAATCTCTTCTGTCTGAATATAATCTGTATCACTCCTTTCACTGCATATCTATATGTCTAAGAGCTTCTTAAATGCCATGATGGTATCTTCCTCCCCCACTACTCCTAGCAGTATGTACCACTTTCTGGGTAAAACAAAACATGCCATACACATCTCCTTTAAACTTTCCCCCTCTCACTTTAAATGCAGATCAGCTGTATTTGACATTATCTTGCTATAACTAGCATCTAATAGTATTGAACATCTTTTAGACTGACACACCAAAGAGTCAGGGTTTCTGGATTATGAGGTTTTAATGTAACTACATGTTGAATTGGTGTCTGGGCTGAGGCGTTGGTCAGCAAACATAACAAGATTGTGAAAGCTTTTCAGTTTTCGGACTATCAATTGTTTTTCTTTTGAAAACATTGTTCCCTCTATGCTGTGCAGGTGTGTGGTCGCACATAGCCATTGTTGCTGCATGGTTGGAATTTCATTTTATATAATGTTAATATAATTTTGAAATTATGTAAATACAATTTTGAAATCTGTTAAAATAATTGTGAAATATCCTGCAATTAATTGTGTTAATGAATATAAACCATAATTTTTCTAAATAATAAACATACCACAACCTTTACTTCGAAAAATTTTAGAGCTTCACTGTATTTACAGTCTCAGTGTTTCAAGTTACAGCACTGTTATAAATTGTAACAATAAACACAGAATGGAAGTCGGTAGCTCATTGCTAATAAACCGTTGGGCTACTGAACAATGACACTGTCTCGTCAAAACATTTTACTTTTCTCATTGTGATGTGAAATTAATCTGGAGAGTGTTTATAAGCAATGGATTCGTAATAAAGACGGACAAGAAAATGTTTACAAAACATGAAAGATTTTCTTTATTGTACTCTTTTTCATTATACCCTTCAATTAGATTAGATTAGATTAGATTACAAGGACACGCAGTCCACTCTTATTGTCATTTAGTAATGCATGCATTAAGAAATGATGCAATATTCCTCCGGTGTGATATCACAAAAACACAGGACAGACCAAGACTGAAAAACTAACAAAAACCACATAATTATAACATATAGTTACAATAGTGCAACAAGACCATAACTTGATGAAGAACAGGCCATGGCACAGTAAAAAAGTTCAAAGTCTCTCGAATGTCCCACATCTCACACAGACGGGAGAAGGAAGAAAACTCTCCCTGCCATGCCCGACCACAGTCCGACTCTGAGTCATCCAAAAACTTCGAGCCTCCGATCAGCCCTCCGACACTGAGCACTGAGCACCATCTCTATCCGAATGATTCGACCTCAGCCTTGGTCACCAGCAGCAGGCAAAGCCAAGGATTTTGGGGCCTTCCCTCCGGAAGATTCTCGATCGCACAGTAACTGCGGCAGCAAACCAGCGTTTCAGAAATCTCTCCAGATATTCCTCTGTGCTTTCACATCTGTCTCCATCAAATCAGAATTGTCCACGGCCCCTATTTAACGGCTACGATATCATTTTCACCGGAGAGCTGTGCGCACGCATCATGCTGCCATCTTCTCCTCCCGCCTCAGCAGAAGTCAAATAAATAGAATCAAAAGTATGTGATTTTTCAATTTTCATTCTAAATATTCATAGTATGCATAATACACAAAAAAAGTGCCACACATTTTTCAGGTTATGTATAAGTTTCCTGATCAGAGCTGTGATTGGTCTGCACAGCTGTAAAAAAAATTAGTGGGAACCATTGTTTGAAAACAATACATCCTGAAAGGCAATACTGTCATTTAAAAAGAATTAGAAAAAACAGCACCATGTGCCTCATCTGATCATTAAAATTAATTTTATATATTTTATTTTATTTAGAGACACAGTGTAGAACAGGTCCTTCCAGCACAACAAGCCACACCACCCGGCAACCCACCCATGAAGCCCTAACCAGATCACAGGACAATTTACAATGACCAATTAACCTACTAACCAGTACATCTATGGTCAGTGACAGGAAACCAGAGCATCCAAAGGAAACCCATGCTCTCATCGGAAGAAGATATAAACTTCTTACAGAAAGTGCTGGAATTGAAGTCTGAACTTTGGCGCCCCGAGCTGTAATTGCGTCACTATTTATTCCACTACGGTTGAGTCCATGAAAAGAAAAGTGAGCAAGCAAATGAATAGTGGTTATATAATAATATGATAACATAGGGTTTTCAGCCAATTCGGTATAAACTCCATGGCTATCACTAAGACTTGGTGTGAGTGGACTTTCGTGCATCACGTCACTTGTTGGCAAGTGTAAGTCCTCAGTAAAGTTGTTTCTGTTTCATCTTGGCATTGTAAACTCCTTGAAATTGGTGAGATTGAATTTACTAGGCTGGAATGTTCCCTCGTCTGCGAATTTGCAACAGGAACTGTCCAAGTAGTGATTTCCTATCATTTGTCAATGAGACACCCTAACGTGTTAAACAAACAACAACGTTATATAACTTCAATATAACAGTCTCAAAGGAAGTACACCAGTTCTTTTTATCCATTTTGTTAAAGAAATACTATAGTGAAAGCTTGTAGGATTTTGGATACAAAGCAGATTTCCCAGGCAGCACCTTGCTACTCTTGCCAGATCTTTCCAAGTAACCTGACAGGAATTGGTAAATTTTCAACATTTCTGCTGTAAGATCATCTGGCAGTCTCTGGACCCTGTCAGCATTAGTTTCCAGCTCTATTGTAGCGTCACCCACAAGATGCTGGAGGAGCTCAGCAGGTCAGGCAGAGTCAGTGGAATGATTCGATAGTCGATGTTTCAGGCCAAGAACCTTTTTCAGGATGGAGAAGGAAGGGAGAAGGTGCCAGAATAAAAAGGTGGGGGGAGCGGAAAGTGGCTAGCTGGAAGGTGATAGGTGAAGCCAGGTGGGTGAGCAAGGTCTGGCAAAGAAGGAATCCGATAGGAAAACAGAGTGGATCATAGGAGAAAGGGAAGAATGAGGTGACCTCTGTGGAAGTAATCAGCAAGTGAGAAGAGTGGGGAATAGAGAGGTGGGGGGGAGGGAAATTTGTTCACTAGAGGGAGAATTAGATATTGATGCTGTCAGATTGGAGGTTACACATGGGAATATAAGGTATTGCTCCTCCACCCTGAGGGTGGCCTCATCAGGAATGGGAATCAGAATTAAAATGACCGGCCACCAGGAAGTCCCACTTGTAGCGGACGGAGCAGAGGTATTCAACAAAGTGCCCAGCTTCCCCCCCACCGCCCAAATTTACAATGTGTCTCATCAACGTAAAAGAAGCCGTACCAGGAGCACCAGGTACAATAGATGACCCCAGCAGATTCGCAGGTAAAGTGTTTCCTCACCCGGAAGGACAGGTGTATGGGCAGGTATAGAACCACTTAGTCCACTTGCAGGGATAAATGCTAGAGGGGAGACTAGTGGGGAGGGACGAATGGGCAAGGGAATCATGAAGAGAGAAATCCCTATGGAAGGCGGGGCGGGGGAGGGAGAGAAAACCCTGCTCTTTAAGGAAGGAGGACAACTCTATGTCGGTGAGATCCGTCGTAAATTGGGGTCCCCTTTGTGAAGCATATCCGCTCCATCCGCTGAAATCAGGATTTCTCAGTATCCAAATATTTTAATTCTGATTCCCATTCCTACTCTGATGTGTTGGTTCATGGCCTCCTCTTGTGCCAAGATGAGGCCACCCTCAGGGTAGAGTTGCAACACCTTATATTCTGCTGGGAAGTCTCCAAACTAACGGCATGGATATCTATTTCTCCTTCTGGTAAACAATCCCCCTCCCCCTTCCTCTATTCCCCACTCTGACCTTTTACCTCTTCTCAGCTGCATATTACTTCCCCCTGGGTCCCCTGCTCCTTCTTTTTCTCCTATGATCCACTCTTCTCCTACCCAATTCCTTTTTCTCCAGCCTTGACTTTGCCCAGCCACCTGACTTCGTCTATCACCTTCCAGCTATCCTCCTTCCCCTCCCCCACTTTTTTATTCTGGCATCTTCCTCCTTCTTTCTCTGTCCAGAAGAAGGGTCTCAGCCCAAAACATCGACTATCTATTCATTTCCATAGATGCTGCCTGACCTGCTGAGTTCCTCCATCATTTTGTGTGTGTTGGTATGGATTTCCAGCATCGGAAACTTTCTTGTGTTTACTATTATATATCGCTACAATAATATGCTAATACTAATTTATCTTCAAACATACATACAGGTGAATTTGAAAGTACACATTTGCTAGGTTGACACATGGATGAGAACAGCAGGTAGATATTCCATGCCTGCTCTATTTCATGTCAAGTCAAGCCAAGCCAATTTTTAATTGTCATTTCGACCATAACTGCTGATACAGTACACAGTAAAAATGAGACAACGTTTTTCAGGATCATGGTGCTACATGAACAATACAAAAAGTACACTGAACTACATAAAACAACACAAAACTACACTAGACTACAGACCTACCCAGGACTGTATAAAGTGCACAAAACAGTGCAGGTATTACAATAAATAATAAACAAGACAATAGGCACAGCAGAAGGCAGTAAGTTGGCGTCAGTCCAGGCTCTGGGTATTGAGGAGTCTGATGGCTTGAGGGAAGAAACCGTTACATAGTCTGGTCGTGAGAGCCCAAATACTTTGCGCCTTTTGCCAGATGGCAGGAGGGAGATGAGTTTGTATGAGGGGTGCGTGGGATCCTTCATAATGCTGTTTGCTTTACGGATGCAGCATGTGGTGTAAATGACTCTAATGGTGGAAAGCGAGACCCTGATGATCTTCTCAGCTGACCTCACTATCCGCTGCAGGGTCTCGCAATCCGAGATGGTGCAATTTCCAAACCAGGCAGTGATGCAGCTGCTCAGGATGCTCTCAATACAACCTCTGTAGAATGTGGTGAGGATGGTGGGTGGGAGATGGAATTTTCTCAGTCTTCGCAGAAAGTAGAGACGCTGCTGGGCTTTCTTTGCTATGGAGCTGGTGTTGAGGGACCAGATGAGATTCTTTGCCAGGTGAACACCAAGAAATCTGGTGCTCTTAACTATCCCTACGGAGGAGTCATCGATGTTCAGCGGAGAGTGGTTGTTCCGTGTCCTCCTGAAGTTAACAACCATCTCTTTTGTTCTGTTCACATTCAGAGACAGGTTGTTGGCTCTGCACTAGTCAGTTAGCCGATACACCTCCTCTCTGTATGCTGACTCATTGTTCTTGCTGATGAGACCCACCACAGTCGTGTCATCGGCGAACTTGATGATGTGGTTCGAGCTGTGTGTTGCAGCACAGTCGTGGGTCAGCAGAGTGAACAGTAGTGGACTGAGCACACAGCCCTGGGGGGCCCCCCCGTGCTCAGTGTGATGGTGTTGGAGATGCTGCTTCCAATCCGGACTGACTGAGGTCTCCCAGTCAGGAAGACTAGGATCCAATTGCAGAGGGAGGTGTTCAGGCCAGTAGGCTCAGCTTTCCAATCAATTTCTGAGGAATGATTGTGCTGAATGCTGAACTGAAGTCTATGAACAGCATTTGAACATACATGTCTTTTTTGTCCAGGTGGGTTAGGGCCAGGTGGAAGGTGATGGCAATGGTGTCATCTGTTGAATGCTTGGGATGGTACACGAACCGCAGGGTGTCCAGTGAGGGGGGCAGCAGGGTCTTGATGTGCCTCATGACGAGCCTCTCGAAACACTTCATGATGATGGATGTGAGTGCGACGGGATAGTAGTCGTTGAGGTAGGACACTGAAGACTTCTTTGGCACGGGGACGATGGTGGTGGCCTTGAAGCACGTAGAAACGACGGCGCTGCTCAGGGAGATGTTGAAGATGTCAATAAGAATCTCAACCAGCTGGTCTGCACATCCTCTAAGCACTCTGCCAGGGATACTGTCTGGTCCAGCAGCCTTCTGTGGGTTGACCTTGCACAGGGTTCTCCTCACATCAGCCATGGTAAGACACAGCATCTGGTCGTTTGGAGGAGGGGTGGTCTTCCTCGCCGCCACGTCATTTTCCACCTCAAAACAAGTGTAGAAGTTATTCAACACGTCTGGGAGGGAGGCATCACCAGCACGGGCAGGTGGTGATGTCCTGAATGCCCTTCCACATGCGCCATGTGTCGCCGTTGTCCTGGAAGTGGCTGTGGATTCACTGGGCGTGTGCACACTTTGCCTCTCTGATGGCCCGGGACAGTTTGGCCCTCGCTGTTGTTAGGGCTGCCTTGTCACCTACTCTGAAGGCGGAGTCACGGGTCCTCAGCAGTGCACGCACCTCCGCAGTCATCCGTGGCTTCTGGTTAGCGCGTGTAGTGATGGTCTTGGCCACAGTGACGTCGTTGACGCACTTGCTGATGTAGCTAGTCACTGATGCCATGTGCTCCTCTAAGTTGGTAGAGTCGCCATCGGTTGCAGCCTCTCTGAACATGTGCCAGTCAGTGTGCTCAAAGCAGTCTGGAAGAGCAGAGATGGCTTCTGCTGTGCTTTATATTTTAGGTTAGTCTCTCTTTACTTTCTCTATGGGGCCGAATTGTGCCTGAGACATTTTGTACAATCCCCACCCCTGCATGGACTCCTTATGGTAAAATATGAGCTTGAGGACTCACTTATCCTGCAAAGTGTAGGGATCTGCAAGCCTTGACGAGGCTCAGGCAATAGAAACTGAGACTCCACCCATGAACAGCACATTTGGCTCTTGACAGCTTGCTATCTTCAGCCATTTCTAAATATTGCTGACAATCAGACATTTTAAAACACTTGAAATAAATGTAAATAATGAGAAAATTAAATACCAGCAAAAACATATTCCAAAGCATATTTAACTGATGAAAATTAATTAAAAATGCACAGATTAATTGAAATTTAGAAAAAAAAATCTTTCCCTCCATGATGGAGAAAAGAAATGAAGGGATGGAACTCTGTACAGAATACAACTGATGACACAAAGACGCAAACCTATGGAAGATAATTATCAGAATACGAGAATGTCCCTTTAGAACAGTTAGGTATATTGTGTTTTAAGTTACTCTTTCCCTCTGTCCTTATTTGCTCATTCCTGATCTGTTGGGGCATAGTAAATTAGTGAGAATGGCTCCTGGGGTAGTGTTTCATACTCTGTGTGGAATGTGGGAAGTCAGGGAAGTCTGAGAGACTTCCAGCCTCCTAGATTAGCACAACTGCACCGAGTTACAGCTCCTGAGGGGACACATTAAGGAACAGGGAGGTAGTCACACCTAGGTTGCAGGAAACAGGTAACTGGGTGATTGTCAGGAGAAGGAAGGTAAATGCAGAGGCAGTGCAGAGTACACCTGTGGCCCCCTCAACAATAGCTTTAGATACTATTGAGTGTGACGACCCACCGGGGGGGAGCCACAGTGACTGGGTGTCTGGCACTGAGTCTGGTGCTGTGGCTCAGAAGAGCAGAGAGGTGAAGAGGACTTCAGTGTTGATAGAAGATTCCTTAGTCAGAAAAACAGAGACAAGGTTCTATGGGCATGTTAGAGACACCTGGATGGTATGTTACCTCCCTGGTGCTAGCATCAGGGATGTCTTAGATCAGGTCCATGGCATTCTCACGGGTGAGGGTGAGCAGCCAGAAGTCTTGGTGCATATAGGCACCAATAACATAGGTAGCCAAGGTGAAGAGGTCCTGAAGGGCGATTTTAAGGAGTTAGGTAGAAAGCTGAGAAAAAGGACCTCCAGGGCTGTAATCTCTGGATTGCTGCCAGTGAGGGTAAGAATACAATAACTTGGCAAGTGAATGTGTGGCTGAGGAACTGATGCAGGGGCCACAGTTCAGATTTATGAATCATTGGGATCTCTTCTGTGGTAAGTATGACCTGTACAAAAGGGATGGGTTACACCTGAACCTAAGGGGTTCAATTTTCGTTTTTAAATCTTTTTATTAATTATTACTGAAAATTGACAACAAAGAAAAATACATTAAAATAATCAAATCAATATATCAATATGTATAATAAGAGTCAAACTATTAACCAAACTAAACAGTATATCAATAATAATAATTAAAAAAAATGAAATGTTAAAGCTTTTTTTTGAAAAAAGAAAGAAGGAAAAAAGAACCCCTACTAACTAAAACAAAAAAAACAACTAACAAACAAAAAACCGAGAAAAAAAACCCTTTTGGAGCACAAACCTGGAGCTATACGCCATACAAGCTTCTATATAAAAAAAAGACATCAATCCACCAACCAAATCCATTTACCCAAGAATCAGAAGGGAAGCGCCTCTTCCCCAGGGCACCATTGCTCAATACAAGAGGACATGGCTTTAAGGTAAGGGGTGGGGAGTTCAAAGAAGATATTAGAGGAAGGTTTTTTACTCAGAGAGTGGTTGGTGTGTGGAATGCACTGCCTGAGTCAGTGGTGGAGGCAGATACACTAATGAAGTTTAAGAGACTACTGGACAGGTATATGGAGGAACTTAAGTTGGGGGCTTATATGGGAGGCACGGTTTGAGGGTCGGTACAATATTGTGGGCTGAAGGGCCTGTACTGTGCTGTACTATTCTATGTTCTATTTTCTATGTTTGAACCATCTTAATTAACTCAAATCAAATGATAGTAGCAGGCAAAAGAACCCCACCTTTTCTCAAAGTCAAATTAAGGATCAAAAGTTTGACTTCTAATTTTTTCCAAACTAAGACATAACATCACCTGAGAGAACCATTGTATCAAAGTGGGAGCAGAAGCATCTTTCCATTTTAATAAAATAGCCTTTCTAGACAATAATGTAACAAATGCAATTACATATTGGTCTGATATCGAAATTCCATAAATATATTGAGGAATTATACCAAACAAAACTGTCAATTTATTAGATTGTAAATTAATTTTTATAGCTTTAGAAATTGTAGAAAAAATAGATTTCCAAAACTGTTTCAGTACAGAACACGACCAAAACATATGTGTCAATATAGTTATCTCAGTTTTACATCTATCACACTGACTAGTAGCATTAGGAAATATTTTAGACAGTCTCTCCTTTGTCAAATAATAACGATGTACAATTTTAAATTGAATCAAAGAATGACTGGCACAAATTGAAGAAGAGTTAACCAACTTCAAAATTCCTAACCAATTTTCTGTTATCAAGGTCAAGTTAAACTCTCTTTCCCAATCTTACTTAATCTTAAATAGAGGATAATTATCCTGTTGTAATAGTAAATTATAAATTTTCCCAATAAGACCTTTCACTAAAGGGTTGATTTTTAAAATAGTGTCTAACAGGTCAGAATCTTGTACATATGGAAAATTACTTAAATATTCTTGTAAAAAATGTCTGACCTGAAGATATTGCAAGAAGTGTGAGTATGAAAGAGAGTATTTAGTTTCTAATTTCTCAAAGGACATCAATCAGCCTTCTTGAAACAAATCCATAAAGGAATAAATTCCTTTATTCCTCCAAAGAGAAAAGGTAGGATCGCTAAGTAAAAGTTTAAATAAATAGTTTCGATAAATTAAACTAAGAAGGTTAAATTTTTTAAGATTAAAAAACTTACGAAACTGGTACCAAATTAAGGGGGGAGGAGGTGGTTCCAATATCCTTGAGGCCAGGCTGGCTAGAGTTGTTCAGGTGAGCTTAAACTAATATGGCAGGAATTGGAGTGATACTGCTAAAAATAAGATAGCTAGTTTACAAACAGATGCAATGTGTAGGGAGACTCCTAGCAAGGATGAGTTGCAATGTAAACGGCGAATAGAGGTCTACAGGCGTAACTGTATTTGAATACAGTTACAGATTGGCAAGTATGATGTTGCAGGCATCACTGAATCATGGCAGAAAGAAGATTATAGCTGGGAGCTTAACATCCAAGGATATACATTGTATCGAATGGACAAGCAGGTAGGCAGAGGAGGTAGCGTGACTCTGTTGGTAAAAAAAATGAAATTAAATCATTAGAAAGAGGTGACATAGAGTCAGAAGGTGTTGAATCAATGTGGTAGACCTAAGAAACTGCAAGGGTAAAAAGATGATGGGAGTTATATAGAGATCCTCCAAACAGCAGTGAAGATGTGGTCTGCAAATTACAACGGGAGATAGAAAATGCATGCCAAAAGGACAACTTTAAAGTAGTCATGAGGGATTTCAATATGCAGGCAGATTAGGAAAATCAGTTTGGAGAGGGATTCTGAGAGCAGAATTTCTAGAATGTCTATGGTATGTTTTTTAGAACAGAAGACTGCTGCAAAGAGGTGGTTAAAGAGATTGTGAAGGTGTTAGTAATGATCTTTCAAGAATCACTGGATTCTGGAATGGTTCCAGCAGACTGGAAAATTGCAAATGTCACTGCACTCTTCAGTAGTGAGATATGCCAACTAGTGGAGTGGTGCCGCAGCAAACACCACAGCAAACATCAACATCAGTAAGATGAAAGAGCTGACTGTGGACTTCAGGAAGGGTAAGATGAAGGAGCACATACCAATCCTCATAGAGGGATTAGAAGTGGAAAGAGTGACCAGTTTCAAGTTCCTAGGTGTCAGGATCTCTGAGGATCTAACCTGGTCCCAACACATTGATACAGTCATAAAGAAGGTAAGACAGCAGCTATAGTTTATAAGGAGTTTGAAGCGATCTGGCATGTCAACAAATACACTCAAAAATTTCTATAGTTGTACCGTAGAGAGCATTGTGACAGGCTGCATCACTGTCTGGTATGGAGGGGCTACTGCACAGAACCGAAAGAAGCTGCAAAAGGCTGTAAATCTAGTCAGCTCCATCTTGGGTACTAGCCTATAAAGTACCCAGGGCATCTTTAGGGTGCGGTGTCTCAGAAAGGCAGCGTCCATTATCAAGGACCTCCAGCACCCAGGGCATGCCCTTTTCTCACTGTTACCATCAGGTTGGAGATACAGAAGCCTGAAGGCACACACTCAGTGATTCAGGAACAGCTCCTTCCCTTCTGCCATCCGATTCCTGAATGGACTTTGAAGCTTTGGACATTACTTCACTTTCTTAATATACAGTATTTCTGTTTTTGCACATTTTTAAATAATCTATTCAATATGTGTAATTTACTTGTTTATTTATTATAATTTTTTTATTATTACTATTTTTTTTCTGTCTCTGCTAGATTATGTATTGCATTGAACTGCTGCTGCTAAGTTAACGAATTTCACGTCACATGCTGGTGATAACAAACCTGATTCTGATTCTGAAGAAAGGAGAGAGGAAGAAGAAAGGAAGTTATAGGCTGTCTGACCCCAGTGGTTGGGAAGATGTTGGAGTCGATTGCTAACAATATAGTTTTGGGGTACTTGGAGCCACATGATAAAATAGGCCATAGTCAGCATGGTTTTCTCAAGGCAAAATCTTGCCTGACAAATCTGTTGGAATTCTTTGAAGAAGTAACAAGTAGGATAGACAGAAGAGTATCAGCTGATGTTGTGTACTTGGATTTTCAGAGACCTTTGACAAGGTGACAAACATGAGGCTGATTAACAAGCTATGAGCCCATGGTATTACAGGAAGCATTCTAGCATGGATAAAGCAGTGGCTCATTGTCAGGAGGCAAAGAGTGAGAATAAAGGCTGCTGGTGACTAGTGCATTTCCACAGGGCTCTGTGTTGGGATCGATTCTTTTTACATTATATGTCAATGTTATGGATGATAGAATTGATGGCTTTGTTGGAAAGTTTGCAGATGATACAAAGATAGGTGGAGAGGCAGGTAAGTTTGAGAAAGTACAGAGGCTACAAGAGGACTTAGAGAAATTAGGAGAATGGACAAAGAAGTGGCAGATGGAATACAGTGTTGGAAAGTGTACGGTCATTTACTTTGGTAGAAGAAATGAAAGAGTTGACTATTTTCCAAATGCAGAGAAAATACAAAAATATGAGGCACAAAGGGATTTGAGAGTCCTTGTGCAGGATTCCCTAGTGGTTAGTTTGCCTGTTAAGTCTGTGGTGAGGAAGGAAAATGTGATGTTAGCATTCATTGCAAGAGGAC